>NW_004955511.1:5998083-6047424 GCF_000276665.1 Chinchilla lanigera | reverse complement strand
GCTCCGCTCCGAGCGGCGTGCCGATCCAGCCCGCACTTTCCGCTCGAGGGCGTCAGCTCCGAGCTCGAAGCTGCGGCAGCCCCCGGGAGACGGGTGGCGAGTGCGAAAACCAGGAACAGATTTTCACCAGCGCTGGGCCTGGGTCTGCCACGCTGGTCGTTGTCAGAGCTCACGTGCAGAGGGAGTGGGAAGGGCTAGCTACGGTCCCTGCCTTCCGGGCGGGGCGGGACTGGATCAAGGGGCGCTCCGCACTCACCCAGCCTCGGCCCTCCAGCCCCACAGCCCTCTCCTGCAGCGCCCTTCCTCTGTCCTCCCCTCTCGTCCTCGACCCAGCACCTGGCACTGAGGCAAGCAGGCAAGCCCTCCTCCCCGGCCAGCCCCGGGCTCCCTCGGCCCTCCTGCCCCGCACCGCTCAGCACAGTCCAGGTTGGGTGCATCTCCTGCTCTCTCCAAGGAACGGGAGAGTTTGGTTTTGGGGTGGGAGGGGAGGGCTGGCAGTCTCTGAGGACTTCGAAGGGAACGTGGATGGTGTCAGGCAGGGAGACCTTGCACACCCTGCCCACCAGCTCACTGCCCACAGGGACACACACACCCCCGGGGCAGGGCCGGCCCCACCTGCACTGACCGCAGGTCCTGCTCTCTGCTGCGCTGGCAGTGGGATCTGCAGGTGAGGGGTGAGGGTCCCCACCTCCAGCAGGTGTCACTCAGCCGGCTGTACAGTGCACAGCTCACGCACAGCCGACTGCCGCCTTCCCTCTGTGGGGCAGGCAGCCCGTGCCACAAGGACAAAGCTGTCCCCAGGGTCCCCTGAAACACACACAGACCACACCCCCTGGAGCCCATGTGGTGCTACCCCAGCACAGACACACACACACACACACACACACACACACACACACACACACACTCACCTCCACCCACAGCTTTCCGGTGGAGAACAGATAAGGAAATTCCCCAGCAAACCTTGAAGACTGTTCCGGTGGAGAACAGATTTCCTAGGGTTGAATGTTCTAATTAAAAATGGAAGGAAAAAAAGGCCTGCATTTCTCCAGTGGCCAGAAACCACAGCCCTCACCCCACTGTCAGGGCCCATTCTGCTCCATACACCCTGCAGCTGGCCAGCCCTGAACCCAGAAAGCCCAGCCAGTCCCTGGGGTCCACGGTCTCCAGCAGTGGCCTTTTCCCCTCCCTGCCCAAATCGCCTCTCCCGTCACTCTGCTCTGCTCTGAGAGCACCTCTGCACCCTAATTCCACCCACCCCTAGCAGCAGCGGCACACTGAGAGACTCCCGACGACTGGGGTCTCCCCACTCAGATCTGTGCCCCTGCAGCTGAGCCCTGCGGGGAATAGCAGAGTCCTTCCTCGCTCCCCTCAACAGGTCTTTACAAGCATCTGGGATCACCCAGTGCCCCAGAGGCGATGCAGAGCACATCTGAGCAGTGACCCCACCACCTCTTTGGGCGGCAGATGGTGAAGAAAAGGCCTGGAAAAGGAGGAGCTCGTCCAGGGAGCTGAAAGCCCAAGGGGCCGGGGAGATGACTCAGAGAATCCTTGAGTCCCCGCCCGGCCCAGCCCGTAGCCAGGGCTGTGCAACCCCTGCGAAGGCCCAGTGCCTGTTCCCACTGAGAGCTTGTGTCCCCAGATATTCCTCTCCCCAAAATAAAGATCTCAGCCACACTCGCTCCCAGTGGGCCTTGGGCAACCATGGTTCCTGAGTGGCAGAGCCTCCAGTCCCTGGACGGATGAGACAAGCCCCAGGGGACGTCATGGTATAAAATGAGGCTTGGGACTCTGGGGACCTTGGGTGGCTTCTCGTCTCTGTCTACAGCAGGAGAACATGGCGGCCTTTCTCTGGGCCTGAGTCACAGTGTGCAGAGGATGCAGGGGCATTGGGAAAAGGAAAGAGCACAGGTCTGTGGGGCCCCGCCCGCTGAGGCTCTTGACGCTGGGCCTGGGCTTCCTCCTCTTTACAATGGGAATAACAACACTCACTTCCTTAGGCTCTTGTAAGATTCCACGGGTGAGACAATCAAAGCACTTTATGCACTACTTGGAGCACACATTTACCCAATGGATGTGGAGCGCCCTTTTGATTGTTGTTTACCTCAGCAGAGATACCACACCATCCCCATCCCCGTGCCTGTCAAGGGAGTTCCTCCAGATGTCTGGCCCTGAGCCGTGTGCTGTGTGTGCGTCTCCTGCGTGGGCATCCTGCGGGCCATGCCACCGGAGCAGTCTCAAGGACCAGGCAGAAGCAGGAAACGGAGACTGCGGGATGGCAGGGTCCCCACGGGAGGGCAAGGCCTCTGGGCTCCCCTCCGGCCCCCAAGGGGGAACAGGCCCTGGCGGGTCTCATTCCATGACGCTGCTGGCCCCGCATCCTGGCTTCCATGACGTGACAGGAAACGCGGGCAGCACCTGGTCCCCAAGGGCTCCTGCATCCACGGTAACCCCTCAGGCCTGTTTCCAACCTGGCACTGTCACAGGGGCCAGGTGTCCTGGGCTGGCCTCAGGGAGGGACACCTTGTCCCACAGGAGCAGACACGAGGCCCAACTCCCAGGCAGGGCCCCGAAGCACCAGCTGGGTTGCTAGGCCACGGGAGAAGGCAGGGCTCCTGGCCCCGGCCTCTGCCCGGCGTCGTCTCCACAGCTGCTGTCCTCGCAGCTCCTGTCCCTTTGTCCCCGCCCCCCAGGCTAGAGGATGAATTATTAATAAAAGTGCTGAGGAAGCTATTTGTGCCGCTCACGTGACAGAACAAACACACCTCGCTGCTTGCTGCCATCACTGGAGCAGGAGACCCAGGTAGAAGATTTGCCTGCTCCAGGAGGGACAGTCTGAGGCCAGTCAGGGGACAGGGGCAGTCCCTGCACCCTCCATGCTGCCCCCTGCCTCCTCTGCAGAGGCTGAGGCCTGGAGAGGATGATAGCACAGAGCGTGCCGATGTCCCCTGTGCCGCCATCATGCCGGGGACGTCATGCCAGGGACAGAATCAACCCTTGCCGAGGAGTCGCTGCCTTTCTCTGGACCCGGAACTGCTGCTGTGGTGACCCTGGACCCTGCGTGTCTCCCTTCTGCCAGACTCTGCTCCTCAGCCCTGCTTCCAGCAGGCAGGGCCTGTCACACGGCCTCGAGGCAGACCCGAGACTGAAAGCTGGTCACCTCTGCAAGCCGCTCGGTGGCCGCTCTGCTCTGAGGCTTGGGGTAAAAGCTACAGGCAGAGCAGTGTGAAAATCCCCTGGGCATCTTTCCTGTCTCCCTGGGGGGCCCCACGCCTCTCCCCCTGGGTCCCACCTTGGTCTCCCTGAAACTCCATGGCGGCCCTGACCCCCTCAGGGCCTTAGCTCAGACCCTGAGCCCCCGAAACTCCCACAGGATGAGAGGTGGCCATGCCCACTGGAGGCAGCCCCAGCCTTGGTCAGCAGCGTCAACCCCCGAGGCTGACCAGGGTCTTGTGAAGGCACCTGGGCTGGCGAGTCCCGAGCTCGAGGACCCGGGACAAGGCCTCAGTCCTCTGGAGCCTCAGCCTACCAGTCTGTACCATAAGGTGTTGTTTTAAAATCTCACTTGGGGATCTACTGAGCCCCATGATCTCACCTCCCGAGAAGAACACATCCACAGACACAGATGCGACATTCGCCTGTCATTATTTGAGCTCCTACAGCTTCAGAGACAGAGCCCGGCACGTTAAGCCCAGTTCCCTGTCCCCACCTTCCCGCCCGCCTGCCTCTGCATCCCCGTCTGCAGCCAGCACGGAGGTTTGAATCCCTCTGTCACCTGCCTTTTAAGGTATTTAAAGGTTCTTTGACCAAATGCTTTTTGATCTTCTACTGACCGGAGCCAGGTGAGGCTCTTTCACCAGCCCCCTACTCCCCCGTGGCGGGCCTCTGAAAGCTCTTTGATATCTCGGGAGCTTTCTGCGGTTAGTTCAAAGCCCCGCCCTGGCCTCCACCCCCACCCAAGCTGGTCAGCGCCAGCCGCCAAGGCTGGGCCCAGCGGTGGCCTAGTTAATAAGGCTGCCAGCCAATCGCTTCTCGGCCTTTTGGCTAAGATCAAGTGTAATAAGGCTGCCAGCCATAGGTGACACCTGATGGCTGGAACTCCAGCCCTGTCCAGCTGGTGCAGGGTCAAACCCTGCTCCTCCCAGGGAGCTGCCCAGCCTTTCTTCTCTCTAGGGAGGACGAGGTGGGAGGAAGCACCTCCAGACTCCGGGGGGCCACGCCTCTGCTTCCTACCCAGCAGAGGATGCAGATGGGGCGGGGGGTGGGGTGAGACTCTATCAACCTGTTCCCGACGCCCGGTCAGTGAGATCTCTTAGCCAGAGGCTGAGGGGGAAACTGAGGCTCTGAGAAACCTCCAAGCAGGGCTGGGTGTGAGAGAGGACAAGGCCAGAACCAGAACTGGAAACCTTCCTGCTCTAGCAGAATGCACGTCTGACTTTTCTTTGGAGTGACTCTAGCTGCAGAATTTGCCATCCGGGGATGGGGGTGTCTCTGCTCCTGATGGCACAGAGCCTGCAAACAGCTCAGGGGCCACCTGCTCCCCCAACTCAAGCCACCCACCCTGTTGCCCAGGGCCAAGACAAGGGCTGGGGTATAATGTGCATGCCTGGAGCTGCGTGAGTCCCAGGTCACCTCCTGGGAGGGGACACTGTTGTGGCAGCCTGGGGCAGGAGGGGCAGCACGTGGCACTGAGCACGAAGGACCTCAACCCTGAGACCGAGGCCCCCACGCCCTGGAGGCGGGGCCCACAGTGGGACCGGGTAGCTGTTCCATGTGTCCAAGATACTGGTAGCAGCACTCGAATCACTGGCCCTGTCTTTGAGGGGCTCTGGAGCCCCCAGAGGGGGGCAAACACCAGCTCCTCCACCCCCAAGGCCCCGGGCATCGTCGCTGGACTCCCTGACCCGGCCAGACCTAGCGCCGGAGCCCAGTCCCAGCCCTATCATCTCCTAATAGCAGCGGCCACGGTTTATCGAGCGCCCGGAGCCTGCCAGGCCAGAGTGCCAAAAGCACAGCGCGCATTATCCCAGTTAATAGTCACCGTGACCAGCGCGGAAGCCCACTGCTGGCCTCTCTGGAGAACAGGATGGCAGCCAGCCCGGCTGCCCGAGGTCACAGTCCAATGGGGACCCGGGGCGTGGAGGCTAACGGGGCACGGCGCGGGAGGGACAGGAGGGGCCCCTGCACTCTCCTCCGGGTCCCTCTTTCCCACTAGGGGAGGGGTGGCCCTCAGAGCCTTGTCCTCAGCCTCACCGCCCCTCCCTCCTGTGATCTCACCCGTCCCCTCCCACGGCCCAGCTTCTGCTGCAGTCCCCCCACCCCCACCCCGCCTGCCTGCGTGCTCCTCCCTGTGAGGTGTCCCCACCCCAGTGCGGGGAGCTCACTCCCGGCTCGGCAGCCCCTCCCATCACTGCCCCGCACGCCCAGATCCTCCTGACACTGTCCCGGCTCTCAGACCTCTCCTCCGCAGATCCTCCTGACACTGCCCCGGCTCTCAGACCTCTCCTCTGCAGCCTCACACCCGGGCCAGCACCCGGTCACACTCACAGCCTGTCACCCCCTGCCCGGCCTTGGCGGTGCCTCCTGACCACCTCTCCCATTCCTCTGGTCCATCCCCATCCTGTGATCTTCTGAGAGGAGAGATGTCATCTGCGCTGGGCCCAGCTCCCAGGCCTTCCATGGCTGTCACCTCCGGGGAGTGGGTGGAACAGCTTTGCCCCAGGAGGACCCCTGCCTCCTGCTCAGCGCCTTCCTTCAGCCTCACGTCTCCTGAATTTCCGCGATGCCACGCTGTCCCTGTTTCCCAGGAGCACCCTGTCCTCACCCGAGGCTCTCCACCTGCCCTTAGGGCCCGCAGGTGAATGTCTGCTAGCGGTGCCAGCCGTGGACGGGGAGCTGTGAAGGCCGAGCTGTTCGTCACCACTCGTCCTCTGCTTCCTTCCTCACAGTGCTATTGATCCTCGCAGCTATGCAGAGCAGCTCCTGTATGCCAGGCACGGCGTGTACCAGATTTCACTTTGGCTACCTCTGGGCAACGGGCAGAGGGCGGCACCAGAGCCCGGATGCAGGGGTGCTCCTGTTGGGGTGGAGGTCACTCTGGCCTAGACACGTGCTGCTGTGCCTGCAGGGGGGAACTTGTGACTGGCACAGTGACAGTCACGAACGCAGGTGTGATCGAATCCCCTGGCACCAGAAACACCAAAACTATGGCTTCGGCCTTGGGAAGTCCGAGGCGTCCCCGAGTCCAGTGCCCTGCACCAAGGACGAGCCTGGTAAATCTTACCCAAATTCGATTGGTTTGGGGAAAGAAGGGGATGCCACAGCGAGCAAAGAGGAAGCAAAAGGCGGGGCGGGGAGGCCCAGGCACGAGCTGCATGTGCGAGGTGACCTGCCCCACCCGAGGGTGTCGGGGTGAGGCCACGGCCACCAGTGCCCTGCACTCTCAGGAAAAGCATGGAGGAGGCAACACTAGTCCGTGCTCAGCGGACCAGTGGGTCCTGCTACCCTGAAGCCTCGGTTCCCCCAGAGAGACCGGGCCTGCCTCGGCAGCTCCTGGCTCCCTGTGCCTCGGTTTCCCCGTCCCAGAGGAGGTGGTCCTGAGGCTCTGACTCTGCTGTGGGGTGCTCTGGAGGACAGCTGTGTGGCAGGGCCACGCCCGCTGTCCTCTCTCGCCTGCTGCACTGGGGCTGAACCAGAGGTGCCCGGTGTCTGCAGGCCACACCCTGTGGTGTTCATCCTTCTGGTCAAACACACTGAGCAGAAAGTGAGGCGCTGGACCTTGCGGCCAGAAGCTCCCCTCACACACAGGAGCCCCGGCCTGCTTTCCCGGAAAGCTCTCGTGAGGACCCCGTACCTCCACTGAGGCCCAGGGCCCTGGGCAGCCGCACCGCTCCCCACATCTTGATGGGCCCCACTCCTTAAGGCCAGGCTCCTGAGGTGAGGGTGCCAGTGTAAAAGGGTCAGGCTACTGCTTCTGCCCCTGGCCCCCCATTCCCCTGCTTGCCCCTGAGTCACCACCCCGGGCCCCTAGAGTGCCGTGCCCCTGCCCCTCTCCTAGCCCTGAGAGTTTAGTTGGCCTCGAGTCCTGGCTGTGGTGTCAGCAAAGGACACTGCGGTATCTGAGAAGATGGGAGGGTCGCCCAGAAGTCAGGTCTGGTGCGGAGTGACTCTCAGCTCTGTGGGCGCTGGGGCCGTGAGGACCGGGGCAGAGGCAACAGAGCTGAGCGGCTGGACCTGGAGTCCTCCCGGGAGGGCCTGGGAGAGCAACCCGGGTGCTTCGGAGGGGAACTGAGGAAAAGACCATCTTGGCGGCGTGAGGGGCCTGGGGCATCAGGCAGACAGAACAGCGGCCACTGCATAACCCAGGTGACAAATGACCAGGGCTGGCGGAGAGGGGCTGGATTCCGGGGTGTTCAAGGTAGAGGACGGGGGTTCTGTTCCAGCCCACTGCTGCTCCCCGTCTTTTCTTCATTCCCACCCTCCCTGTGGACCCGTAAACCATGCTTCACGCACTCATACTGATGTGCTCCTGCTCTCCAGAGAGTCACAGACCATTGTGCTATCTAAGGTATTTCTGTCCCCTAGTAACGGTTTTTGGCCCCTAGGGAGTGACGCCTCCCCGGAGGAAGACTGGGCCAACACAGGCATGTGGCCAGCTTGGCTCTGCCCACCGGTGGGGGAGCTGCCCCGTGCCGGAGCAGGTGTGGCACAGGCGGGCAGTGTGGGTCTGGGGCTCACGAGTGCAGAGGGGCAGGGCGCACTCACTCGAGGAGTGCAGAGCGAGGCGGAGGTCAGGCTGCGCTTGGGGCGCTCCACATCGCTGGGGGCAGGGGAAGGAGGAAGACCCCAGGGAAGTTGGACAGCGGAGAGGCAGGAAAGCCTGGGGCGCAGCAGACACCAGGAAGCTGGTTCCGGAGCAGGGCAGGCTGCAGGGTGGCCATCACCCCACGCAGGGAGACTGGGCACTGGCCACGGCGGAGCCACCTCGACGCCACCAGAGATCTCACCAGGAGCACCTTCGACAGCGTGCAGGACAGGAGTGACCGGGGTGAGCTTCAGGGACTGCAGGAGGGGCACGGATGGGCACGGAGAGGGACGGCTCCAGGAGGGGCACGGATGGGCACGGAGAGGGCCGGCTCCAGGAGGGGCACGGATGGGCACGGAGAGGGACGGCTCCAGGAGGGTCTGCTGCTGAGGGGCAGAGACAGCAGCAGCCCGCAGGGCAGAGCCCGGGTGGGGATGTGAGGCTCGGGAGGTCGGCGTGCTGTTCAAGGCAAAAGGACGGGCGAGGAGCCGGGGTGAGCAGGTGACTCCCACGGCCGCGTCCTTGGGTGGATGCCTGGGCAGCAGGGTCTCCACAGCAGCTGGCAGGCAGAGTGTGGGAGTGCGGGGGAGGCCAAGGCCAAGGCTGCCAGTGGGCAGGAGGGTGGGTGCCCTGGGCTCTGGGCCCTGCAGAAGAGTTCTCTCTCATCCTGGCGTCTTGGGACCGCAGGGTGGAGCAGCAGGCAGCCCCTCGCCCTGCTTCGTGCGTGCGTGCGTGCGTGCGTGCGTGCGTGCGTGTGTGTGTGTGCGTGGGACCCAGGACACCTGCTGCCTCCATGTCCCCAGGCCTGTTTGCTCTGGTGGGAGGGAGGAGAGGAGCTCGGGGGAGGAGGGGCGGCAACTCAGCCCCTGCAGGCCCATCTGTGTCCAGCCCAGGGCAGGTCTGCTGCCCCCACGCAGCTAGCGACTGACCTTCCTGGCCCCACCCTTGCAACTTCCTCTCGCTGATGCGGGGGCCCTTCCTGCTTTTCCTCCTGCCCCCATTTCCTCGACGGGGCTCCTGGCGGTGGGGCACCTTCTGGCCCACAAGCCTCCAGGTCTGCCCCAGGCTGTGATGTGGGGGCAAGTGTGCGGGGGTGAGCGTGTAAGGAGGGGATGGGGAGTCATGGGGATCCAGCTGGCCTCCCCTGCTGCCCTGTGCAGGGCCTCTTGTTCCCAGAACCCGCTGTCCCCTTGGGAGGCAGCGATGGAGCCCGTAAAGCTGCCGCCCTCACAGCACCGCGAGGCACAGGGCTAACAGCTGCGTGGATGGTTTGGAGGCGCTGCCAGGTGGGGCTGCAGGAGGGTGGGTGTGGTGCTCCTCACCCTGCCACGAGCTGGTGCCCATGCAGCCTGCCCGCACGCTTCCTAGGGATCCCCGCCACTCCCATCCCATGTCCAGCGCTGTCCCTCATCACTGCCCGTCTGGGGGCAATCAGAAGGGGCACAGGGCTTCCTGAGGAGGCCCACAGCTCTTGAGCACACCCTGCTGGGTCCCCCACCCCGGCCTTCCCAGGCACGTGCAGGGGCTAGCTGGGCTCCAGCTCCCCAAGGGCCCGCTCTGCACCACGCTGCACTCCCAGGGCAAGGAAGAGTGCTGAGCAGGCCAGGCCCGCCCCTGCAGGGCTCCCGGCCCCGGGGGACACAGGGCTGCCGTCCCCACTTTACAGATGGAGAAGCTGAGACCCGAGACTGCCGCTGGCCGGGAGCACAGCCAGGTTCCCAGCCGGGATGTCCACCCCCTCTGCAGCCTGGTCAGCGGCACTGGGGTCTGGGCTCTGGGCGGCCATTCCTCCTGGACCTCAGAGCCCAGACCCCTCCTCTGCATGACCCGAGCGTCCACCACCGGGCACCGCTGCAGTTCAGGAACAGCTAACAGCCTGGAGATCTGGCAGGCGGTGGCTGGAGTCACGGGGTCACCCTGGAGCCCACCGGGACCCCGTGCCACCTGGCCTGGCTCGGCTGCAGCCCTGGGGGCACCTGCTTGTCATCCCCACTGCTGGTCTCAGCCTGCCTGGATGCAGACGCACAGGCTCTGTCCTGACTCTGTCTCCTCGCCAGCCGTGAGTGGGAGCCCATCCCCTCCGGCGTCCTCTTTCACTCCTATGTGGGCGGTGGCTCCCGAGGCCCTTGTGCACCACCCAGCCCAGGCCCTGAGCCCTGGGGCCCGCACGGCTCAGCCCTTGCCGGAGAATGAGACAGCACACGGGTCCCATGTGCATCTCCACCTCCCTGCAGACAGAGCAGGAGGGTGGTGTGAGCCACTTGTCCCCCTGCCCGAGTCCCCTGCGTCCTCGGTCCCACCGGAGGGAAGGATCCTGGCAGGCCCTCCGAGACCCGCTCCTCGGGAGGCGTTGTCGCTGTGGGCACGTGAATGTGGGAGGACCGCTCCTTTCTTTTCTTTTTTTATCACCATCGTGGTGGCTGGGAGTGAGGGGGCCGGGGAGAGAGACTCAGAGATGGGCCCCGGGCCAGGGCCCATGGCCTGGGCTCCAATGGGTGGCACTAGCATCCTGGCACCATGCAGATGGTGGGACACCCCCAGCCAGCCAGCTTACGGGGCCCGGGGCAAGGGAGGAGTGTCCGCTTCAGGATGGGTCCTGGAAAGCCCACCTGTAGGAGGGCCACGGGGGGGGGGGGCAGGAGCTGGCCAGGAGAGGCAGCCCTCTTTGGGGGCATTGGATGCGCTATGTTCTGGGCACCCCACCATCTTCTGGGCTGGTCTCCCTTCCTCCAGCTGGCCTGCCAGCTGGCTTCCCCCGTCCTCCTTCCAGTCCCAGTTTAGTTGCTGCTTCTTCCAAGCAGCCTTCCCTGACTTCCCCAGGATTAAGGAGTCCTGCCGTGAGCTCCTGCTGGCCCCTGGGCCCACCCAGGGCACCAATCACCTGGAACGCAGTTATCCAACTCAGAGGCTTTGAGGGGAAGCCAGGTCTCAGCTTCTGTGGCTTTTGGGTTTTTGATGTTTTGGGTTTTGGACCAAGGGTTGGACCCAGGGCCTTTGTACCCTATTATTTTTTGTTTGGAGACAGGGTCTTGCTACATCACTAACTTGCCCGGCTGGGCTCGAACTTTCCGTCCTCCCACCTCAGCCCTCCAGAGCGCCAGGATCACTGGCGTGTGCACCATACCTGACCTCAGGAGCCCCTGACGTCTACACCCCAGCACGACCCAGGCCGGAGCGGGCGAGCGCACAGCTTGCCCCGGAGCTGAGCGGGAGTGAGCGCTGAACAGACCAAGCCCAGCCCGGTGCCAAGCACTGTGCAGAGAGCCTGGATGAGGGTACGGGCACAGGCGGGAGGAAGGGCCACACCAGAGAGGGTGCTGGGACCCGGGGAAGGGCAGATCATTTGGGGCGGGGTTAAGGCTGGGCTGGCTTAGGGACCCCAGAACAGGATGATTTGCCCTGAGCCCAGGACAGCACCGGGTGTGGGTGGTGCGGGGGCAGCCGGCCAGGGACCCCAAGACCCGGTAAGAAGCTATTTCCGGGCGAGCTCAGCCGGGGCAAGTGCCGTGCTGGGGGAGTGCCCAGCTCAGAAGGGGAGCACCCCCCGCCACCCTGCCTTCCGTCCCGATCCACCAAGTTTCCCGGCTGGGGATGTGGCCTCAGAGGAGGTGATATATCAAAGGCAGGTAGCAGGCAGCCGCGATGCCCAGTGGCTAGGTCATCCCTGTCGTTCACTTAGCAGAGCTCGGCCTCCGAAATGTCGGCACCTGCGTCTGGCCCCGAGGGGTGAGGCCACAAAGCCAGGAACCACGCCCATCCGTGGGCATGAAAGATGGCAGTGGGTGACCAATGAGCCCCTGTCCTGGGACCCACGAGTGCCCTGGGATGCAGCCCCTGCCCCCAGGACTGGGAAGACAGGCCAGGCACAGCCCGTACCGAAGAGGGGCCCAGCTCAGGGCGCCACTCTGAAAATAAAAAGTGTCACCCTCACCTTGGAGCCCCACTCGGACTTGGGGCGCACCTCTGCCCTGCCTCCCTGTGAGGCCTCAGCAAACCCTCTGCGCTCCTTCAGCCTCAGTTCCCCGCCAAGGTGGCTGGAGAGGTCCTGCAGGACCTCACCAGACACACGCCTCACCCAGGTGCACACAGCGGCTGCCCGTGCCCCTGCCCTGCCACGCGCCTGTCCCACCCGTGTGCAGGGTGTGCTGTTCCCTGCCAGGTCCCAGACCAGGGTGTGCCTGTCACACAGCAGGTGCTCAGAAGACACCGGCAGCTTTTAAACTGCCAGTGGCCACCCTACCTCCTCCTTGCAAGAGACCTCCTGCGAGACCCCACCGGTCCCCCAGTTCTGCTCAGGCTCCTGACCCCCGAGGTCTGCACGGTCCCCGTGGGCAGGGCTGCACCCCGATGCCTGTGCCAGTGCCTGTGTGCAGTTCGGGAAGCCTCCCCCCCATTTCTATCCCACCCTCTCCTTCCCAGTGCTGCGTGGGAGCCGTGCTTGTTTTAGATCCTCAGCACGGCAAAATCGTCGGACTGCGGTGGTGCAGCCGGAGCTCGGCAATGGTGGCAGCCGGCCGTGATGCACCCATCGTGGCCCGGGAGCTGGGAGGCTGCCGCGGGGCACGTGGCCTCCACACCTGGTGGAACCCACATCGGGCCTTTCCCTCCCAGCCCTGGGCACAGCCCTGAGACCGGGCACGGCCTCCAGGACCCACACACAGAAGGTGGTGGGTCCTGGGAGCCACAGGGAGCCAGAGGCGGGTGGGGGCAGAGCGGACCCAGCCTCAGGACAGAGCCCGGCAGGGTCCAGCGCTGGGCTGCCCTCCCCTCAGGTGGCTGTGTCCCCTACCCAGTCTGCTCCTCGCTGGGCTGTGACAGTGAGTGGGCCGTTGGGTAAGGGGGCTGGCGCTCCTTGGGATCAGAGAGGCGGCAGCCGCCGGGGGCAGGGAGGGATCCGGTGACATCGAGGACAAACAGGGCTGTCTGTTTAGGCAAGGAGGGGAGCCAGGCAGGGCACTGCCAGCCAATTAGACAGTGTCTCCAGGGCCAGTGTTTGCTGATGGCCAGAGGCGCTGCGTGTGTCAACACCGGGCAGGAGGCGGCCCCGCCCTGCACACACAGCCGTCCTGGAGCCAGCCACAGTGACGCTGTGGCCAACAGTGCCCCAGGTGCCCTCTAGCCCGAGGGCAGGCAGGCGGCCTCCTCTTGGTGCCAGCCTTGCTCCCAGGAGCTGTCACACTGCCTGAGCTTGACCCTGCCTCCAGCCCCGTGGGACCCGGGGCCACCTCCCTTCTGCACCCTCAGCTTTACAAGAGCGGAGGCTGGCCCAGCCCTTGGCCAGCGGGCTGTCTGGCACTGCCAGAGCAGGCCAGCCGCCCCTCAGTGCCACGTAGGGAACACGAGGCAGCAACCATCTTCTCCAGGCTCCAGGTTCCCCCCTTAGCGGGGTGCTGGGGACACAGGCAGCACCGTGGCCACCCAGGCTGTGGCTCACGTCCTGTGCTATCTGCCGGCTGTGTGACCTCTTGTCATCCCGAGGTGCCTCAGCTGGACACCACCAGGGTCCCACCGACCCCAGAGTTCTAGGAAGGAGCAGCTAGGGAAGAGGTCCTGTGAGTCAGGCCGGGTGGGAGTGGGAGACTGAGGACCCCACACTTGAAGGGCAGCTGTGGCGAGGTGGGCTCCAGTCCGGGGTGATGGTGCCCCTGCCTCGCCCCTCACACCCCGTCCACACCCAGTGAGCCAGGGCTCCATGGTCCTTGGTGGAATCCTGTACTCTCCTCGGCAAATGAGAGCCTGAGGCCTCCCACTGGAAACAGCTTCCTGTGCCGGGCCTGTCTGCCTGGGGCTCCATCCTGCCGCCGGAGTGCCTGAGGAGCCCAGCCGTGCATCCTTCATCCAGGCCAGGAGGGCTCCAGGGTCCCAAGCCTGCCCATCTACGGGGTGCAGAGCGAGGTTGTGGCTCCCCACCCTGGGCTCCCACCTACCTTCCCAGGGCACCAGCCCCAGGGCACCCTCTGCAGGGCCTGACCCTGGGAGGCAGGGGTGCTGGAGCCCAGCTGTGGCCCAGATGTGTGGGTGGGTGGAGGTGAAGGTCCTCAGAGCTCAGGCACGCTGCTCACCCAGGCCATCACCAGCTGCACTACTGGCCAGGACCCCTTTGTCCCTTTGGCGTCTCCTCCTGGCTCTGCAGGGGACACAGCAAGACAGACACAGGGCCCTGTGGTCCCTGGGCAGGGAGACAGGGGCCAATCCCTCTGCCCACCTGCAACTAGGCAGGGACAGCAGGCGCCAGGGACCCAGCTACCCCGTGCTGTCCGAGCACAGAGGGCCCAGACACAGGCTGGGATGTCCGTGTCCGGGAGGCAGATCCTCCACCGTGCCTGCTGCTGTTCTTGAGGGGCCCAGCAACCAGGTGCCGAGCGCAATCGCCCCAGGGTTCCCAGGGCCCAGGCTGGGCGTGGGGTGTTTGACCTCACTGTCTTCATGGCAGCTTTGTGCTCCCGACACTATGTCACAGGGAGGATTGAGCCGCGCGGCTGAGAAGCTGGGCTCCATCCCGACACCCTCCCCAGCAGCCTCTCTGTCCCAGGTGTCCCATCTTGAGCCCTCACCGCCTTCTGCACAGTCGCGCCTCTCCCTCTGCCCAAGCAGGTCCACCTTCCCTGGGGTCCACCTGGCCCCGTGCCACCCGCGCTGGCCCAGGACATCTGAGCCCCAGAGACACGGCAAGGAACAGAAGTCGGGAGCGAGGGAGAGATTCGGGGCTTTGTTGTCAGCTGTGTGCTCCAGGCCAGTCCTCCAGTCGCCTCCTCCCAGAGCCCCAGTGTCTGCAGAGCAGGCGTCCGTGCCGGCACAGGGAGGCTTAGCTGTGGGACCTGTGCAGTTCGTTTGTCCCCAGCTGTCGTGACAAGTGTGGGCACCTCTGTCGCTGGTGAACCCAGGCTGCAGGGTGGACCATGCAGGAGGCCTTGTCCCTGGGGAGCCCCTGCCCTCCCTGCCTGCCTCCCAGAAGGGGTAGGAAGGTGCCACCACCGTCCCCAGGGCCTCCTTGACCAGCTCTCAAGGCACCCTCAGCCTGTCCTGAGGGAGGGTGGGCGGCTCCACCTCCTCCACATGCCAGCAGCTCTGCCAGGATCCAGGGAGGATCCAGGGAGACCGTCTCCTGGCAGCAGAGCTCCCGCCACCACCACTGCAGAGGTGTCTGTGGCTTGGCCGTGCTCACCAGGGGCCAAGGGAGGCTGCCCAGACCCCGCTGGGCTGGGGTGAGGGCCTGGGCAGCCGGCGTGGCCCCAGGGAGTGTGGCCACTGAGGCTGCTGCCCCACAAAAGGGAGGTGGATTCCAGACCCCTGGCCACCAGCAGGATCAGGATTCCTGGGAGGAGGTGGGCACGGGGTGGTGGCTGTCAGGGGACCAGAAGGCTAACCCTTTGCCCACCCCACAGCTCCCTCTGCCCACGCCTCAGGGCCAGACACGGGCACGGTGTGACTCAGGAGAGCCTGTGCACAAGGACCTCACACCTCCAGGCGCCAAGGCTGGGTGGGACACACACAGACCCTTGGTCCCGACCTCCCTGACTTTCAGATGGGCTGGGGGTCCCAGGCCCCTGAGCCCAGCTCCGAGGGTCCCAGTGTCACCTTCCATGGGACCAAAGGCACATCTGTGCTCAGCCTTGGCTAGAAATCTAATAATAAAATAGATAAAATAATTAACAATAAATAATTTATATTTAGTGTTTGAGTAATACACACACACACACACACACACACACACACACACACACACACACACGACCAAAATTCAAGACTCAGAAGACGTTTAGCAAGCAGCCGCTCCTCACCATGCCCCCGGCCCCGGGGCCTGCGAGCCGTGTCCAGGCCAGTTCTCGACGCCTCTCCAGAGCCGCACCCGGATTTTCCCCCGCCCTCAGCCCCTCACCCATGTGTTATCCTTTACAGGTGCACACCCCCCTCTGTCGGGCTCTGCCCCTGTGCAGGGCGTCTGGGCTCCTGCTCTGCGTCGTCTGTAACAGCCTCTCACCCTCACTGACAGCTGCAGGGGGCGTCCTGGCGTGCGCAGGCCACATGTCATTGAACCAATCCCTGGCGGATGCCTGTCTTCCCAGCTTTCAGCCTTTGACCATCATGTTAAACACTGTCATCAATAACCCCGTGTGCATCTCTTCCCAAGCACGTGGGGAGCGGCTGAAGGCGCCCGTGGGTGGGCGGCGTTGCGCTGTGGAGAGGGCTGGCGTGGGTCACACCGGCCTCCCGGCCTCCGCAGCCGCACACCTGCCTCCCCTAGGGCAGCGTGCCATCGGCACCGTCACCTGTGAGCTTGCAGCCGGTCATCCCAGCGCGGTCAGCCACTTGCAAACGGCAGCTACACGGGAGGCTGCCCGTGGAGCAGGAGGACCCCAGCCCAGATGTGCTCCCTTCTCAGCGAGCACTGGAGGCCAGAGCCAGAGGGCTCAGAGCCCCAAGAGAAGGCCATTTCCTAAGGTCCTGGCCTTGAAGAGCGGGGTGGGGTCTGACCCGAGCCCTGTGACCTGGGCCCTGCTGCCGCTCAGCCTAGGGTGCTTGCCGGAGCTGCAGAAGGCTCCCAGCCTGAGGCTGCCCTGCCTCGGGCCTGAGCCCAGCCAGGATGGGGGCCAGGACTTGGCCCCCAGCCTGCCGGGGTGTCCCAGCCTGCTCTGCAGTGGCTCTGAGGAGGTGGACTGTGCCGGCGTGGCCTCCCTGGCACCCGCGGCCTGGCTTCCCAGCAGCAACCTTTCTGGAGCCCTTCTGTGCCGAGACACACAGCCTCGGCTGTCCACCCTGGCACTGCCCCTGGTGTACCCTGCTGCACCCTCCCCAGGTCCCTGCCCTAGGCCTGGGCACAGCCTTCGCCACCTGCCCTGATGTGGGGAGGAGGGCACAGAGCCCGCCAGTCCCTGTCCTGCCACCCCGGGCAGGTCCTGGGCTCCCTCCCGGGTCTCACTGTCTCGGCTGCCTCCTGCCATCCATGACGCTGCACCCTTCCCGGAAGCAGTAGGGCGGGGTGCTCCCCACCACATCCACCCTGTCCTGCTTCCTGCCCAGCCCAGGTCAGCCAGGCTCCGACCGTTCCCTCAGGCACGGGCTGGGCAGAGCAGTTGGTCAACAGCAGCAGAAGCTCGTTAGCAGAACGTCAATAGGATTAAAGTCTCTGATGGCCCCGAGGATAGGCTCCCAGGACAGGTGGGAGGTAGTACAGGTGTTCAGGGGGACAGGGACAGAGACGACGAGGTGGGGACTGCTGCACAGGTCAGAGGAGGACGAGGAAGGGGAGGGAGAGAGACGGAGACAGCGAGAGAGACAGAGAGAGCCAGAGAGACTGAGAGACTGGAGCCCAGAGAGCCGGGAGACAGAACCCGGGAGAGACGGTGGGTGAGGGTGCCCTTTGCGGGCGGAGGGAGGAGAATGACCCCTGAGCTCCAGGAAGCCTTGCATCGAGGCTTCGGCCCCTATGGACAACCGCAGCAGGCGGGCTACTCAGGCAGGGCCCACTGCACCCAGCACCCACGGGTGGCGATGCCAGGGGAGGTGGCACTGTGAGGGCGGAGGAGGAAGGTGGTCACCTCTGCCCTGGGGCTTCCAGACGTGTGCAGGGTGTGGGTGGGCGGCTGGAAAAGCCCCTGGCCGGTGCCCTGGACGCTGTGTGCCAGGCACACAGAGGCACGTGAGCTCCTGAAGCCACAGCAAGCAGCTCCTGGCCTGGTGCCCACGCCAGATTGCCATGACACTGTGCACTCACACACGTGTGCACATGCGAACACAGGAGGGCATGTGCTGCCCCGGGCCTGGTGAGAGAAGGACACGGAGGATGAGCACCTCGGGCAGGCTGGCAGCGTGGGTGCTGGGCCCTGCTCATGTGCTGGGGCACTCTCCTGCTTCAGCTTCCTCTCCTGGTAGAGCTGATAAGTGATGGGGCTGAGAGGAGGGGGGCGGGGTGGGGCAGTGTATCCGTTCCTCCTTCCTTCCTCCTCAGTCCCTGGGCACTGCGGCAGCTTGGAGGACACCACGCCCTGGGAGGAGCCAGGGGCGGCAACCTGCTCTGCTCACAGCATCCTGGGTCTTCCAGCCAGGGAGCCAGGGCTGAGCTGGGAGTCAGATGAAGGCCGGGCCGGCGGGACAAGCCCCACAAGACTTGGGCACCCCCCACCCAGGGCTCCTTGGAGGCAGAGGCTGCCTCGTGGCTGCCTGCTCTGCAGACCCAGGAAAGCTGCCACCCTGCGCAGGCTGTGGCTGGCACAGGGCAGGCGGCGGGCACTCGCGAGTGTAAATTCCACATCTGCATTTCCACGCTCCCAGGAGAGGGCCGCTGACCTTTACAGCCGCTGCCTCTCCGCTCAGTCCTCCTGGCTCAGCTGCGCAGGGGCGGCCACTGTGAGTGGGGCACCCCTGGCACCCCGGCTCGCCCTCCCCTTGTCCTCCCACTGCCCCTGACTCAGCGTCCCACCCCGCCAGGGTCCCCTCTGCCAGGCACAGCCTGGGCCCTCTTTGCGGTGTCACCAGCACCTCGCCGCCCCGGCTTCGAGTCTCCCCAGGGACACCCCGTCGGTGCAGAGTGGACTGCACACTGTCACCGTCACCCAACGGTGGACGCCTCACTCCACCCCGCCCCGGACTCCTGTCCCTGGGGCCCCTGACAAGGCCACGGCCGGCCTGGCACATCCCCAAGACGCATCTGCACAAGTCCGCCCACAGCCCCAGGACAGCAGCCGGATCCTGGGCCCAGGACGCAGAGCTGCGCTTGGAAGCTGGCCCTGGGGGTGCCCCTCGGGGGACCCAGCTGTCTGCTTTTGTCCCCACAGGACACAGAGTCCCCGCCCCACAGCAGGACCTCTTCTGGAGACAGTGCTGCCAAGGCGGGGTGCCCCTCACCCGGGGTGCCGTTGTCCCCACGCAAGGCGGGAAGACTGCTTCGTGGAGACTGGCCACCACGTGAGACAGAGGCAGGGGACGCAGCGGGGCCACCACAAGTGCAGGCACACCAGGCCACCGCGGAGGGGACAGAGGAACTGCTGGAAGGCACCCAGCTCGGGGCGGTGTGTATGACACAGGGCGTGGCCCGGCCCTAGGCCTGTGGGAACTGCCGCGGGGACAGGGCCTGAGCAGACAGTGAGCCGGAGCAGGCAAACCCACGCTGACAGGACTGCAGGGCGAGCTCTGAGTGACCCTCACCTGGCACTGTCGCCCTGCGAGTCTGGGATGGGATTTCCCGGCACTCCCAGCCTGAACTCCTGGCTGGCAGGTGTGAGCCCCATGCCCAGGTGTAAGGCCCACGCCAAGCCGAGGAAACGGGCAGGGAAGGTGCCCACGCGAGGTCTCGCTCTGGCCCATAGCACAGTGGGACTTGGACCCGGACAGTGGGGCTCCAGATCCTGAGCACCATGCCGCTGCAGTCCGCACGCAGGAAGCAAGAAGTGAAGCGTGCAGATCGGGCTCGGGAGAGCTGACCCAGGAGCCTGAACCACCTCCGTGGGCCACCTCCCCGCCCAGGCCCGCAGCAGGCTGCCCCAGAGGCTCCAAGGCCCCCTGCTGGCTCCTCCAGGGGCCCCACAAAGCAGTGTGAGGACCGCAGGGCAGGACACCAGAGCAGGAGAGCTGAGCGGTGCCTCCCTTTCCTGGCGTGACCTCTGCCCGGGTCTCACCTGCCCACTGGGACGGGAAGGAGAGCTCGAGGCTGTGGGTGGCGTCTCAGGATACAGCTGACCCCACACCTCACGCCACCCTCTCCGCTCAGGTCTCCCTGCCCCAAGGTCCTGCTTGCAGTGTCCCCCAGGCCTACCAGGGACATCTCCCAGAGCCCCACCCTCTAGCACCCTCTCCCCTGGCCAGGGCCATAGCGGACTTTGCCTCAGTTTACCCATCTGGACGGTGTTGTGGAACAAGACAGCCTTGCCTGCCCTGGTCCCACCAGCTGTCCCACTTGCCCATCTGCCCGGCAGCGTCCCCACCACCCGTCTTCAGAGTGTCAGCCTCCCGGGCCAGGAGGGCCGACGCACAGATTGCAGAGCTGTCTCTCCCAGAGTTGGGGTGACAGGGTAATTAGCCGCCTACCAGCTAGCCGCCCGGAGAGTGACAGCAGGGAAGGCCCGCCACCCCCTTCCTGCAGGCTCCTGGGGTCAGAGCTGAGGGGCCCGGCCGAGTCCTCCAGATGGGGCCTCTGACCAGAAGTCATCTCAGGTTGGGACCTTGGCAGGCCGGGGCCCACCCCGCCCCTGCTAGTGGGCCTTGGGTCCCTCTCTGGGCCCTGCTGCTCCAGTGCACACAAGGGCCAGGTGGCCGACCCTGCGCTCCAAGTCCCCTCCTGTGTGGCCAGGCTGGTGCCCACCTGCCCTCTCTGGCAGTTGGCTGGGGCACCATGGGCCCCAATCCCTTGGGTGACAGGGCTGGTCCCTGCTGATCGTCCTCCCCAAGGTCCCAGCACTCCCGACACCTCAGGCGATGTTGGCTGCATGTGGTTCCCGTAGGGTCGGCTTTCGTTATCAAGGTCAGACTGGGCTCAGGGGGTTCTTTTCGGGTCCACACCTCCATTTCCTGCCAAGAATCTAGATACTGCGGCACCAGCAGGTCGAAGGTTGGCATGAAAAGCTGAGGGGGGACAGGAAGCAGAGCACCTCTTGAAGCCAGCACCCAGTCCCCGGGTCTCACCCCAGCCTCCTTGCCAGGGGAGGAGAGGATGCCCCAACGCACCCAGCCGCGGTCTTCAGGGCCACCGTAGGGTGTTTGGAGCCTCGGCCTTGGTGGCACTCTTGATACCCAAGGACCTACGGACAGAGTGGAGGACCGCAAGGGGTCTCCATGCGCTCATGGTGGTGACAATCGTCACGTTGCCCTCACTGCTACCCAGCACGCCTGTAGTTTCTTCTTTTAATTCTCGCTGCACCCGCACCCCCATGGCAGGTGAGGGAAACTGAGTCACAGTGGAGCAGAATCGGCTTGGCCTCAGTCAGGGGCTCCAGAGGGTCACGCTCCACCGCTCTCCTGCATGAGGGCCCCTCCTGGTCACTGTCTCCTGGTCAGAGCAGCACTGTGGGAGAGCAGTGGTGCTGGACAGGGCAGGGCCTGGGCCACTGGGCGTCTGTGCTGCACGCGGTTGTCCAGGGAAGGGGGAGCTGAGGGCCAGGGCTGTGATTGGGACTGGGCGGTGCAGAGTCTGTTGGCCTCTGACTGGAGGTCCCCTGCCCCCAGGATCCCTGGAGAACCCCACAGGGTCCCTGAGCCACTGAGCAGAGGACAAGCGGGGTGTGGGGTGTGCTCCAGCCCCTCCCAGCTCCCTGCTTGCCGAGCCTATCCTGGGATGGAGCAGGGGAGGCCGGAAGGGGGAGACCAGCGCCCCTGGGGTTGTATGGCATGGGGGCAGCTGAGGGGACAGGTGTGGGCTGGAACGAGGCACCACACAGGGCTGTCCTGCTCCAGCATCCCGAGTCTCACACCTGTGGCAGAGACGTCAATGCAGGTGGTGTGCTGGCTGCGTGGAGACGCACTGGAGGACCCACAGGGGCTGTGATCCCCGGAGGGCCTGCTACTCCCCGCAGTGCCAGCCCTGGCCCACAGCAACCTGGCCCGAGACATCTGCTCTGGCAACTGACGCTGCTGAGGTCAGGTGCTCCTGCCTTGGTCCAGGGTCCAGAAGGTGACCCTAGCCTCAACACAGCAAAGGACTGTGGGTGGCACCGCCGCTGAGGACGGGAGGACCTGAGGGGCAGAGATGCTTGTTTGGGCCCAGAGTGTCCCCCAGACTCATGTGTGCAGGGCCAGGGCTTTGGGAGGTGACGGCTCATAGGGTGCTGTGCTCAGCAGTGGACCCATCCATGGGCACAGCCGACGCACCGTTGGGAGGCGGGCCTGGTTGGAGAGGTCGCTGGGCTGACGCCTGGAAGGGTGTGCTCCTGTCCCTGGCTCCTCCCTTCTCGCGCTGCTCCCCGACCCTGTGGTGCGTGCAGCGCTCCTCCGCTCCCTTCTACCATGCTGCCTCCACCTTGGAGCAGCCAACCATGCACTGAACCCACCAAAACGTGAGCCAGAAGGGACCCTGCTCCTTTAAGCTGTGGGTGCCTGGGGGTTGGAAAAGTGATGGATACAAAACCTTCTCCTGTCCGTTGGCAGCTGCAGGTATTCTGTTGTAGTCACGGAAAGCTGACTGAACTGACAAAGCAGACAGAGTGTGGAACTTGTCAAGTCCCACAGAGAGGGTTCTACCGCTTCCTGCAGACCAGAGCTCTTCCTCTGCGAGGCCACGTTCTCTTGCTTTTCTTTGTCCCCCACTCTTGGCTCCAGAGAGCCCCGTGAACTGAGGTCGTCCGTCCACGGGCATCCGAGTCACTCTTACATCCATCTACACACGTTTAGATATAACGTGCGGGAAATGTTCTGCTTCTTTATGTGACCAACCATGTGATCATAGAAGACTAGAGTTGCTAATAGTCTTTCCAAAACGGTTATTTAAATGGCATTACATTTTTAAAAATTACTAAAACTCCAGATTTCATTTCCCGTCATGACTTCAACTATTATATTAATTATCATTTGTGTCTCACCTTTTAATTTCAATAAATAACCTCGACTATTTCAGAAAAATGCCTGTCTGGAAAAATATTTTTACATTTACTATAATTTATCCCTTTTTTGATGAAAACTATATTTCATTTCTTTAATTTTTTTGGACTGCTATTGTCCCTGGAACACAAAGGAGCAATTTTGGTGAAATGAAGACGCACATTCTCATGGTATAAGGCGATAACCACGAGTTCTGTGTCTCAGTCCTCGTGTACACAGCCGGTCCATCCATCAGAAACCCAAACACGACAGCTTTCAAGATCACAGGAAGCAGAGCTCGACACCAGCTTCTCAGCACTGCTGCTGTGAAGGTGGATTTGTCAGGGTAAGGGAGGAAAACATGTTTTATTTAGCAGCTTGTTTGCCTGATTTTTAAATATTTAAGCCTTCAGTATGTGGGTCTTCATTAGTGCTCTTGCAAATCTCAGAGGTCGGCCTGGATATTTTTAATAACCACTTTATTGATATATAATTCACATGCCAGAAAGCTCACCCTTCTGAAGCGTGTACTCCAGTGGTTTTAATATATTCACAAAGTCCTGCATCGATCACCGCTGTCTAATTCCAGAACACTTACGTCGTCCCCAAAGACTCTCTGCCCCCATTAGCGCGCGCTCCAGCCTCTGCACCGCGCTGCTCCTGAGTCTGGTGGTTCTGGATGCTTCGCAGAAGTGGAGCCACGCAGCAGCGACACGTCCCTTGGTGTCGGGCTGTTTCTGAGGCCCGAGGTTTCCAAGGTGCGCCGTCACGTGGCATGGGCCAGTGCCTCCGTGGTTCGCATGCATCTGTTCCTCAGTTTGTGGACGTTCACAATTTACTTTTTAGATTTTGAGACAGGTTCTCCTTCTGCATTTTAGGCTGGTCTTGAACTCATTAGGTAGCCCAGGCTGGCCTTGGACTTGTGGCGACCCTCCTGCCTCAGCTTCCTGACTGCTAGGGTTATAGTGTGCCCCACCACGCCCGGCTGGCTATAGAAGCTGCCAGCTGTTCTCCAGAGCTACAAGGTCGTGCGGCTTTCCCACCCCAAGTGCACGAGGCTTCCAGCTTCCCCCATCCCTCCCAGCGCTTGGCCCCATCTGGCTGTGACCTGAGCCGGCCTGGGGGTGTGAGGTGGCAATTTTTGTGGTTGGGGTTTGCGGGCCCCGGGGAGTAACAACGCCAGCTCCTGTTCATGTGCCCATTCGTAAGTCTTCTCTGGAGAAATGCCTGTTCTGAGCCTTTGCCCACTGTTAACTCAAGAGATTGGGGTCTGGCTTGAAGCCCTGGGCTTGCCCCGCCTGTGTGGCGGCCCATCCGCCTCGAACCCTCCCGCCCTCCGCCCGACCTCCTCCCTCCGTGTCCCGCCCCCTCCAGAGCGATGCCCATGCTGGTGACAGCGGCCAAGTCAAGGGTGCCCGCCCTGTCTGGGTCCCGTCCTGTCCCAGCTGGGCAGCCATGGCTCCGCCCTCCTCCCCAGATCCTGGGCCCTGTGCCTGCCTCCCTCCCGGCCACGGCAGGCCTGGGCAGGCTGCACTGTGCTCCCGCCACACACCTCATGCCCAGCCAGGCTTGACCTTGGCCTGCGACAGGGCCCCTCGTGCGGGCTGCAGCAATGGGTGCATGGTGGGGCCCGGCACTGGGCGGCAAGGGCTGTGCAAGGCTGGGGCTGGCTGAGTCCTGCGGGGCTCACCGGATTGGCTGTCTGTCACCTCCCTCATCCAGAGCTTGTGAAGGCCCTGGGTAGAGGGGAGGAGGGGGGGGAGGGGAAGAGGAGAAAAGGAGGGAAGGAGGGAAGGAGGGAGGGAAGGAAGGGAGAGGGAAGCAGGTGGAGAGCTGCACAGCCGGCTGGAGGAGAGGCTCCAGCCAAGGGCAGGAGACCCCGCCTGCACGCTGGCCAGAGGCGACAGCGGCTTCCCTGAGCTGGAGAGCGAGTGTGGCCCAGGATCCGGCGTGGGGCAGCTCCAGAAGGGCCCAGGGCGGGCAGCGTGAACTCAGGACAGGGCGCTGGGTCAGGCCTGGAGTCCAGAGCCCTAATTCCAGTCCCTGGGCCTCACCCTTGCCTGGAGAACGGGGCACAGAGGGCATCCTCCTGGCTGGAGAGGTCTAGTGAGTCTGCCCGGTGGACGCCAGTGCCTGCCCCTTGTCCGTCACGGCAGTGTCCTCAAGCTGTGTCTGGACAGAGCCAAGCCTCCCGTCTCCTGGCAGCCGCTTGGGCTCGTTGGCATGAGTGGACCCAGCCACGGCTCTGCCACAGCCCCGAGCCCTCAGGGACACCCCGGGAGGCCCCGCCCCCCACTGCCCCGCCAACTCCCATGCCCACGTGGCTGGGGTATCGGCCCATTAACCCGTGGGGGGGCGCTGGGACACCGTGTCACAGTGAGAAAGAGGGCACCCGGGGCACGGACCTTCCGGAGGGCACAGCCGGATTCTGAGCCAGGATCTACGGACAAACCCACAACGTGCCTGGCCCAAGGGGGAGACCGGTCCCACGGCCATGGTGCCAAGCCACCCCCCAGAGGAACAGTGCTGCCACCGCACCACGCAGGGCGGTGTCTCGGAGCCCGCAGGGGTGCGCAGGGCCTCGCCCAGGGCTTCTCTCTGCTTCTGCCCTTCCTTCCTCCACCTTCCTTCCTTCCCTTCTTCCTTCCTTCCTTCTTTTTTTTCTTTCTTCTTTCTTCTTTTCTCTTTTCCTCTTCTTCCTCTTTTTTTTTATTTTTTTATTTTTTGAGACAGGGTCTCACTATGCAGTTCAAGCTGGTCTTAAACTCACTATGTGGTCCAGGCTGGCCTCAAATTCACAGCAATCCTCCTGCCTCAGCCCCGCCAGTGCTGGAACTACAGGTGTGCACCACCACGCTTGGCCTTGTTCTTCCTCCTCCTCCTCCCTGGAGCCTCTCTGAAACACCTCCCTGGTGATGACTGTGAAGATGGTGATGATAATAATATGAACCAGCAGCCACTCAGCGCCCTTCCTAACACTTGTCCCCACGACTCTTCACGCTCAGGGGTCCAAGAGGCGGGGATTTCCTTTGTTCAGAGGGGAACCTGAGGCCGGGAGAGGGGAAGTGGGGTGGACCCAAGAGCTGCTGGTGTGGGGTCCCCCAGGGCAGCCCGGCCTAGCTCCGGCCCCCACCCCTCTCCCCCTCAATGCTGCCCGCCTGCCCTGCAGTCCCCAGGGTCCGGGACCTGCGCCCCACCACACCATAGCCGGGACGAGGATGATGAGGCGGGGCACCACAGCCCAGCACAGGTGCCAGCCCTGGCAGTGCCCACGGCCCCCGCAGCCTGAGCCCAGGAAGAGCGCAATGTGCCTACCCGGCCGCCAGGTGTTGGTGGAGTCGCCTCGGCCTTGGATGACAGCTCCCCAGGGACGCAGTGACACAGGCAGAGGTCGCCATGCTGGGGACCCTCCCTCCCTCCCGAGTCCACGCGTCCCTCCCGCCCGCCCAGGCCGGCCGGTGCAGTCCCCAGGGAGCCAGCGCTGCAGGCGAGAGGCTGCTGGGTCTGCATTTCAGAGCAGCGTTAGCACCACTCTGTCACTGTCACCCAGAGCGAGAGCCCACACCCAGCCCTCTGCTCCAGGAGGGAGGAGGAGCCGCGCCGTCCAGGCCAACCTTGTTCCGCGCTCAGGGCTGGGGCGCTGGGTCCCAGCCTCCAGGAGGCCGGCTGGGGGCGGGAGGAGCGCACTGGACGCCTCGGGGCCTCAGCACCGGGCACTGCCCTGTCCAAACCCTGCATTGGCACTGCCTCCCTGGGCAGGGCAGGGGGCTGAGGACCAAGCCCAGCAGGACTGAGGCCTGGGAGGCACAGACACCGGGGCCATCGTCCCTGTCCAGCTCTGCGCCGACCCAGGGCACCATCGTGTGCCGGGGTTTCTGGAGGGTCACTGCCAACCCAAGCCACAGGCATGGGCACCCGAGGGAGGGCAGATCCGACCCGCAGCGGGCAAGGCCTTACAAAAGTCGGTTTTTCTCCCAAGTGCGGAAACCTTTGGGGGAATCTGGCGGCCAAGCTGGCACGTGGCCCACAGACAGCTTCTTTCCTGTTTGATCTTTTTTTCTTCCCTCCAGTACTGAGGACTGAACTCAGGGACTTTGCACTGAGCTACATCCCAGCCCCTTTCTTATTTTTTTGAGACAGGATCTTATTAAGTAAGTCATCAAATTGCCCAGATTGGGTTCAAACTTGCAATCTTCCTGTCTCAGCTCTCCAGAGTGCTGGGAGTTACAGGAGTGCCTGGTCACTTTTAACATGTGGCTTCTACCTTGTGATCCAACATGGCTGCTCCAGCTCCAGCAATCACATGTATTCTGATGAGCAGAGAGGAAGAAGAGTGGGACTCCATCTGTCCCCAGCACTTCTTCTCAGATCCCACAGAAGAACATGGGGCGGCAGCTAGGGCCAGGAAATCTGGGAAACACTATCTTCAGCGCAGGTGGTTTGTGCAGGAGATAGGAGGACAGCTGTCACAGCCGGCTGCACTGGGCGGGTCCCAGGGAGGCTCCTGCTCCAGGGAGCGCTGGCTGAGCCTCGTCTTGGTACCACAACCCCGTCAGTGCAAATTGCTTACTCGTGAGTTGGGCCTGATCCTCCAGCCCAAGCCAGAGCTACCTAAGAGCAGGCTCGGCCCCATCAGAGCTCAACGTTCAGGGCCCTCGGCCGGCGGGCGATCACCAGCCACAACCCCGCACAGCCTCTCTGCGGAGGCCCACAGCACCCTGCTTCTCCGCCTGCCCCTGGCCTCAGGGCCCCCCTGGCCTCCCGGAAGGCTCCTGGCCTCCTGGGGACCCTCCTGAGCGTCTCCGGAGCCCGGTGCCTCTCCATCGCCCTCCCCTGGGCTACCGGAGCCTTCCGTCAGCCTCTATTTATAGCTCCAGTCAGGTGCCCCGGACGCCGTGGCGGGGACAGGAGGCAGGTTCTGTGACCTGCGGGAAGGACTGGGATTTTCCAGGACGGTGCCCTGGGTGTGGCACCTGCACACCGGCGGTGCTCTCCGGCGCTGTCCTGGCTCCTCGGCGCCCTGGGCTGCTCTGTGCGGGCGGGGCTGGGGTCGGGCTGCCCGGACACAGAAGGACCCACAGTCAGGTCAGTGCATGGCAAGGGACAGCAGCCTCTCCAGGGAGCCGAGCCCGAGAGGAGGGCCGTGTCCCCGTGCCCAGGGCCCGTCCCCTCACCGTGTCCAGCTTGGGTCACTACCCTGCTGTATCCCACCCTGCTTACACTGCATCTTCAGCTGCAGCTCCTGCTGTCCACCCCCTCCTGGGCTCGGTGCACCTACCCTGGACGCTCTGACCACCACGGGGGCCGGTGCCTCCTTGCTGTGGGCCATGGGCCGGGTGGGGTCCTGGCCTCACCTGAACCCTAACAGGGTTTGGGGTTCAGAACCACATGCCCTGGCTGTGTTTCTCAGCGTGGTCCTGAGCCTCCCTGAGCCACCGACATCGGCAGCTGACTCCAGTCGAAGGCTCTGAGAGACCCGAGGGGGCACAGCTGAGCCCTGACCCCGAGCTGGTGAGCCCCTTTCACGTGGTGGTCTCAGGCCAGGCACTGCCATGGACGGGTGGAGGGTGGGCCCAGACCATAGGGCACTTTGGTGGGTGGGAACTGGCCCGGGTGCTACCCACAGGAGGCTGGAACCAAGAGGTGGCTAGGGGTCAGGGTTGCTTCTTCTGTGCCGCGGGTCCCACCTCAGCGGGCCTCAGTTTCCCCAACTAGAGAGAATGACGACAGCACCCCAGGGCACCACACAGCTGCCACGTGGCCCAGGAGGCCCGGCACACAGGTGTCCAGGGGACCCAGGCCAGGCCACCACCCTGACGCCCAGGGCGCTGGGCAGCTGAGGGGGCTCAGGCTCATGGGGGTCGAGGACAGGCGGAATTGGGGGTGGCGGCTTCCCAGCTCTCTGCCCAGGTCCCCCAGTGTAGGCCTGGAGTCGCCGGCACACAAAGGTGGCGCAGAGCCCAGAGGTGAGTGAGGCTGCCGGGTCACCACAGGCTGCGCCCCCCCAGCAGATATGCACAGGACAGAGTGGCAGAGACGGGGCCACCAGGCTGGGTGGCCAGAGGGAACGAGACCCCGACGCACAAGCACGGGAGGGGACAGGCCGCCTGGAGGAGGCGGGCCGCTGGGGACCGAGGCTGAAATTGCCCAGGAGCGGCGGGTCCTCTGCTCTGCCTGAGTCCCCAAGTCCGCGGCCTTCACCACTCCAGCAAGGACAGAGACACCGCCGCGCCTCACATGGCTCAGAACTGGGTTTCCACCTCCCCGCATAATTCTGAAGCTGCCGGCAGGTGGGCTGGAGTTTGGGGACCACCATCCCTGTCCCTCGGGCAAAGGTACCTGCCCCCTCTGTCCGAGTGAGCCCAGCCGTGAGCGGGTCCCTTGGTCTTCTGGGGACATCTGCTCCCCGACGGCCCTCACAGTCTGGCCTGGTAAGAGCTTGGTGGACCTGGCTGCTGCTCGTTTTCACGGCTCGTGTTTGTATCGCTGTGCCTGGGTCCTCGAGGTGCCCTGTGGGGGGGGCTGGTCGGAGCAGCCTTCCCTGGGAACCCCATCAGTGTCAGCAAGTGCCTGCCCCAAGGCTCCTCGGGCACTGCCACGTGGCACAGCGTGTGGCTAACAGAGCCTGGGGCACCTGGCAGCAGGAGGAGGCCAACCCAGAGACCCTGAGCGGGACTGAGGTGCCAGGCAGTGGCCCCAGCTGAGGGAGCGAGGCTCGTCCCCCCACCCCATTGCCACTGTGGGCATGCCGACCAGCGGCCTGGGCCCGGCTTGGAGATCCCCGTCCTGGGCCGCAGCGGCAGGGTCCCGTGTGTCCTGACTGTGGAAGGGGCCTCGCCGTGGCTTTGCCTTCCTTGCACGGCTCTGCAGGCCACGGGCACGAGGACTTCCTGGGTGCTTGGTGAGCAGACGGCAGGTGCGGGGGATGGGGCTGGGGCGTGCTCGGCTTCCCCGGGCCTCTGTCCTCGCTGGCTTGTTTGCAGCTTCCAGGGTCGCAGGTGGTGAGGAGCTGGGCACAGGGCTCGAGCTCAGGACTGTGGCCCCGACCCGGACTTCTGAACCTGGGGCTGGGTCTCCTGCTGTCCGCAATGTGGGAGCCCTGGGAGCTGCGCTGTGTGGGCGTCGCCCCAGGTGGCCCCAGGTGCCAGTGACCAGATCCCCGAGCCAGTGCACAGGAGCTCAGCGCAGCAGGGCCGCCCATCCCAGGCAGGGGGGTGGCACCCCTGGGCCCGCAGGCCGCCGGGGCAGAGGAAGCGTGGCTGCAACTGCTGCTCACCCAGGTGCCCTCGGTGCCGCACAGCTGGGGTGCGGGTGGGAGGGAGCTGCGCCCACGCCGTGACAGGAGGCACCGAGGTCGCTGCTCCGCAGCCACAGTGAGCGGCTCAGCCTGGGGGCCAGTTCCGCGGACAGCAGGGCCCAGGGCCGGGGCCGCCGTGCGCAGGGGGTGCCCAACCAGGCCCCGCCCGGGCGGATCAGCTGCACACGCACAGCGCCGGCTCCCGGCTGCGCTGAGGGGGGAGGCCGGTGCCCGGGGCTCTCGTCAGTGGCGGGATCATTAGTGAAGCAGCGCGGACAATGTGAACGACCACGCAGGCCCTGCCTGGAGGCCTCGAGGAATGTCTGGTCGGCAGCCACAGGGCGAGAGTCCAGGGCGAGGCGCTGAGCTCAGTGACCAGGCAACGAGCAGACGGGCAGGCGCAGCCCAGGAAACCGGCCTCGTTAGGAGCCGGCACGGCGGGGCCCGTCGGCTCAGCTGTGTCCCCGGTGGGCGCCTGTGTGCTCGCCCGCCTGCCGGCCTGCACACGGTCCACAGCAGAGCCCGCGTCCCCGGCTGTCCTCACCCCCAGGGCTCTGGCGCAGCACACAACCTCGGAGACCATCCTGCCCGCAAGGACGCCGGACCGGGCTCTAGGTAGGATGGAGACCTTGAGTCCCGTCTGCCTCAGCGGCTGAGACAGGAGGGTCCCAGGCCCTGCAGCAGCAGGAAGGGGGAGCATGACAGGAAGGCGCGGGCGGCACCGGGTGGGCTGGGGGCGGCGCTGGGGCGGCTTCTGTTCTCTTGGCTTCCCTGTGGCTCCCAGCAGCACAAACTGCTTTTGTAACAGGAAAAGGGCGGTCTACAGCCTCTGTGTGAGGACACAGTGCTCTCACAGGAGCCAAGGATACGAGCCCCTGACCCAAGCACCTGCAAGGAGAGGAAGTAAAACCCAGTGCCAGCACTCAAGAGGCTGAGGCAGGAGGGTCACTGTGATTTCCAACACAGCCTGGGCTACAAAGTCAGTTCAAGGCCAGCCGCGGCTACATAGCAAAAGAGACCCTGTCTCAAAAAACAAACAAGAACAACACAAAAAAACAATTCAGTGCAAAAATCTCAGCATGAGCTGGGCATGGCTGCACACGCTTGTAATTCCCGCACCTGGGAGGCTGAGCCAGGAAGATCACCGGGAGTTCAAGGCCAGCCTGGACTGCAGAGTGAAACCCTGTCTCAAAAGAAAAAAACAGCAAAAGAGCAGCGCCAGCTAGGTCAGGGCAGGTGACCTCACACTGCACCCCGACAGCTGGCGCGGGGCCGGAAGACCAGGCCGAGTGGGTGTTCAGTCAGAGCACCCCGATTCACACAGCGTCAGAGCTGGGCTCCCTGTGCCTGGGCTGGGGAGCAGCAGGGCGGCGGCGGCATCCGGGAAGAGCGGGGCCAGCGCCCCAGGTCCATCAGCTCCCCCGCCCCCGCACCAGCCTAGCAGGAAGCACCCAAGCAGCATTCGGCGGAGCGTGGAGTCCCCTAGCGGCCACATGGGGAACTGCATCTCGGTCTGCACCCACCTCGGGCCTTGGGCCAGCCTTTCAACTGCCGCTTTGCAGGAGCGGGGTTAGCCTCGCGCTGCGCACGTGCAGAGGAGGCCCCCGGGCCCCACAGGCTGCGGAGGAGGGGCCCCGCCTACCCACCCTGTGCATCTGCCTGGAAAAGAGCTCACTCGGGCTCGGGGCCCTCTGAGAAGGGACATCCAGATCCTACTCTGGTGTGACTGTGAAAGGTATGACAGCTGCGCTCCTGTCTCCCCTCCAGGAGTGCTGGAGACCGCGGGATGCCTGCTCACAGGGCTTGTGCTGGCCTGCCTGCCCGTGGAACCCTGCACCCCAGGGGCTGATGCTCAGAGGCCATAGCATTGGAGTCGGATTCGCGCCCACACCGGGGATATAGCTCAGCAGCACAGCATCTGCCTGGTAAGTGCAAGGTCGTGAGTTCCATTCCCAGTACCAAAAAAAAAAAAAAAAAAAAAGGAACAAAGGCTTTGTGCCCAGGCCTGGGGCCCTCGCTCTCAGCGGGAAGCTGCCTGTAGCCCAGCACACAGCGGCTGACGACTCTGTCAGATGCAGGCGCACCTCAGGCCGGAGCTCCACTCGACGGCACCAGTGCTGCACTTTGCTTTTCCCGCGGGGCTGTGCAGAGCTAAGGCCATGGCCTGTGGTCCCCAGGCCTGGCTCGAGGGCTCAGGCTGGGTGCGTCCTAACCCACTGCGGCATGAGCAGGGAGGCCGCGATGGCCAGGAGGACGCACACAGCACAGCGCTTAACTCGACCCCAAGGGCTGGGAGGTCAGCTCGGCCTCTCTGCTATCCATCGGAGGACGCACCCCGCCCCTTTGACGCCAGCGACTCAGAGAGCTGAGCCCCCACCAGGCTGCAAAACATGTTCACCACCCCCAGGAAACCTGTCCCCAGTCCCAGGCTCTGCCGGCGCCCAGCCTGCCGGCAGCCCACTCTCCCCTCTGTCTGCCTGTGTGCCGTGACGCTCCGTGCCGTGGGATTGCACCAGCCCGGCCTCCAGGCCTGGCACCTTCTGTCCAGTACGGCGTCCTTGGGACTCATCCACCCACGGGCTCACCCAGCTTATTACTGAACAGGGTTCCACGAGCTGTGAGACCACATCTAAGACTCCGTGCACCACCAGTTGGCAGAGACTTGCTCTGTCGTCTAGATTGGCTTGGAACTCCCTGTGCAACCCAGCGTGGCCTCAATCTCAAGATCCTCCTGCCTCAGCCTCCTGAGTGCAGGGATTACAAGCGTGCACCACCTCACTCAGCCAGACAGATGATTTTAAGCTTGTGATATTCTCTAGGCCAACAGCAGTACCCAGCTGACCTAGGTGGGAGGCCAGGAGAGGGGCCAAGAGGCCTGGATGAGACCCTGGAGGAATTCCAGAGGGAAGGCACAGGGGCCATGCCAATCCCCTCCACATCCTCCACAGCAGTCACCGGCATCTGAAGGGCCACCTCCGTGGAGCTGATCCATGCAGTGTCCAGGACCAAAGAAAGCAGCTGTCACAGGAGCGCGGTGACACCCAGCACAGGGCAGCACCCCATCACCAAGGACACGAACCCGGCCGCTTCACGGTGCTGGCTGCGCCAGGCCTGCCCCAGTGCACCGCTGTGAACAAGGGGAGGACACGTTCTACACAGACCGGAGAAGCACCGGGCGTTGGGATGTACGTACACCGTTGCTTTTGTACAAGAAAGAGCGGAGAGTCTCCGTTTGGGACACTGTCCGGGAATGTCCCTGGCTGGCTTGCGTATAAACAGTTTATTTCTCGTGGTTCTGGGGGCTGGAAGTCTGCGGTCAGCTCGGCAGCGCCCTCTTCTGGGCTGCCAACCGCCACTGGGTGGGCAGGCACAGGGCGACATGCTGAGGCCCTGCCCGGACTCCACCACGCTAGGGGCGGCGGCTTGCCAGGCGGGACAGGGTGCTTCTGTTCAGGCTGCATGGTGTCACAGAGCGGCTAGCCAGAGCCGCCACCAAACCTCAAACAGCCAGTCACAGCCGACCACAGCTGGCCTGAAGCAGTCCCGTCCCTGAAGGGACACCCAGGGGACAAAGCCAGGATCACCTGGGCCAGAAGGTGGGGCAGGCAGACTGCTCCGCCCCCACTTTTAAGCTGGTTTGATGTTTGGATGGTGGACTGCATTGTCTGGCCCCAGTGGTCATTTTACTTATTTAGTTAGTGAGTGAGTTAGTTGGCTTTTTTGAGACAGGGTCTCCTTATGCAGTTTAGGCTGGCCTTGAACTCACTGGGTAGCCCAAGCTGGCCTTGACTTGTGGTGATCCTCCTGCCTCAGCCTTCAGAGTGCTGGGATCACAGGTGTGCGCTACCTCACCAGACTATAACTGTCATCTTTAAAACACTACACACCAGAGTGGGTTCCAGTTCCAGAGGCGGGAGGTGGAGCTTGGAAAGGAGAAGGCAGGGTGCACTGCGGCGGGGGACCAGGAATTAGAACCAAGCCTTAGGACAGCACCTGTCTATCTGTCCGTCCGTCCATCTGTCTGCCTGATGAAGCCCTGAGCCCTCTCAGGGCCTCTGTTCATGCACATAAGGGCGCAAGTGAAGGGCCCGGTGCCACGCCCGGACCCACCGAGCTTCCAGCTGGGGCAAAGACGACCGGGCTCTGCCCCCCCCCTGCACCCCTCAGCTGCCCTCCCCGCGGGGCCTAAGCCTCTTACCTCGCAAATCCCGGGCTTAGCCTGGACACCGTGGGCTTGAGGGCCGTATTGCCTTAATCAGGTCCGCGGTCCCTGCCCCGGCATCGGCAGGGACAGTCCGGGCAGAGGGAAACGGACGTGCACAATGGCTGCCCCGGGGCTGTGCAGGTTCAAGGCCCGGCCGGCTTGGGCAAGAAGAGACTCCATTGGCTTACACCGGCTGGCTGCAGGCTCAGGACAGTGAGGTCCAGGGCCTGTGCTTCCTGGCCTGCCTCTGGGTGGCATGTCTGTCGCTGCCAGGAGCAGCCAGGCGGAAACCTTCCTTACCCACATCCAACAAAAGAGACACTCGCCTGGCTGGGTGGGACACAGCTGTCCTCCAGCATCTGGAGGCTGAGGCAGGAGGATGACAAGTCTGAGGCCTGCCTGGGAAAAGCAGTAACTTAGACCCTGTCTCAAAACAAAAAATAAGAAAGGGGTAGAGATGTATCTCAGTGAGAAGGATGTGGGATGAATCCCCAGCAAGGGAGGAAGGGAGGGAGAGACAGACAGAGACAGACAGAGACAGAGACAGAGAGACGGGATGCTTTTGGTGGCCCAGCCGCACCGGGTTGCACCTAGGTTCCTACCTGGGAACCTCGCCCTGTTAGCTCAGGGGCTCAGGGCAGTGTGTGGTCCCCAGGTACCTCTAACACTCAGGGCCTCGGGCTCTTTGGGCCACCGTGTCCAGAAGCCGTCCCCCAAGGCAGGGAGCCCGGTGGGGTTAACCGATATACTCATCCAAATTCCCCACTCCTGGGCCTGTCTCTGAAGCTCACTGCCCGGAGCACGCCACAGTTAATAGTTTTAATAAATCCTGTAATTTCTTTGTGAAGAGCATAATTATTCTATTGCTTGGCAATGTGTGTAAACATCTGAAACATGCTGCCATCCTGGACACCAGGTTGAGCTGTCTCCGATTTTCAGTGTCTGGGGAGCGTCCTGAAGTGGAAGAGGCCGGGCCGCCGCGGGATCCGCACAGCCCGAGCGGATGCTGGCACAGGCAGGGCCTCAGCTCGGGAGCCGCCCCTTCCGGGGCGTGCAGTTTGGGTCCCGCTCCGCACTGCCCCGTGGGGTCGTGTGCCCCTCACCCTGGCCGGAGGGCTGGTGTGTCCCCTCTTCAGCTGACTTCCGGCTCCCTCCTGTCGCTCATGGTGACCCGTGAGAAGGTGAGCGGGTGCTGGAGTGTCCACCGGAAAACACAACCCGTGTCGTTACTGCTCCTCACACCGCGACACAACTCCCAACACACGGATGAAAGGAGGAGCGGTTCGCCCCGGCTCCATTTGCAGAGCTGTGGTCCACTCAGCTGGCTCCAAGGCAGAGGAAGGAAGGGCCTGGCAGAGGACAGGGCTTGTGGCATGTGGACGGGAAGCAGGAGGAAGGGGGCAAGGCGGCCCTCACCCCGCAGTGCTGCCGGCTCCTGGCCTGGAACCCAGGCTGAAGCACGCGCTGGGCCTGGCGGGCTCCCCGGCTCCCCACGGCAGACCTGGGCTCTTCTTGGCCTCTGCAGGCACAGGACGGCTCCCGTGGTGGTCTCCACGTGCAGTGCCCGCCCATCCGACCTGCTCCTCTGAGCTGAGCCGGACCTGCTTCTGGCCCGCTTCCTGGAGCTTAGCCCAGGGTCCAAAAGCAAGAAAGCAGACCCAGGCAGGCCAGATTCCAGATGAGCGGATTCCTGTGTGTGTTACACCACTGCCTCCAGCCATTCACCTTCTCTGGGCCCCGCGCTCCTCTCCTGTGGATCGGCCGCTGTGACCGGGCCGGCCGCTGTGTGCAGAGTGAACACCTGGGGCATCGCAGCTGTGCCCAGGGCCTGGTGCACAGCAGCATCACACAGCCAGGAGCTGCACCTGCCTTTGTTCTCGCAGTAAATCCACCGGGCCGCCCTTCCAAGGAGGAGAGGGCTGTGGGCTCAGCACTGCCAGCGCGTCCGTGTGCGGTAGGAGCCGGGTGTCACCAGGTAGAGCTGGGGCACAGGGCTGAGTGAGAGCTCGGGCGCACCCAGGCAGACGGCAGAGGGCAGGTGGCCAGGGAGGACTCGACCCACGGCCAGCTGTGCGCTGCCTGGATTTTGTTCACTTCTGTTCGGTTGGTTAGCGTTTCTTTTTGTTTGTTTGTTTTTGCAGCGCTGGGTATTAAACCCAGGACTTTTGCCCTAAGCAGCATCCCCAGCTCCTTTTTGTTGGTTTTATGGGAGGATCTCACTAAGGTGGTAAGTTGCCCAGGCTAGGCTTGCCTTTGCGATCTTCCTGCCTCAGCCTCCAGCGTGCTAGGATGACAGGTGAGCACTACCACACTCAGCTTCCACCTGGCTTTTGACCAGGATGGGGACTGGCTTGTGAAGGGGACCTGCCCACATTGGCTTGGGGGGCTGGATGGGCGCCCTCTGCCCAGAGTCAGTTTTGGGTGAGCCATGCACCCCAAGACCTGCTGCTTTCTGGGCTCCTTGAGACTCAGTTTACCTCCAAGCGGCAGCACAATCTGCAGGAAGGAGGGCAGGGAGCAGGAGCGTTGAAGCCAGGGCCCTGTAGCCCCACTCCTCCTCGGTCCTCGGTCCGCTGCAGAAAGGGAAAGCAGGGTGCAGAGCCGGCGGATACCTGTCTGGGCGGCTGGGTCCCTGCCCCCACCTGGGGAAGCCGCGGGCATCTCTGTGGATGGGGAAGGTCGAGCTGCGCCCTGAGCCTGGCACAGGGAACAGAAGATGCCCTGCCCTGCCACTTTGCCCTCAGAGTCTTGGATTCTTTTTCTCCGGTACCGGGAACCGAACTCACGACCTTGCGCTTGCCAGGCAGGCGCTTTTGCCGCTGAGCTAAATCCCCAGCCCCTAGTCTCGGATTCTTGAAACTGGAGCTGTGACGCTCGCACCTTGGGCCTGGACAGGGGCTGTGAAGGGGACCCTGACCCGGGCCTCATTGTCCGTGGCCGTAACACTCCAAAGGACCACGCTGAGACGTCGCCTGCCCAGTCCCATGAGAAGCTGTCCCTGCCCCTTGTTCGTTTTGCGACAGCCTCTCACTTTGTAGCCCAGGCTGGCCTCAGACTCGCAGGGATGCTCCGGGGGTAGCCACGGCTCACGTGCCCTGTCTCCAGGTCACAGTTGGAAAACAAGCGGGAGCAGACACATCGCATCCTGCAGGGGCCTTAGTGAGGCATCTGGTCCGGGTGTCGCTGGTTATTGTTGCAGAACAGGCCCTGGGGACGGAAGGGCGCCGAGGACATCTGACCAGAGGCTGCGCGGGTCCGCAGCTGCTCCAGCGGACAGCAGCGACCTGCATCCGCCGGGCCAGGCGGAGTGGGTGGAAGGGCCTGCCGCGCCCGAAGAGCACGGTACAGTCCCACTCGGATGAGGCCCTCTGCAGAGAGGGCAGCTGGTGAGGTGTGGGTGACGCTCCTCCTCAACCCTGGCAGTGGGAAGAGTCGTTTTGTTTTCTTATTTTTACTCCTGTTTCTGTCCCTGCTTTCTGCCATGCAACTTTGGCAATAATAAAAGGTTATTTTATTTATGAGATGGGATCTTGCTGTGCTGCCCAAGCTGGTCTCAAACTCCTGACCTGAAGTGATTTTCCTGCCTCAGCCTCCCAAGAAGCTGGGCCTATAGACACATACCACTGTGCCCAGCTATGTTATTTTCTTTCTTTTTTTTTTTTTTGGTACTAATCTTGGAACCCAGGGCTTCACGCACGCTCAGCAAGGCTTCCACTCCTGAACTGAAAAGGCCACTTGAAATCAGATGCCCTCGGCATTGTCGCTGACTCTGGCGCCCCCTGGGCCTCAGCCTCCTGTGCCGCCTGGGTCCCCAAGCAGCTCCCAGGCCCGGGCCTCTCAGGCCTCAGCTTCCCTCCCTGCCTCCACCGTGTGTTTCTGAGTCACAGCACATTTTTCCGTCTCCCCATGCTCCACGCGGACAGGAGCGACTCAAAGCCAGGAGGAGCCCTGGGCAGAGAGGCGCCCCCCGCCCCCGTTCCCAAGCCTCGTCATGCCCTGCAGCCAGCGGCCACATTTGAGGGTGGGCAGAAGCCCCCAACCAATTTCCCATGAGGTTTTTGGAGGAGAGTGCATCAGGGCTGAGTTTGGGGTGAAGATGAGGCAGAGGAGAATTCTTGGGGACAGGTAGGGACGAAGGGGGGTGGCAGAGGGGCACCAGCTGGAGGGCAGCAGGGACAGCGGCAGGGCCTCACTGTGCGTTCCCCACCCAGCCCGGCCACCAGTGCAAACCAAGGGCTGTGGAGCCATGCTTGGGGCAGCGGGAGGGCAGGGGGGGCGTCGGCCGGAACACGCACAGGACACAGAGCCATACGAGCCCTCGCAGAAACAAGTCCCTGTGGCCACAGAGCCCAGGCCAGGCCCCAAGAACCACACAGCGCCCACCCTGAGCATCGCTTGTCCCCATCCCTGGCCCTGTGGGTGACATACCTCCTCACACCCTTCACCAGGCTGAATGAAGCTTGTGAATAACGTTACCTCTCGGGAGGCTGAGGCAGGTGGATTGCTGTGAGTTCGAGACCAGCCTGGACTGCAAAGTAAGCTCAAGGCCACCCTGAACTGCGTAATGAGACCCTGTCTCAAAAAGACCAAAAAAAAATCACCTTCCCGCGCATGTGCCTTTCAAAACATCCATAGCAGCCCCACCAGAATCTGCAGGAGGAAGCAAGGAAAGCAACCGATATGAAAATGGTAGCAGCCTGCAGTGGAAATGCGGGCGGCGCAGGGGGCGGGTGAGGGCGAGGGGGGCGGGGGGCGGCAGGACGGGCGGCGCGAGGCGACTCAGACGCCAGGAGCCGCGCTGCCGCTGGCCTGAATTGGGCGACAGCAAGATGAGGACCCAAACAAGGGAGCTCTGGCCTCGCCCGGAAGCCCGTGTGTGGAGGAGCACAGACTGCTGTTCACGCAGAAGCAGCACACGCAGCCCTGGGTCGGGAGAGGCCGCGCAGAGGGCGCAGCGCCCTGCAAACGGCCTCGTGGGCATCGCTGTCTTCACGCCACCTCCACGGTGACGGCAATCGGGGCCGGGACCGAGGCAGGGGTGCCGTGTGACCCATTTTGCGCCTGTCCTGGTGGTCCCAGGCCACAGAGTCACAGCGGGCTGAGCGGGCGGAGGGGCACCGTGTGACCTTCCCTGGACCAGAGGACGGGGTGCTCGCAGGGGACTCTGGTGGTGGTGGGGCCGTCGGCCCCCAGGCCGGGGTGGGAAAAGGCAGCCTCCCGCAGCAGCAGTGCCTGGGGAGATGAGGATGTGCTGCTCCGCCCCCTGCGGGCCCCTCCCAAGCACCGCTTTCTGACGGAACCAGAGCCCCGGGTGGAGGTCTTCCCAAGGGGGTGGCCATCAGCGGCAGGCTGGGCTCTGGACCTTGGCCCCTGTGCCCAGCCTCGGTCACCCGCCAACCAGGGCCAGGTGGTGGGCAGAGCCAGCAGCAGCCTGCCAGGTCCCCAGGGTCAGTGCGCCCCTGGAGAAGCGCAGAAACATCCAGAAGGTGCCCTGGCTGCTGGGTACGAGGGCAGGGGACGCGGCCCTTTCAAAGGGATCCCACGGGGAGGGACGGGGAGCGGGAGTGCACGCACCGCAGTGACCATCCCCGCGGGTCCCCCATCCCACACGGGAGCCAGTCTCAGCTCGCATCCTGAGCTCAGTCAGCAGCCTCATCTGCCAACCCCCGTGCTGATGGCTGTGTTTGCCCACATTCGTTGGTTAGAAAATACAGCACAAGACCCCTGGGAGTTCAGAAAACCCTTCGCTGCACGTCTGCTGTGGCCCATGGGGCGTCCACGGGCATGTGAAAAACCTCGCGTTGGTGGAAGCCAGGTGTTTCAAGGTCCCCTGCTCCACTGGGCAGTGAAGGTGGGGACAAGGAAGGGGCCGGGCTCTGCACCAGTCCCACACTCGAGGCCCTGTCATCCCAAGGGAGAGGCCCAGGGTTCCCATCATCGTGTATGTTCACCAAGAAAGATACACAAGTGTTCAGAGGACTCAACATCCACCAACTATAAAAATGGACAAAGATAAGGTTGAAGCTTATGGAACGGCTTTTGTAGATAAATGGGTCAAAGATTAAAGTTATTTTTAGCCACATGATGGAATACTACACACCAATAAAGAAGGCAAGCCCAGGTACAGGCAAGACCCCTTGAGAGTGAATCCCACAGACAAAGCAGTGACTGAAAGCGGCAACCACAGAAGCGGGGACACTTGTGCTTTCACTTATGTGAAGTCCTCCAGCGGGTGACACTTGCTAGGGGGCAGAAGTCAGAATGCAGCCTTCTTTGGGAGTCTGACTGGGAGGAGGGATCAGGGCCTTTCTGGGGTGCTGGGGCATTCTGCTGGTCTGGATGGAGAATACCCGCTTGTGTACATATGTGAGTTAATGAGCTGCATACCCAAGACAAACCCTACTGACCCAGGAAGAGCCCATCAACACCATCCCACCTCAGGGAAGTGCGCTCAAAGCCTCCCTCACTGCACGGCAGCTTCGTTCCTAACAGCCCAAAGGCAGGGACAGCCCAGGGGCCCATGGAAGCATGAAATGTGTTCTCAGGCCTGGATGAACATATGGCATGTAACATAAGGGAATATTACTCAGTGGTGAAAAGGAAGGCATTTGTACCCAAGTCACAACACAGATGGATCTTGGAGATGCCATGCTAGGTGGGGTGGGCTGGACCCTTAGGGCGGTGTCATGTGACTCACTTGTGTGACGCGTGCAGAGCAGAGAGCAGGTGGTGGTGTGAGGAGCGGGCCAGGCGGGTGCCCTTTGTTCCATGGGGACAGGCTGGGGTGAAGGAAGAGGACAGAGTCCGCAGCTGGGTGCTGGGCACTGCATGCTCCTGAGCAGAGCACAATGCGGTGTTGCGGCCGAGCACACCTCACCACAATTCCAGAGACCCCCAAGCTCTCTAGCTGGCCCTGTGTCCCTGGGCTCCGCACCCCAGGTTCCACCGATGGAGATGGAGCTATTCAGAGCAGTGGGGTCGCTGTGCACACGTCCGGCTTGGCTCCTGGCTGCTGCCCCCACGCCCTGCGCGGTGCAGTGTGACCACGGCCCCCACGGCCGGCCATGCAGGTACCATAGCCCAGCGAGGAGGACGTGCGGGGCAGGGGCGCAGGGAGAGGGAAAGGGGTGCAGCCGTTTGTATAAGGGCCGACCGGGCGGCCTCAAGATTCACACCAGGGACAGCCGTGTGCAGCTGAGCTGTCCTCAGCACCCGCCGCAACCCCTGCCCCGGGTCCCAGCTCTTTCCGCTGCTTCAGCAGCCAGGGACTTCTTTGCAGAGTGCCCGCTCATTGGAGCCCACTAGGCGCCCGTCTTTCCTGAGTTTGCTGAAAAGGCCGCCCTTTCTGGTGCCCCCTCAGGAGGGCTGGACGACGCGGCTGTCAACTGGAGGGCCCTCCTGGTGTGGGGCAGACAGTGCCCAGGCCGGGGCTGGGCACAAGGACAGCAGCTTGAGTGGGCCCCGGCTCCAGGCCAGACTCCTGCCCACCCCATGAGGGCAGCACTGTGGAGCCACCATCCTGCCGGGGACAGGCCCCCGGAGGACACAGCCGGAGAGGGGTCCCGCTGTGAGCACAGCCCCACGTGTCTCCGAATGCCAGCACAGACTTTCGCTGCTGCTCCTCAGAGACAAGGGAGGCTGGAGGGGGCAGCAGCCCCAGCCCCTGGGCTCCTCCCCAGCTGTCAGTGGGCAGAGGCGGCTTCTGCAGGAGGGGCTGTGAGCTGTGCAGCCCGGGCAAGGCCCTTCCCTCCCTGTGCCTCGGTTTCCCCCTCTGCACTGCAGCAGAGCCCAGGGCTCAGCCTCTGGTCACGTGAGCGGTCGCTGAGTCCCTCAGCTGCCCCCCACCGAGCTCAGGGACAGACCTGTGTCCCAGAAAGTCACAGAGCAGGGCTCAGCCTCCCCACCCAGGGTGCAGGCACAACAGACGCTGGCACAACTCTGGAGGGACAGAAATGGTGCTGTCGTGCGTGGGTGTCTTGGTTACTTTTCTCTTGCTGGGACAAAATACCCGACGCTCAAAGTTAAAGAGGGAAAGGTTTATGTAGCTCACGGTTTGTGGAGGCTTCAGTCTGTAATCAGCTGGCTCCAAGGCAGGGTGGCTCATGGCAGAGGGGCAACAGCTCAAGGCAGCAGAAGACAGCAAAAGCAGCAACAGCAAAGAGGGGGGAAGGGCAAGCCCCTTTTCCTCCCTTATACTGCATGCAGGCTGTCCCCACCCAGAGGGGGCGTAGCACTCGCACCATCTCGGTGCCCTGCTCTTGCACACGATGGGGATGTTTACAAAGTGAGGACCCTGGCCCCCTGCTGAGTGGCTTCACTGACCTTCTAAACTTCCCAAGCTGACACCATGTACCAACCACTGCAGTGGGTTATTACACTTACAGTTTGAAGGGTGGCTATTGTTCACCTCAAGTTCAGAGCTCATGTGGCTTCTGTCCTTGTATTTGTGAAACCAGCAAAGCACCGCCCCGCACACCCACACTTGCAGGCAGCTGGCAGGCAGCCCCCCACTCCCGCTGCAAGCTGAAGCAGTGCCTCCTCTCCCAGCCATCACCACCTGCTGACCCCGCCCCCGGGGCTCGAGGCCAGGCCACTGCTCGGAGGCAGGCAGGCGAGGCCCCATCCCAAGGAGCACACGGGCTGCCTGCACCACAGCCAAGGCCTCAGCTCAGCACTGGCTCCCGGGGGACACGTGGAGCTTTCAAGAGCTCTGCTGTCCCCAGCTGCTGGAAGGACAGGGCCGGTGAGCCTGGTGACCGGGACGTGACACTTCCTCTCTCCCCTCCGCACCAAGAGGAAGGGCCGCATTCCGTGTCAAGTGAGCAGCGGCTGGACCTCCTGTGTGCTGGGCAAAGGACCCACTGAGCACTGTGGGCACCAGGATGACCCTGCTGCTGCCCACACGGACCCTCGGGCCTGGGCAGTTGAGTCATCGGAGGAGGAAGCAGTCAGGGCAGCCCTGGGCAAGGGTCCTGAGGAAAGGGCAGGGCACCACGCCCGGCTCCCTGGGGGAAGTGTCCTTCACACCCAGAGAGGTGCCAGGGGATAAGCAGGCAGGCAGGGTACAGCGCCACGTGAGGTGGCGGGGTTGGCAGGGCCAGCTGTGCCTGGTGGTGGAGAGCACGTGAAGAAGGCTATTTTGGGGGGTGCGTGTGTGTATTCGTGTGGGTGTGCACACGAGTACATGTGTGTGTGTGGGGTTCCCAGGGCCTTCACACCAGGCAACGGGTCCTCAGCCCTTTTTTATTTTGAGACAGGGCCCTGCTCAGTCACGAAGTTGCCCAGGCTGAGCTGGAACCTGCAAACCTCCCGCCTCAGCTTCCCTGGATGCTGGGATGGTAGTGCCCGTACTGTGCCCGGCGCACGTGGAGGCCGAGTCCTTTGTCCAGTCTGTGCCGCAGCAACTCTGACCGTTACCTGTGGGTGCCACGTTTCCCACAGCCCTAGGGCTCAAGGCGAGCCTGCCGTCCTTGTTCCAAAGGTCAGAAGCCCAACGTGGGTGTCACTGGGCTGACATTCCGGTGGCGGAGGCTGTGTGCCGGTGGCCCTTTACAGAGGGCCCCCTTGCCTCTCGGCATCCTCAGAGCCACCCAGCTGGTCTCCCTCCTTTCTGTGTCAGCCAAGACGCGCAGCCTTGCTTGTCTGAAACCATCCAACCCTGATCCCTTCCCCGAAACTGATCGAGTGCTGGAGATGGGGGCAGAAGCTGGGGCAGCGCACGCTCAGAGACGCACACGAGCCTGCGCACAGTGGGGCTGCGCACAGTGGGGCTGCACACAGTGGGGCTGTGCACAGTGGGGCCGTGCACGGTGTGCTGCCTTGCTTCCGGCCAGCAGCTGTAACCCAACGTCTTCCGGCCGGCCGGGCCGCATGGGAACGACAGAGCACGGTTTCCCTCGGCCTCCGAGGCGGGGACAAGGAAGGTCTGGCGCCAGCAGACTCAGCGTACGCGGAGCCTGGTCTCTTCCCAACACAGCGACTCTTGCTGATGGACAGGGCGGAAGGGGTCAGCTGGCTCCCCTGCAATTTTTCTTTCCCTTCCTTCCTTTTTTTTTTTTTTGGCAGTACCAGGGATTGAACCCAGGGCATTCCCACTGAGCCATACATATCCCCAGCCTCACTCCTTATTTTGAGACAGAGATTCATAAAGTCGCTAATTGCCCAGGTTGGGCTCAAACTTGTGATCCTCCTGCCTCAGCCTCCCCGGTGCTGGGGTTACAGGTGCCCCTCCACGTCTGACCTGTACACCCTTTTAGAAGGTATCAATCCCATCCACAAAAGCTGAGCCCTGCCATCACAGTCACCCCCATCACTCTACCTCTTAGTATCATCAGCTTGAGGTTTAGGTTCCAACCTATGACACTTGCAGAGACAGGTATATGCAGATCACAGCACAGCTCGACCTGGGGAAAGCACCGATATCCCTCAACAGCAGAATAGGTTAACTTTGGTGCATTTATCTCATGAAATATTGCATGGCAATGAAAAAGTGGCCACTTTCAGGGGCAGATACTGGCTGCAAAAGACACACAGAACCAGTGTTCTACATCTCACCTGGGTGGCCCCAGGCGTGCACACGTGTAGATATCCCCCACTGTGCGCCTTCCTGTGTAGGAGTTACACCCAAGGAGAACACGGGTCTGTCTTTCAAGAGCAAGGGAAAATGCAGCGGCCTCTTACACAGCGATAATCTGAGGTCCATTTGTGAAAGGTCACTCTGTCTGTTGGGCAGAAGACACATGACAAGTGAGGGCGGCTGTGGTTGCCCTGAAGACAAACAGAGGTGCCCTGGGCTTGGAGGGCACTGGTGGAAATGGACAGAGGTGGGCAGTTTCACATGTACATTTAGGAGGAAGAATCAACAGGATTTGATTTAGGGGATAGCTGGGTGGATGGATAGGTGAATGGAAGGAAGGGAGGAAGGAAGGAGGGAGGGGATGAATAGATGGATGGATGGGTAGATGGGTGGATGGGTAGGTGGGTGGATGGGTAGGTGGGTGGGTGGGAGGATAGGTGGATGGGTAAATGAGCAAATTGAGTGGGGGGATGGGTGGGTGGATGGGTGGATAAGTGGGTGGGTGGATGGATGGGTAGGTGCATGGGTGGATATGTGGACGGGTGGGTGGATGGGTGGGAGAGTGGACGAGTGGATGGGTGGGAGGGCGGACGGATGGGCAGACTGAGTGGATGGGTGTTGGGCAGTTTGCTAAATGAGTCAGTGGGTGAGGCGACGGGTGGGACAGCGTGTGGACAGGTGACCGGCGGACCGGGGGTGGATGAACATCCTCAGAAGAACAGACTCTCTGTACTGGTTGCTGGTGTCCAGAAAGTGCAAACATATCACATCAGCCGGCGAGCACACAGGCTTTCCCCCGAGACATCTGTGTCTACACTCTGCGGCTCCCCAGTGCCCCGAGAAGAGTAGTTACTACAGCGCCGATCAGGGAGCAGCCATTTATAAACAGACTGCTAGGCGAGGATCTCCCACTCCTCCGGGCACTACGGGGAGGGTGCTGGCGAAGCCCGGACAAGCGGGGCTGTGGCCGGGTGGACGAGCCCCCCAGAACCTCCCTCAGGGACCGCAGTGCTCTCTCTCCCGCTGTTATGGCCACCGTGCGGCACCATCACAATCTGTCTCCCCCAGCGTCCCTGCCATCCTGGCCCCACCACGACATCCTAGAGTCCTGTGCCAGCGTGGACCAAAGATGGGACTGATGTCCCCTGTGGGCAGAGGAGTAACTGTCCCCTTGGATGGGACAGAATGACTGTCTCTCCATAGCTGGGACCGGCTCGGCCCTGGGCTGCCAGCAGCACGATGTGGTCCAGCCACCTCCAGCCAATGGGAGGGCCTGGGGCAGCAGGACGAGAAAAGGCCTTGGAATCCAGAGAGAGCAGCGTTTGCAGAGATGAGCAGGGCTGAGCCCAGTGAGAGGGTCCCCAAGGACCCCAGGCATCCTCATCCTAATTCACACGCACCTGCCCCGCGGGAGCATGCCAGCTCAGCCTCTGGGCCTCCCCTTCCTCTGGCTGATCTGAGCCGTCTGGGCTAACAACGTTCCCTCCTTGAGGTCACAGGCGACTTATTTACCAGGTGACAAGAGATGGGCAGTTTCTTCTCATCCACCTGCTCACAGGTGCCACAGCAGGACTCGGAGCAGGACCCAGAGAAGGAGCCACAACCCTACATACTGAGGTTTGGAGGACCCAGCTCTAGAGGGTGGGCATGGTCGCATGCCAGCCTCAGGGACCCAGGGTAGGGTGCCTTGAAGTCACGGTCACCAGTTAACCCCGGGGCCTGCCTGCACTTTCTACAGCTGGAACAGGCTGAAGTCATCGTGGCCCACGGCTGCTGTTTCACTGCCTTACTCAGCACCCTGCATCCACGCTAGCGCAGCCATCGGATCCCCTTTGAGCACGTGCAGGACCTTGCACTTCGGAATCCGCATGCTCCGAGTTCTCCCCTCCTTGGCCAGCGTGTCCCGGTTTTGGCTGTGCCTCCCACAGGCTGGCAAGGAAGCGGTCACTTTCCCTGCCCCGGGCTGTGCCTCAAGGGGTGGCGTCCCACTCAGGAATCCTGCAGATGTCTCTGCCACCCTGCTGCAGTCAAAGCCTGCAGCTGCTTGGAGCTGGTCTGGGGCAGGGCACAGCTGCGCCAGCTGTGGAGAAAGATTATGTGGTGAGGCTGGGCTGCGACTCACATTCCAGTACTGGGAATGTGCAAAAGTCCCACGCTGTCGCGGGGGTGCCAAGGAGCACCCTGGTCTGTCCTGTAAGACTGCAGCTTGCAGGGGGCAGACAGAGGCAGGAGGAGGGGAGCGGAGCCGGATCAACACCCTCCCGCTCCCAGTGACAGCACTCAGCATTTAATCAGCCCCTTCTGGAAGCAGGCAGTGTCACTCACTAATTACTTAATCCACATGGCTCCCTGGGGGCAAGGCCCATGCTATTATATCCCCACCGAGACCAGAGGGAAACTGAGGCCAGGGTGGGAATCTGGCACAGAGAGGATGGAGTGCAGCCCCGGTGCTGGACCAGGACCAACGCACTGCGTCTCATCCACTCCGGTGCCCTTGATCCGCTCTGCTGTTACCCTCGCAGCTGTCTCCAAAGACACCAGCCAAACCGACAGAGATGGGCGGGAAACGCTCAGAGGGAGCGTTGGAGCCTGGCCACACCAAATCAGGATCCAGGAGGGTGCGCCTGAACTCGACCATCTTTGGGCTGTTTCTTCCCAAGTGTCTTTGTACTAGAGGTGGATGGGGAGCCTGAGGCAGGAGGATCACGGGGAGTTCAGCCTAGGTTAAATAGCGAGTTAAAGTGCAGCCTGAACTACATAGCAAGACCCTGACCCCTGACCCCCGACCCTGGCAAGGGAGACGCGGCGGGGCTGGCGGGGGAAGCAGAGGAGAATAAGGAAGGAAAGAAAGGAAGTCACAGATACCTTCTCCGGACAGTTGCAAAAGTAAAGACTACAACCTCCACCTATAGGTTCCTTGCTTATTCCTGGGGTTGAGATTAAATTACTAACATCGCTTTGTCTTGTTTTTTCTTTCTCTGGCCCAAGATTGAACCTAGGACCTTGTGCATGCTGAGCAGGTTCTATACCCCTGAGCCCGCCTCAGCCCCAGCCCCAGGAGGGATGATCACAACTTCAAACGCTTCTCTCATCTTGCCATCTCTCCTCCCCAGTCTGTATGACAGCAGTGCCTCCCAAACCTGAGTATGCACATTACACAGGGCCTCACAAACAGCCTAATTTCTGCATTTCCAGTGAGGTCCCTGATGGTCCCAATGCCACACCTGGAGTGGAAAGGGTCAAGGAGTAAGTCAGCAGTGGTACCTGGCAGTTGTTGAAGGCTCAGATGGGACCCCTACAGTGCCGAGGGGGGAAGGGCACTGCCTTGAAGATCCGGAGTGACAGGGACGTTACGACATTCCGGCTCCACAAGGCGGCCCAGCGTGGACTACTGGGACTTGTTTGCACAGGACAGCTCTGGACGCACAGGAGGAGACACGCATGCACCTGTATGTGTCTGAGCGCATGGACTGGTATAGGTTTGTGTGCACGGGACAGCCAAGCGGTAGAATGCAGCAAGCCCTCTGCTGTGGTTCAGAACACAGAAGTCCCCCAAAGCCTCATGGGCGTGGAAGGTGACTGGACCATGGGTGCTGTGCTCACCACTGGGTTCACACACGGTGTGTGGTCGAGGTGCTCTCGGAGCCGGGGCCTGGGTGGAGAAGGTCACCGTGCTCTGATCAGGAAGGGTGCACCTCCCATCTCTCTATACTTGCATGGTGTGAGCAGCTCTTCTCCGGCACACCCTGCTGCTTCTGCCTTGGAGCCAGCCCACCATGGACTGAACTCCCTAAAACCACAAGTGACAATGAACCTCAGCTCCTCTGTGCTGCAGGTGTCAGACGCCGTGTACAGCAATGCAAGAGCAACTGAGACGCCATCTTCGGAGCCGCTGCTTGGGTCATGACTTCTCTCAATGTGGGTCTCGACAGTGCCATCTTCATTACAGGGCGCTCTGTGCTCCGGCAGTAGCTGACTGATCACAGCCCACACCACAACAATGAAATTCCTCTTCTGGGAATTAGCAACTTTGAACCGAGACATCCAGGCTGGCCCTTTTCATTCTGATTAATTGCAAGCATTTAGAAAGCGCTCCAGAGCTGTGACTCTGACTGCAGCCCTTCCAGCCACGTTGGGGCAGGGGTTCCACTGCTCTGGTGCCCTTTGGGGTCCTCACTGTGTGCTGCTGCACTCCCCATCTTCTTTCTCCCCTAGGCAGAAGTTTTCTAGGAAATACAGACTCGTGCCAGAGCTCGGCAGGGGTGCTTCGGCGCTGGTCTCCCTGTCACCCAGATGTTCCAGTGATGCGCAGACCAGGCGGCCTCCAAGTGCCTTACACACACCCCACTCCACCGGCTCCCATGGATGACACGAACCCCCTGGCCTCTGATGATTTTCCACTCCACCCGTGGGAGCTTTGCTGACCCCTGTCAGGACTCTGCAGCCCCTGGCCATAGCCCCGCAGTTACTGTCACCCTGCGCTGTCCCCGTGGAGACCCGGGTCTCGCCCGCGCCCCACCCATCCTGCGTCCCGGGCGCAGGGGCACCACCGGACCCTGCTGAACAGCGAGGCACGTCGAGTGACTTACAGCCCGGCAAGGATGGGCGTGTGTGCAGGGAAGACAGGAGGGCTGCGTTTCTTCCTTTACCCCCAATTCAACATTGCCCCACGTGATTTGGGTGTGAGCGCTTCGGGGGGCGACGGGGGCCCCACAGATGCGCTGGAGGAACTGGAGGAGCCGCTCCGCCACCAGGGGGCGGGACCCATTCTCTGTGCACCCCCAAACCAGCCACTTCCCAGCGATCTCACTTGCTTTTCTACCTCTCCCACGCCGAACCCGATCACGCGGGGGCAGGGGGAGGAGCCGGCGGCGGCATCGCAGCTGGGGGCGGCCCTCCCTGCTGCCTCCGCGCCCACGAGCCTGCGAGCCTCGCGCCCCCGCCCCCACGCGCCC
>NW_004955511.1:5949759-5997440 GCF_000276665.1 Chinchilla lanigera | reverse complement strand
GTGCGGTGCGCCGGGGCGCGGGCGCGGGGTGCGCTGGACCTGGGCTCGACACCGTCTGGGTGGTGGCGCCAGGTGCTGGAGAAACCCGTGTCCTCAGCAGGCATGGCAGGGTCCCCAGCAGGACTGCAAGACGTGGCAGTGGCTCAGCACAGTGCCCTGGGAATCGGCGTCCCAGACCCTGGCAGTGGGAGGGCGAACGCCCACTCAGCCACCCTGGCCGTGACGTTGGGGCCAAGCTTTAAAGCCTGCCGGGACACGCGCTGAGGGCACAAGTCGGGAGAAGGTTGGTGCCCTTTATGTGGGTATAAAGAGACACCAGGAAACGCCCCCCCAAAGTTCCTGGGGTCACCCTCGCTCCCCCTGCCCCGTTGCCCCGTGGTCCTGGGTCTCCCCCTCTGCCAGGAGAGGGGGAGATGGCTGGTCTCAGCGGTCTGTCCATGGGCAGGGTGTGACAGTGCGAAGGTGCCAAGAGCTGGCTGCACCGGCCGGCCCAGGGGCCGTGTGCCACCGCCCGTGTGTCTGTCTGTGGGCCCCGGGCCTCGCCCTCTGGCTGAGTGAATGGCTTCACTCCGGGGCGTCTGGGGCCGGCCCTCTTCCCCAGGCTTGGAAAGCTGTGGGTTCAGAGGACCGCTTGGGGCTGCAGCTGCTGGAGGAGTTGCTGGATGACGCCCGCCCTCACCATCCTTTGGGAAGCTCTGGGTGCGGGTGGCGCGCAGTCACGTGGTGCCCTGCTTGACAGAGGGGCAACTCCAGACCCCCAGGACGTCTTTGGCTGGGCTGGGGGTGGGGGCCTGCAGGTCTCTGCCTCTCCCTTGAGGAGTGCAGAGGAGGAGGGCTGTGCAGGGGTGGTGCTGGGGACGGCTTTGGGAAGGGCCAAGGTTGAGGTTGGAGACCAGGGTGGCCGGCGTGCGCCGCTTTGCCAAGGTAGGGTGCTTGGAGGTTCGGCCGCATTTCCTGAAGCGGGAGTTCTGTGCTGTGCATTTGGGAATGGATAACCTGAATCCCAGACCGGGCCGTGTGACCGTGAGCACACGCGTTTACCTCTCAGAGCCGCTTACACCGCAGTCAGTCGGCGGCCTCAGGAGATGAAAGGAGCTGGAGCAGGTGCAATACCCTGTGCATGGCGGAAGGCGCGCAAAGGTCAGGGACTCGGGGCAGGTAGAGAGCTATGGCGGGAGGCAGCACTGGGGAGAAGGGACGTGGGTCTGATGGGGAGGAAGGAAGCCGGAAGGCCCAGGGCCTGGCGTGGGGAACATGCAGCCCTGGCGTGCACGCTCCCGGTCAGGAAGGTGGGCTCTGTTGATGCTGTGAGTCAGCTCCCGAGCTGGAACCAGGCCCGGGTCTCCCGAGGACGGCTCGAGCATGGCCACCGTGACAAGGCGGCCTGCAGCGCTGGCCCCAACTGGAGGAAGCCCTGTGCCTCCTCGTCAGGAGGTCGGAGGTGTCTGACTGGCGGATCCGGCTGCCTGTGTGGGAGGGAGGCTGGGGAGTGTGTGCTTTCTCCCAAGTTTCCGTGGCGGGTGGGGAGCAGGCACAGCTGCACTTCAGGACTGTGGCCTGAAGGAAGGAAATGGGTCAGGGCGTCCGTGGAGTGGGCTGGAGTAGGGTGGCCCTGCGAGGGAGGCTGAGACTGGACGTGGAGGTGGTAGCTACAGTCGGTGAGGCCCCATTCGTGGGGGAGGGAGGGAGCAGAGGGCACACGTACGGGTGCTCCGGGGATAGACAGGTGTGTGACAGTTCCCCAGGACGGGTGCCCTTTGGCACAGACCCGAGATGGGGCTGGGTGCCAAGAGGCCTTCGCTGTCGCACCCAGGCCCGTTTTCTGAGTGTGCCCTGTAGGCATCCACCTTTGCCCCAGCCCGTTTTCTCAGTCTGCTCCCTGAGGCAGAAAGCTTTTGCCTGTGCCCAGGCTGCGGTGTGGAGCCTTGTGGCCGGATGGGGGACTTGGGCCTGCCAGGCTTGGGGGGCAGGCAGGTGTTTCTGTGCAGCGGATGTGCCCATGCCTGGGCCTGCCGCTGGACGCCGCCTGGCCTTATGAGGGGTTCTTGGCTGTTCCCAGCTTGGTCCTGGGGTGTCTGAGGCTGTTCTGCCTGTTCCGCAGTGCCCTTTCCTCCAACAAAGTCCTTGGCACTGGATGGCAGAGCCCAGTACAGAGGACGCCTTCTTCCTGCCCACTGTGGACGCTCCACGTCCCGTCCCCTCGGCTCACCCTGCACACTCCACCGTGTCTGCGATCCTGGCGCGGCCTTCTGGTTTGGGGCTGTGGGAACCCTTTGCAGCCACCTTGTGCCATCTGCTTGGGGTGCTGGGACTGCACAGCAGAGCTGGGCTGCAGGCGGAGCCTGCGCTCCCCCAAAGCAGAGCTTTCTTTCCAGTCCCCCGAGCTTGGGGCGAGGGAGCTGGCCAGATGGCTGGCCCTCGTCACTGCACAGATGCTGATTTTGAGGTTCCAGCTGCAGCAGGGGGGTTGTGTGGCAGGCGGGATTGAGGGCCAGTCGCCCTGGAGCTGAGGTTCTGCAGCTCTGGTCCTCAGAACCTTGTCTGTTTTCTTCATGTTTGTCCAAAATTTGCTTCCTCAGCTCCTGGCAACCCTTTCTCCCTCGGCGCCCCATAAATCACAATGCCTGGCTGCCCTGCTTGAGGGGTGCCAGGGAAGCAGGCATCTCTGGCTGGAGGTGCTGGCGAAGGCCAGGAGAGCTGGGTCAGCAGAAATCATCCCGGCTCTGCCCCTCTCCCAGGCCGGGACCTTGCGCGCAGTCACCTGTTGGTCCAGCACTCCGTCGGAGCCGGCCTCTCACCAGAGTAGCTTTGCATTACACTCCAGTGGGCCGGGTGAGCAGCGTGGAGGAGAAGTCAGTGAGCGTGTGGTCAGGAAGATAAATCTCTCGGACTGCAGAGCCAGGACGCTGGCGGATGCGGTCACCTCCCAGCGGGCAGGGCTGGCCACCACTTCTCTTCATTTTTACCTTTTCCTCCCCGATGCCGGCTGGGTCTGGGCTTGGGAAGTGGGCCCGGAAGACCCCAGAAGCCTCTGTGGGTTGGAGCTCTGCCACTAGGGGTTGCGGGGGACGGTGGGGAGGGGCCCCAGTGGCTTTTTGTGGGGCATCTGCCAGGTATGGCTGAGGACAGTGGGGATGGGCTGCCAGGGTGTGTGTGCATGGAGAGCCGTACCCGCCGCGTGGCTGTGGGAAGCGGGGCTGCAGGGGCGTGGAGTGGCGTGGCCTCTGTGGGCTCTGCTGTCTGGCTGGCCTGGTGTCAGTGGGTGTGGGAAGGAGCATTGCTGGGTTCAGGCAGGCAGCAGGAAGGTGGCCGTCCAGGTGGGGAGGGTGGCAGGGCGGGTCGTCCTCAGTGATGGGACAGAGGGACTTGCTTGCTTTCTCCGTTTTCCCTCGGGAGCTGGGCTGGAGGTGCAGCTCCCTGTGCCCATCTGGATGTTCCCTGGGGGTGGCTCGTGGTGTCTGCCGTCTCCGCTCCTCTCTAAGCCACCTGGAAGTCTGCTGGGGACAGGCCACCTGGGACAGAGACAGCACCGCAGTGCACGGCCGCTGGGCTCCATCCAGACTTGCAGCCTGGCAGCTCCAGCCTGCTTCTTTCTCGGAGCAGTGGGGGCCGCAGACCTGTCTGCAGCAGTTGCGGGGGTCTGCATGTAGTGCCCATCGGACAGAGGGCCCTTGAGACACCACCCCTCAGCCAGGCTCCTCACCGGGCTATGCCGCAGGCTGCACGGGGTAGCACCACGAGGGTGTCCTGGGCCCAGTGTGAATAGGAAGGCCAGGCCTGCCCCGCCCTGGGGTTGTGGAGTCCTGTGGCCATGCTCCGTCACCGGCGGAAGCTGCTTCTTGAGCACCTGCTGTGGGCTGTGGATGAGGCAGAGCCTGGAGTGCGGGTTTGGAACCTGGGAGACACAGGGATTTCTAGAAGCCGGTGCTGCTCAGGTCAGAGCGGAACCTTGGGCTATGTGGGTTGGGCAGGGCTTGAGTGGCCCCTCAGAACCCAACGCTGACCCTAGGAGGCGGCAGAGTGCTGTGGCCGGCCAGGAAGCCAGGTGCTGCTGCCCACTTGTGCCCGCCTGGGCGTGCGGGTATGAGGCAGGAGCAGCAAACGCTGAGTGGGAAGAGTGGGTAGGAGCTGGTCCCCAGGGCCGCCGCTATAGGACCAGGGCCCTGTCACTTGTGGAAGATACAGACAGCCACTGAGACATATGTCCAGGGCCAGGGCATGGGCCTGGTGCCACCCCAGGATGGGGTCGGTGGCAGGTGCCAGGCCCACCGAGGGAGGGACAGGTTCCAGGGGGCCTGGCCGGGGGCTGGGGCGAGGCCTTGCAGGGGAGGGATGGGCGCAGCTAGAGTCTGGCAGGCTGGGGTGGAGGTGGGCAGGGCAGGGCTGGAGCATGCAGCTTCGTCCCGGGTGTTTCCCACTAGCTGGGATGATGGCCTGGGTCCCTGTGGGGCTGTTAGTGCCCTCCACAGAGTTCTCACTCTGAGGACCCTCAGGGTCCTGGCGTGCCAAGCACTCATCCCAGGCGTCTGATCAGTTCCTCACCAAATTACCTCTTGAAATCTCGCCTGCCTGAGTTCAGCCCAGGAGGTTGCTATTCCGGGAAGTTTCATCAAAGCCTTTTCAGCATGCGTGTTCCTGAGCTCTGAGTTGGGCCGGGGGGAGATGGGGCCTCCCTTCTTCGGGTTTGGGGGTCCCTTCCACAACCCACAGTGGGGCTGGGGCCAGGGCTGGGCCTCAGCCGAGTGAGCTGAGGTAGGACGGGCTCCGTCAGTCTTTCTTGGAGTCGTTTGATTAATTCACAGTTGATGTTCCTGGACTGCCTTGAGGTTACTTCCTGGTTGACGGCCTCACGTGCCACAAACTGTGCCTGCGGCTCCTGGCAGCCGCTGAGTGGGGAACAGGTTCTGTGGAGCTGTCCACCCCCTAGGGACAGGGCACTGCGCTCGGCTCTGGTCAGCTCCATGGGGTTCAGGGTGACGGAGGGCACTGGGGTGTCTGCAGGAGGCCTTGCTCAGCTGCAAAGCAAAAGCAAGAACAGCAGTGTCCGGCTGTGACTGAGACCCTCATGCCCTTCCTCCACTCCCTGTCCCTTCGTCCCCCACCCTGCAGGAGGCTCAGAGAGGTCCAGTCACCCGCCCAAGGTCACACAGCGACCAGGCGGGAGCCAGAGTCTGGGCCCGTTTCAGGGTCCTGCACCCCGCCACCCCCTGCCTCTCCTGCAGGCCTGCACAAGCCTGCCGCCCCCAGGAGCCTTCCCTCCCTCACCTCCAGGGCCGTCTGTGGGGCACCGGCCTCTAAGGCGAGGGAAAACCATGGCAAAACAGGTGCCAGCGGGAGAGAGGCCGCGCTCACGTCACCTCCCTGCTCTCCAGGGTGGCATCAGCCCGTGTCACAGACGGGGTCGGGGGCACTGCACAGAAAGGGCCAGGGTGTGAACCCGGGCAGCCCTGGCCACCGGGTGCGGGTCTGGCCCTTCCCTGGACTCCCTCCTCTCTGCCCGCAGCATTCCTCCTCGTGTTGGCCAAAGAGCACCCGTCTCTGCCTGTGCCATGCCGGGGGATGCCGCCCCGGCCGCAGCTCCTTAGACGGAGACCCTGGAGTGTGGGGTCTGCTCCCTGGCCACAGCCTCACTGTCCATCCCTGCGTGCTGCAGGACTGTTGTCTTCTCCTGTCTTGCCCCGCGGCCCTCGAGTTCTGGAGGGGGGACTCGGGGTATACATTGTGCCAACTGAGGGTTTGCAAGCTGGCGTGCACCGCAGCCCAGGTCTCTGCACCCCATCCGGCCACCCTATGGGCTTGAGAGAGTGTTGCGGCTTGCCCGCTGCCACCAACCTGCCCCTGACCCCAAGGGCCAGCAAGGGAGGCAGTGAGGGAGGCAGAACTGGTCCGGCCGCCCCTCCTGCTGGGCTCTCCTTCCCCGCTCCCACGCTCAGCCTAACTAGGTCGAGGAAGGAAGCGCTCGCCAAGCGGCCGCCAGACTCCCCACCCCGCGGCTCGCTCGGCTCGGGAGCCCGGGAAGAGGTGAGCAAGTGTGTTCCGGAAAGCGTGGAGACGGCCGCCAGCCTCGTGGCAGGGTTCCCAGGGCGTCGGCTAGGAATCCTCTCGCTCACCAGCTCTCCCAGTTCAGCTTCAGCGCCTGCCCAGGCCTGGGGGAGGCAAAGCGTGCCACAGGGCCCCGCCTGGCCTGGCCCAGGGACTCGTGGCTGGGGCGAGGCCGTGGGCATGGCTCATCGAGAATCTGGCCGGGCTGCCGTTAGGTGAAATTGCTTCTCCCCAGCGTCCGCCTCCTGCAGGCCGGATCACATCAGGCCCGGCTCACAGGGCACGCCCCATGGCCACAGCCCACTTCATCCTGTGCTTGCTGTCCTGGGATACCGGGCCTTCTGCCTGTGCCACCCTAGGCCCTGCCTGCCTCGAAGCACATGCCACCCGGCGTGCCTTTGCCATCTGCTTCCAGTTCATCCCACGCCCCTAAGTTCAGCGCAGCACGGGGCTTTGGATCTGGGCTGAGGCTCGGGGCAGAGCTTTGCCAAGGCCACTGCTCCTTGGGCAGCTTGTGACCCCCTCTGAGCCTCAGTTTCCATGTGCCTACACTGGGCTTTTGTGGAGCTTGGGGCTCCAGGGTCCAAGGCGACGTGCCTGCAATTCTGCCCTGTGCCAGGAGCATCGCTCGGTACCACCAGCGAGTGCTGCCAATCCACGTGACCCTCCCAGCCTGCCCTGCGGGCTGCCAGCCTGCAGTGCCACCCCACACCTCCCTGCCCTCAGGAGCCGGGGCTTGTGCCCCACACTGGTGGCCGCCGACCCCTGCATCCCCGCCCGCGCCACCTCCCCAGCTCCTGCTGCTCTGGGTTCCTGCATTTGCTTTCTTTCCCTTTGGTGCCTCTTCCATCCGGTGCTCTCTTTGTCTGACTTTTCCTCTCCCGAGGCCTTTGGGGGAAGCCTGTGTCATTCTCAGAGCCACCTCCCTGTGTACAGCCGCCTCGGGCTGCGGGACAGGCCACTGCTGGACTGTGCCTCCAGCAATGCCGAGAGCACTCCAGCCCTGAGAGCCATCCCAGGAGCCTCCCATGTGGGCAGCCGCTTTGCTGCCTGGAGAGGGGATGACCCTGGCCTCCAGGAGCCAGGGTGCTGCGGGGCCTGAGGCTCCGGGACAGGGAGGAGACGGCAGGTCAGCCGAGGGCTCCAGGGCAGACCCCAGGTGTGAGTCTTCCTCTGTGGCACACAGGCTATCTCTTGAAGTCCTGCCTGGGACACATCTGGGACCAGGGCCAGACCACGGGGCATAGCCGGACAGTTACCGATCCGCTGGCGTGCACCGCCTTGTGCGTGCAGCTGGGGTCCACGGGGAGGTTAGCAGAGGCCCTCAGAGCATCCCTGGTTAGCCCCACACTGACACACACTTCCTGGGAGCAGTCATGCCAGCCGCACTCCTGAGCACTTCAGATGCAGGGCAGTGTAGTTCAGGGAGGGACAGCCCCTCCCGGCTCTGTGCTAGCGTGGCTGGCACCCTGGGAGGGGGCCGTGGAGATCTGTGGAGGCTGCGGGGCCCCGGGCAGCCTGTTTGCAGCTGAGGTCGGTCTGGGCACTGCCTTCCATGTTCCTCCTGCTGTCCCCGCACCGCATCAGAGCTGGAGACACGGAGGACCGGGTCCCGGCCCAAGGCAGCCTTGCCTGCTGTGCCCAGGCCTTGTCGCTCGCTTTCCCGCCCCACCCCCTGCAGCCTCACACCTCCCTGCCCAGGCAGGCGGCTCAGGCTCACCCAGGGTGGCCCCCCGAACCCGCTGCCCTGCCAACGTGCTGAGTGCTGCTGATTGTTCTCCTTGCTGCCTGCCCGCCTGCCGAGCCACTCATAAACAGGCTGGCAGAGCCCTTGGCATGCCAGGGGCTGCCTTCTCCATTTCTCAGCCCCTTCAGAGCCTGCCCCTCCCTTCCCCAGGTGAACCCCATTCAGCCAGCTTCCGGCAATGGTAACTAAGCCGGACACCCAGCCCGCGGCCTGCTCAGTACTTTATAAAAGTTTAACCTTAATGGTGTAATGAACTCCCATCATAAAGCAGCTGGAGCGGTGCATCCTGGGATGTATAAATTATAGGAGTCCTCTGAAGTCGTAATTGGAAACGGCAGCAACTGGAACGCTGAAAGCGGCGGCCGCGGTAGGCCGAGCGCAGCTATTCTCTGCCTCCTCTCAAAAGGCCCGCAGAACTGGGTCTGGCTGCGAAGAAAGAAACTGCTCGCCCCAAGCGCAGCTCCTGGTTCCTCTGCCCCAGACCCCACTTCCTGCATCTGTGGAGCCTGCAGGCTTCAGAGGCGGGACCCCCGCCCTCAACAGACCCCAGATAGCTGCCCTGCCTGGCCTGGCCTTTCTGCAGCCTCACTGGTGCGGAAGGAGCCCCAGGAGTGGTTGGGGGCGTCGGAGGGAAAGCCGCTGGGGTGCTAGGGTGGGCAGGGACATCGGGCTCCTGCCCCAGGTCTGTGGCTGGACTCGTCAGTCCTCAGCCCTGTCCTGTTGCCTCAGCTGCCATCCCCACCTGTAGAATTGAGGTTGTGGGCTTTAGGGGTACGGGGTGACCTGGCTCCTAGACCCTGGGTGCCTGCCCACAGATGTCGGCGGAGGCCAGGTGGGCCTGCTCCCACTTCTAGCAGCAAGCAGTGGCTGCTGATCCCTGGGCCGCACCTCAAGTGGCCCGGCGTGATGATCATGAGGCAGAGAGTGCCTGCGCCCTGCAGGTGCGTGCCTGGGTGTCTTTGGAACAGGCAAGGTGTGCCACATCTCAGTACCCCAGGAGTCTGTGTGCTCCCGTGCAGGCTGGGCACCATCTCCTAGGGCACTCGGGTGGGCTGTGGCTGGTGGGGGCTGGAGGTCAGCAGGTGTCCGTCTGCTCTTCTCATAGCTGTCTGTGGGGATCATTAGAGGCTAAGAACCCGGCAAGGGCCAGAGCTCCCGACAGCCTGTGCGTGAAGCCCTGCCCCTGTGCAGGCCGCTGCAGGTGCTGGCCCAGTCCTGCCTCCATCTTGGGTCCAGCTCACCGTGAGAAGAGGGAAGCAGCTGCTGGTCCAGCAGCAGGGAGGTGTTGGACAAACACACAAACCTCCCAGACCAGGGCTGCTCCGCAGGAGTGCGGAGAGGTGGGTGTGGGGAAGGTCTGAGGGAGAGAAAGCTCGCCTTATGTCTGGAACTCGGGGGGCGGGGGGACAGAGCAGCCCGACGTTTGGACAGAGAGAAGGAAGGCTTGAGGACCCCAGTGGTTAGTAATTTCCTAAAGACAGTTCGGGTGACTTCTGTTTTGTTGCTTTTTGTTGCTATTTCCCAAGGAGAGCATGATTTTTGTGATAAAAAGCAGGTGTGCACCTGTCTGCTCTCAGGTCCCCGGTCACAGAGCGCTGGCCCTGTTGAGGCGAGAGGCGGCTCTGACCCCGCGACGCGGCTCCTTCCCAGCTGACCTTCGCTGCCGTTGTCACTGTCGGTTCCGCCTGGTGCTCACTGCCCGCCCTGTTTCTCCTGCTGCTTCCTGCCCTGGTTGCGGGGATACAAGGCCCAGAAGAGGGCAGGGTTGGGAGCACCAGCCCCTGGCCTATGGGGCTCTCTCTGGGCAGTGTCAGTGTGTCTGGGTGCCATGAGGGTCCTGGACCTGTTCCCATGTCTGGGCAAATAGGGTGCTCAGGAAGTAGTGGTTGACCAAAGAGGACTGGGACGGCCCCAGGGCAGCCAGAGACCCAACACTTGTGCCTTTCCTGGCTTGGGGTCCTCATCTGTAAGATTTTAGGGACCTGGAGGCTTAGACTCTAGCTTTCGCAAGCCCTTCTGATCTTCCAGAGGGTCACCTGTCTCCCTGCTCTGAGACCCTCCCTGGTCTCCTAAGCAACTTGTGCTGCCCCGGAAGACTGTGTACCTCATGGCTGCCCAGGCTGGCATTACCGTCCAGCGCTAGGTCCTGCTTGAGGCGGAGGGAGGGAGGCAGGCAGTGCTAGGACCACCGAGGGCCAGGGTCTGAGCTCCCTGGACCAGATGCCTCCTCCCTGCACTCTCCTGGCCAAGGCAGCCTTTGTGTCTCAGGCCCGTTCCCAGCAGCTGATCCTCAGCCCTTTGAGCTGCTGTTTTTCCATTGAGCGGCTGGCCCAGTGGGGAGGGAGGGTGGGAAAAATCCATTCAGGCTATTTGTTTGAAAGACATTTAAGTAAACCCCTGAGACTCATGTGGTCACGTCCTTCCAGTCTTCTCTCAGCCCAGCAGTGGATGGGCGGCTCTCCCACCACCCACGCCCCTGCCTGGGAGCCCCGAGAGGGGCCTGAGAGGGCAGCAGCCCAGGCCCAGGTCAAAGCTGGGGTGGAACCTGAGCCCGGGGAGGGCTCTGCACCTGCCTAGGCAGCGGCCTGCAGCCTCGCTCTCGCTGGCCTCTCCAGCTGCTTTCCTGGCTGGCCGGGGAGGCTGCTGGAACCTGCTCTGCGGTCGGCCTGGAGTCAGGCAGCAATGGACAGGCCGCAGCCTCCCGGAGCTCCCCTCTGCCCTCTGTGAAGCCTCCTACCCCTGTGGGCTGAGCGGCGGGCACCACCCTGGTCCCAGCTTTGCACTGTGGCCCTGTCCTCACTGCCTGCAAGTGTCCTTGTCTTTCTGCCCAGAGCTGGGCCTGGGTGTCGTCCCCATCACGGCCCTCAGAAACTCTTTGCGGAGGCTCTGCCAGCAGAGCTCTGGGAAGCTACCGGGCCCAGGGCCACACTCCTGCTTGGTCTCTGAGCCGGAGGGGCACGGGTCCCAGTGTGCTCAGAACACCCTCACCTCCCTTTCCTTGCTGCGGAGGGGGGCGCTGCCTGCACGTGCTGGGCACAGGGGCTAGAGGCACAGAGAAGAGGTGAGCTGCCCCTGAGGCAGACCCAGCCCTGCTGCACCACAGGCTGCCGCTTCTGTCTGCGCTCAGGTGACAGCACGGTGGTGGCCCTGGGCCCAACCGGTCTGGCGGGTTTGTGGACTGGCCGTGTTTGTTTCTGCAGACCGGATGTCCTGCTGCCCTGCTGCGAGGCTTTGGGCCTGTAGCCTGCCCCGCCTGTCCGGCTCCACCCACGTCTTGGGGTCCCAGGCAGCAGGTGGTGTGGGTGCCCAGTCAGGCAGGCCGGGCGGGAGCGAGGCAGCTGTCCCTAGCCGCATCCTGAGCCCCTGGGGTACCCAGGCTCTTCGCAGCAGCGTTCCAGAGCCTGGGGGCCTGGTACCAGGCAAGAGTGGGCAGCACCTTCTCCCCACCGATGAGCCAGGCAGAGGGGCAGAGCCCACAGTGGGCAGCGGAGTGCCGGCCTGGATCTCCTCGCACAGAGGAGTTGGGTGGGGAGCCGGGTGTTCCCCTCACCCTCTGCGGAGGGAGGGGCTGGCCCGCGCGCCCGCCCTGAGGTGTCAGCCAAGCCGTGCCCACAGTGGGTGCTTGTGCTGGGGTTTCCCTGGCTGAGTCACCCTGGCCTGGCTGTGCTCAGCAGGCAGGAGTGTTGGTGAAGGTGTCAGGGTGATGACAGCGACTCCACGGAGTCCCGGGAGGGGTGGGGGAGTGGGGGAGGGGCCCCTGAGCTGCCTGCCCCCGCTTCCCAGCACAGTGGGGTGAGGCCTGGGATCCTGAGCCATCCCTCCCCTGCCAGGAGGCCTGAGAACAGGGGCACCATTGACCCTCTGCAGACAGCACTGGGCACGGGCTGGAAGGCAGGAAGTGGGGTCAGCTTGGTGACCTGCTGGCCAAGGGCCCCTGGGAGAACGGGGATCTTGGCTTCCCCTGGGCTGTGCACGTGGGGCACATGGTGCCCTGGATCCCGTCTGCAGCCTCCCTCGGCGGCAGCGGCGGACATGGTGTCGCAATGGCAGGGTGTGTGAGGTGCCGGAGGCTGTGGGGGCAGAGGATGTGATTGCACCCAGAGCCTTTGCTTTCCTGTTGCGGGGATGGGGTGGCCACTGCCTGTCAGACTGGGGTAGCAGGGGTAGGGTGACATGTGCGGACTCCCAGCCCCCAGCCCCATGAGGTCCTTCTTGGCCCAGGGGCAGAGTGCCTGTGTGCTCCTTGCACATCAGCCCATTGCCTGCTCTTCCTCTGGACGGTGCAGGGAGGGTGGCCCAGGGAAGGACGGAGGCCCGCAGGTGCAACCCTGCCCAGCCCCTGGGCCCTGCCCCCAGCTGGCCTGCAGTCACCGTGGAGCCGGGCTGGGCCTCCTGGCTGGGCTGGCAGCACCCATCTTCTGGGTGGCTCTCCTCGGAGGACACGGAGCAGCCCTGCCAGGAGCGGGCCCCGCGCCTGCCATGCTGCAGGCCTCAGTGCCCGGGAGCCTTCCTCCCTCTGTGGCTGGATGCAGCTTGGCCCAGCGGGCTCTTTTCTACCTGCTGCCTGTCCCTCCTACTTCTGAGCCTAGCTCAGGACAGGCTGGAGCCTCTGCTGAAGGCCCCAAGTCGCCAGCCTCAGCGGAGGCACAGGGCTGGCCATTTCGGGAGTGGCAGGCGCAGTGGGCAGAAGCTAAGCATTTTCGGGGCAGGGCCTCCTGCAGACACAAGTTCAGTGGACAGCAGCCAGCGCCGTGGCCCTTGTGCCCCATTCGTGTCACTGTCACCATGGTGGAGTTGGTTCCCAAGGACCTGGGGCCCCGGGAAGAGGTGGTGTGCTGGGTCGTGGGCTGGCGTCCTGGCCCGTCGGGAGGTCAGACGGGGCTGTGGCTCTGGGTGGCAGGAAGGCCCTGGCATCTCCGCAGCTCCCATCCGCGGGGCGGCCCGCCCTCCTGTGCTGGCTGGGGACCTCGCACAGCGAGGAGTGCGTGTCCTCCGAACATCTTGCCCGTGGCAGATGGCAGCCACCACAGCCTTCTCCCCAAGTTCCGGTGCCTCCCTCCCTGCCCCCCAACTCCGCTTTCTGTGCCCGGAGCTGGGGAGGCAGTGGCACGCCCCACAGCTCCCTCCAACCGTAGGCGGAGCTGGGCACACAGAAGGGGCGGTTTCCAGAGGCCTTGCCTGCCTGCCGGGTGCCCACCTTGCCCTGCTTCCTGTGGGCCACCTCACAGCCTCAGGCTGACCATGCTGGCAGCCAGGTCCCAGAGCAGGGAGTGGGCAGGGCCTTGTGTGACCTTTCTCGAGCAGCTGCTGGGCACCAGGCACTGTGCCAGGTGCCAGGGACAGAGAGACAAAGAGCAGGCAGCCCTGCCCTCTGGGGAGCCTAGGGCAGAGGGGCACTGGTGGGCTCTGCCTCGGAGATGGCGGCCCAGCGGCCTCATGGGGAGGTGGTGTTGGGCCGCACCTGGGAGGGCTGCAGAGCTCCTGAGAGCAAGGTGGGGAAGGTGCTCTGCACACAGCGTTCCGCCGTGGCTCCGGCAGGAAGAGCGCTACCTGCAGATGCCCAGCCTGGTGCTCGAGGGCGCACAGGAAGGCAGCACCCTGCACCCTTGGGAGGAGGCTGGGTCTTCTCTGGCCGCATTGGCGTTGGAGGCAGCTCAAGCTGCAGCCCTGTATGGTGGCATGGCTGGGCGTCTTCTTGGGCTGGGGTGTAGGAGTGGCCCTGTCAGTGGCGGGCCCAGCCCATCTTTCCTGCTGGCCCTACAGCTGCAGGTGGTTGTCGGCATGGCTGTGCCCCTCCTCAGTGACTGCGCGTTCCACCACACCCGCGGGCACAATGTCTCCGGGCCATGGCCCGGGCATCACTCGGGGTCATCCAGCTAGGACATGGCCCGGCAGACCCGGCCCAAGTCAGCCCAGCCTTCTGCACATTTGTGCTGCTGGCGCTCGGCCCGCACCCTCAAAGGGCACCGAGTGTGTGGCCGGGGGCGGCAGCAGAAGCCCTGTTTGAGAATTGTGTCTGATCTCGGTGGTCGCCTGGCCGAGGAGTGTGGTGGCTGGCCGTCAGGCCATGGCTCCATGGGGTCCTCGGGCACTGGCGGCCAGGCAGAGTGGAGCTGCACAGTGTTTGCCTGCCCGGCCTGGGCCTGTGTCTGGTGCCCCGCTGGCACCACCTGCCTGTCTGCCGAAGGACAGATCCTCCTGGGACAGGGCGGGTGGGGGCTGAGGGCAGTGGCCCTAGCTCCGGGCTGAGTGTTTCCACAGGCCACTGCCTGGGAGCACGAGGCTGCCCTGCAGACCCCATGGCGTCCCTGCAGTGCCTGGCCTCGCCCGCGCAGAGCATGTGACCCGCAGTGTCCGGGCCTGGCATGCCTGGCATGCCTGGACAGTAGCAGGAGCAACAGCAGGCGGTCAGCTGGGAGCAGGAGAGGCCCCCAGGGCCCTGCGCTGGGCTCTGGCCGGGGGCATGGGGGTGGGTGGGGGCAGCGTCAATGGGACTTTTGTGTGGCCAGGGCAGGGGAACACATGGCCCAGCCAGGAGTCCCACACAGGCACATCTGCTCCTTGCTTCCTTGGAGCTGGGCTGCGACCCACCCTTCCTCCGAGCAGGCCTGCTCCCCATTCAGCCCAGCCCAGCCTGACCTCCTCCTCACCCCTCTGAGGGATGATTCAGCCCAGGAGCCTGCCAGCATCCTCCCCACAGGGCTGAGCCAGATTTGAGGACCCTGGCTACGTGGGCCTGGCACCCCATGGAGGAGGATGCACTTCTCTCCTACAGCTAGGGGCCCAGGAGGGGCCTGCCTCGTGGGCAGCTCCAGCCCGTGGGGGCCACGCTGCACACCATCCGGGGTTTCCACTGCCCTACTTGGTGCCCTCCAACAAACGCACTGTGTCTGTGCTTGCTCTCTGTCCCCCGGGGGCAGGAGGACAAACAGGCTGTCGCTCTGGTGGTGGCGGTCAGCTGAGGGTGGAGCACGGCCTTCCCGGTGGGGACCATGCCCGGAGGCTGCTGGTCACTGGTACCTGGCCCAGCATGGGCAGCCGCTGGCCCCATGGACCCCTCGTGGCTGGGGAGCAGGACGATGGGAAGAGGGGATTGCTGATCTCTGTGCTTCGGGGTTGCAGTGGGGAGCTGGCCCGGTGCAGTGCCTTGGGGTGGATGCAGGCCTGCCCAGGGCTGACGCAAGCTGCCGCCCTCGGCTTTCCCACCAGCGCGGCAAGGGGGCCCGGCGCACATGGCCTGCAGCAGCCCCAGCAGGCGTGCGCTGTGGGACTGGGCTCTGGAGGCTGTGACTTGCTCCCACGGGAGGTGGCCAGGCTGTTCCCACCCCGGTCCTCTGACCCCAAGCCTGGCATTCCCCACTCTGCCCCTGCAGTCAGTAGACGCACTGATAAATAAGCTCATTGATGCATAATTAATCCCGCGCTTTCCAGACGTGATCTCATGTGTGCTGCCGAGGCCCCAGCAGGGCTACAGGGACTTGAACCCCTACCCCCACCGTGCCCTCCCTAGGCCCTCTACCTCTGGGTAAGATATGGGGTCAGAGACTTGCCTGCCTCTTCCTCCATGTCCTTGGGACAGCCCAGCTGTGGAGGGAGTGAAGCTGGAATGTGCCCAGGTGCTGGGCAGAGGCTCCAAGACGGGGCACACTGGGCTCGTTGGAGGACAAGGAGACGGGCGGCATGCTGGGAAGGAGGTGATGAGCACAGGTCCCACAGCAAGTGGCCCAGCGCAGCAGGAATGGCGCTCTGCCGTGTGTGGGGCATGTAGCTAACAGGAAGCAGGGGAGGGGAGGGTGGACAGCTGGGCGGGCTAACGGGTGGATGGGCATGTAGTTGGACAGACGGGTGGACAAGTGGGTGGATGGATATGGGGATGGATGGACGGACAGGTGGACGGATGGGTGTGTGGATGGATGGATGGTGGTTGGATGGGTGGGTGTGTGGATGGATGGAGGGATGGCTGGCAGGCTGGCAGGTGGAGAACCACTCTTCAGTCCCTTTCACGTGTGGGTTGCCTATTGGCCCTCTTTGGGCCTGTTTGTATGAGGCTGTGTTTGTGGTCTGGGCCAGGTTGCAGGAGAGGAAGTGAACTGTCTTAGTTACGTCTCTTGCTGCTGTGACGAAGTGCTGGTGTGGGAAACTCAACCCTTGGCAATGCCCAACACTCTGAGGAGAAAAAGTTTATTTTAGCTCATAGCTGTAGAGCTTTCAGTCTGTAGGTCCGTAGTCGGCTGGCTCCAAGGCAGGGCAGGAGCAGGCAACGAGCAGCCTTCTCTGTCCCTTTCTGTCCCATGCCACCCACCTCCAGTATATGCCTTCCGTTATCCACACCCAGAACCACACAAACCAATCTAGTTACCGTGCACGCTTAGTCCCTGTGTTACAGGTGGATCCAGCAGCTCTGAAAGCCCCGCCCCCCCATCACACATGAGGCTTTGGGGACAGCTAGACATAAGCCTTCATGGCACTTGGGAAGTGCCTCAACTCGCGTGTGTTGCGGGGACCCTCGGGTGCCTCTGGAGGACCCCGGGCTCACTGGAGGCCAGGAGCGGCCTAACGTGTGTCCTGGGGAACCTGTTGCTCTGGGGTCAGCGGGGAGCCCCGGCCTCTGTTCTCAAGGCCTGTTCTGCTCGCCCGCTGAGTGCCACACCGTGAGCTGGATATGTCGTGGACAGTCCCATCCCCCCATCCCTGTCCTGCCGGCCAGATCGCAGTCGGGGCCTCCTCCATCCCTCCGTCCTCACACCCTCCCGAGCTCTGGCCTGGGCGCAGTCCAGCCTCCTGCTCTGCCACGTCCCTGCCCCTGAGCTGTGCTCCCGGCCGCCCTCCGCATCCGCCCCGAGGCAGTGGCCCTCTCCTCCCTCTTCAGGCCCTGAGGCAACTCCCACTTCCCCGCGCTGGGCCCGGCATCACGTTGTGATGTGAAGATCGGCAGGGGTATCTGCCGCCTTCCATCCCTGCCTGCCTGTTTGCCTGTCTGTCTCTGTCTCTGACTTGGTCTCTCTCTCTCCATCTCACTCTTCGTGCCTCCTCTTTTGAGACAGGGTCTCGCTGTGTAGGTCAGGCTGGCCTCAAATTCCCAGCAACCCTCTTGCCTCGGAGTGCTGGGATTGCAGGCGTGTGTGTGCCACCATAAATGAGGTCTTGCTTTTGTTGCCTATGCTGGTCTCCCACTCCTGGGCTCCAGCGACCCTCCACCCTCAGCCTCAGGTATCTGGGGCTCAGGTGCCTACCACCCACCATCCTCTTTCCTTCTGGAGGGCTGACCCTACCACCTTTTCTTGGTCACTGTCCCCGGCCCTGGCATGTGGCAGGCCCTGTTGCTGAGCAGGTGGAGCACGGTGCCAGGTATATCCGCACCACCCAGGGCCGCCCTGGTGCTGCCTCCTGCCTTCTTCCCCCTGGGAGCCTGGAAAGCAGCCCGTGCCACCTCTACTGTGGAGGGTCCTCACCCATGCACCCACCCGTGCCGTGCTGTGTGCTGCCCTGAGTGGCTGGCAGAGGAGGAGCAGTGCTCAGGGCTCGTTGGAGCAGCTGCGCCGTGCTGTGGGGTTCTGGGGTGACGCGGTCCAGGGAGCCTGGCACTGAGGAGACGGTGGGTAGAGGGGCTGGGGTCCAGGAGCTTTGGAGTCTTCGCCCCCAGGGGGCTGTGTGGGCAGCGGGAGGACCCGGAGTCCCGGGCGCTGGCAGCTGTGTCTCCCTGTCCTGGGCTGGCCAGGGCGTGGTGTCTGTAGTGCCGTACCTGTGATGAGGTGAAGTGCTGGTGTGGGAAACTCAGCCCCTGGGAGCCTGGTCACAGCGGAGGCTGCACCGGGGAGGGGCCGGCGCAGCTGGAGCACTGGTGAGGCGAGCCCTGCCGGAACCAGGCTGAGGGGCCCACGAGGCCTCGGAGCTGGGATTCTAGGTCACCTCCAGAGACGGCAGTGGTATTTATAGCTACAGCAGCCACCACTGGTGGAGAAGCCGGCGCAAGCTGTGACGCGGGCGGCCCGCTCCAGAGCCGTCACATTGTGCCCAAGCCCTGAGGAGGCCAGGTGCCACTTTCTGCCTGGCAGGACCTCGTCTGGCTTGACGGTCCCCTGTGGGTGTCCTGTTAGCACCACGCCTGCCCTGCTGGCCCCTGGCAGGCGGCGCTGGCCCTCTGCTGAGAGGTCTGCCGCAGGCTCGCGGGTCTGTGGAGAGGCTGCCCTCCCTGCGGCAGGAGTCGGGGCTGCCAAGCGCCCTTCGCCGCCCCGCTGCGCCCTTGCTAAGTGGCAGCACAGTGCCAGTCAGGCCCAACCCACCTCCCACCACACCCAGCAGCAGATGGGATGCAGAGGCTCCACAAGTGACAGTGACAGGCAGGGGTGCCAAGCTCCAAGGGCGAGTCCCCAAGGAGGGAAAGTGACACCGGTCATCGTGTCGGGTCAGCAGGCCAGGGCCCTGCTCCTGCCTGGCCTCACCCACCAGAGCTAAGGGCTGGCTCCAGGGTGCCGTGTGGAGCTGCCTGTCCCGGCCCAGCCCTGTCCCAGCCCCCTGGTTCCCGGGCCCAGGCAGAGGCAGGTGGCTGTGGGCTGCGGATCACGAGACAGGCAGGGCAGAGGTGCTGGAAGCCTGCGGAAAGTGGGCCAGGGCTGGCTGATGAGCCCTTGGCTGACCCCGGGGCTGGCCTGGGCAGCTGGTACAGAGCAGGCCTCCCAGCAGCCCCCAGAGCAGGGCCAGGCCGCATGGGCACAGGTGGGTACGGTGTGTGGGGTGAGGCAGCTGTGCAGAGCTTCGAGGGTCAGGGCTTTCATTTTGTTTGGAGGTACTTAGCGTCTGTGTGTGCATTTGAGAAGGGGCTGACTTAATTAAAGCTGTGTATGGAATGCTGATGGCACCAGGCACCCACTCTAGGCCAGTGCCCGCCCTCTGCACTCCACAGCATTAGCCCGATTCGTCCTCGGGCAGCCCTGGGAGCTGGCACAGTCGCCGCCAGCCCGTCCTGCACACGGAAGCAATAGCAACTGTCCTGAGAGGCAGCTGGCCCTGGAACTGCGCTTTGGCATTGTGGCCCAGGGCACAGGGCAGCCCTCCCTCCACCCCAGGGGGCTCCTGCCCCTCTTCCTGGAGGCTGGTGTGGCTCGTATGAGGGTCCAGCTACATCCCCGGGTCGGGGAGGTTTGCAGGCAGCGTCCAAGGGCAGTGACCCTGGCTCGGGGCCAGCAGCTCCTCCCCTGGCCCCAGCCCTGTGACCCAAGCAGGGGGAGGTTGTGCTCTGGTCTCAGGCACGGGCACCTGTGCAGGGCCCACAGCGCTCACACTGCGTGTGGTTTGAGAACATCGTTAAGCACGGAGCAGGATGCCACCTCCGCCCACATGTTCCAAGGTGGTCGGGGACCACGGCCCTCGGTGACCAGAATGCAGAGCCCTGCAGACCTCCTGCCCAGGAACCGCTCATGTTACGTAGCCACTCGATCCCTGCCTGCTTCCACGGTGCCCAGGGCATGGTGACAGGAAACCTGATAGCCCGAGCGGCTGGCCGGTGCCCTAGATGGCCGTGCTGCCTGGGATCCCAGGCCATGCAGCCTCTGTCCCAGGGCAGTTCCTGCCTTGGAGCGGCACCCAGGGGTGGCCAGGCCGAGGAGCACTCAGGATGCTGGCGGGTGGGGCCGGGGAGGTGTCGGCCCCGCTGTGCCCGCTTAGCATCTCATTAACAGCCTCACCAGGCCCTAATGAGGAGACGTGCCAACTCCTCCCGAGGCAGGGGATCTCAGGAGCTCTGGGCTGAGCTGCCTGGTGGACGGGCACTGGGGAGTGACCTGCCAGGCAGGGTGGGCAGTGAAATGCCAGGCTGCACAGGGCCTCAGCCTCCCAAGGCATCCAGCGTCAAGCTGGGCAGGGGGGCCCCGTGGGACACCCAGAAACGGACACCAGCACGGGGCATCCTGCGCCGGGGTTGTTAGCCTGCTGGCCATTTCCACGGGGTGCTGCTGGCTTGCCCAGAGCAGGGTTGCCAGGAACGGGAGGTGGGGCCGCAGGGCTCCGCACACTCCTCCGCTCCACACCTCCCTGTGGCAGGAGGGCCTCGGCACGCATCCTGCAGAACCAAGATCCACTGGGCTGCCACGTGGGGCAGGCTTGTGGATGGCCACTGGGTCCAGGCTTGGGACAGCCCGGAGGGCGGGCAGCAGGAGGGGTGTGGTAGGCCACGAGGTGAGGAGGAAGGCAATACCATGGTTTCCTTCCCCGCTGGGGGACATAGCCTGCAGAGCCGGCCCGTTCCCACTGCCTGGGGCATTGGGATACGCAGGGAAATAAACAGTCTCCAAGGGAAGAAATTGAGAAACCAAGGCCTGCCAGGCCAGGGCCCGGGGACCCCGCCCTGCACTCGCCCAGGACAGAGCCCGCCGGGAGGAGGGACAGGAAGGCTGGGCCTGCCGCCTCCTTCCCTCAGCCACTGCCGCCCTCCAGAGCAACCAGCAGGAAGCAGAGGCCCAGCTGATTCCAGGGAGCTGGCTGGTGCCCTGGCAGGGCCCGTGGCAGATGGCAAATTCTGCTCATTGGAGAGGAGTGGAAAATAATTAGCGTGAGAATAGGGGCTGCAGGCTTCGAGGTACACAGAGCTCCAGCCCAGGGAGAGGCCCGGGCTGAGACGGTGCCACGGCCTCAGCGAGCTCCCCGCTCTTCCTGGCCTCCGTGAGAGTGGCGCTTTTTGGGGTGCTGAAAATGAAAGCAGAAGTGTGTGCAGACTGCTGCTGCTGGGTGCAGTGAGCGCGGGGGGCAAGGGTGGTGGTCAGCGGTCACTGGCAGCATCTCGGTCCGGTGCCAAGGCGTAGGCATGGCCTGCGTGGACCAGCGGCTCCAGGTTGTACCCTTGCCTGCGTGCACCCTGCCTGGCCCTCGGGCTGCTCCAGTGGGCAGGGCCTCCCCACTCCCACGCGTGAGGTTAACGTCCCGAGCCGCCGTGTCCCTACCGACGGGGTTGAATGAGGACCCCTAAATGACGAGGGAGCAGGAAGTGCTTCCCGCATCCTTTGAGGCCAGCCAGGTCGGGGTGGACAGCAGCAGGGGCCAGGGGGTGGTTGGGGCAGTGCCCCTGACCCAGCGCACAGGCCGTGCGAGGACGCTGCCAACCTGCCCCCTGCTGACGTCCTGCCGGGCGGCAGCTCTGCTCAGCACAGCTGACAGTGAAAAGCAACAGCTTTCAGGCCCCTCCCTCTGTGCACACGCCCCGGCCAGGCTGGTGGCGCCCCCGCCCGCGCCGGCCCACACACTCTCTGCTGCCTTTGCCTCCGCTCCTTCCTGTGCTGGGGACGCAGGCCTGGCTGGGAGGTGACAGCGGCCTCAGAGAACACACGGTCAGGAGGCTGCTAGAGGCCCAGCACTGCCCCACTCGCCACGCCTCCCAGCCAGTGGTGTCGCCCCTCTGTGCCTCAGTTTCCTCCCTGTGGGGTGGGGTGGTGCCCTGCGGCCTGGTGGATGGGGATGAGGGACAGTGTTCCAGCCGGTGCCTTCTCCTGGCTGCATCTGCCGCACTGGCACTCCCAGAGGGCAGGTGCCAAGGTCACAGGCAGACCCAGCCATAAGGGGTCCTAGCACTTTCCAGTGGCCAGCACCCACTTCTTTCTTCCTTTTTTTTTTTTTTTTTTTTTTTGAGACAGGGTCTCACTATGTAGCCCAGTCTAGCCTTAAACTCTCAGCCACCCTCCTGCCTCAGCTTCCTCCATGCTGGGATTATAGGTATGTGCCACCACACCCAGCTCCACACCCAGCTCCAGCATCCACAATTTGTTTCTTTTCTTTTTCTTTCTTCCTTTTTTTTTTGGTACCAGGAATCGAACTCAGGACCTTGCACTTGCCAGGTCTACTTCTACCGCTGAGCTATATCCTCGGCCCACTGGCATCCACAATTTAAAGGAGGGTTTACCTTCGCTCCCAGGGTCAGTCCCTGGCCAGCAGCTCCAAGCTGGAAGCAGCGTGGCCGAGGGGCTGGTGGAGGACAAAGTGCTCAGCCCATGGCATTCGGGAAGCGGGGAGGGAAGGGAGGAGCTGGGGACCAGAATCACACTTCCGGTTGCACCCCAGTGACCACCCCCAGCAGGCCCCGGCTCCTACAGCACAGTCAGCCCTGCGCTCGCCCATGGGTGAGTCCCCGCTGAGCGCAGCGCCCGTGACCCTGTCGCCTTCCAAAGTCCACCTCTCCACATGTGCAGCTTTGGGAGGACACTTTAGAGCCAAACCCTTGTAGGTTCGAAGGCAGCTCAGAGCTGAGACAGACGGCATCCTGCGTCCCAGAACAGCACTTGGAGGTTGAGTCGCAGATGCAGGAGCTGGGCCTTGTGACCCGGGCAGGTCACCTGTCTGTAAAGTGCCAGTGGCAGCAGCAGGACCTCCTTTTGCAGTGGTAGGGGGTCCACCAAGTTGATGTTTGTGAAGGGCTTGGGTGGGACGGAGCTGCAGCTGGCCGCTCACAGGCTGCGTGAGGCAGGGTGGCCAGCACCACCTGCCCCGGGCTGCCCCTCCAGGCACCGAAGCAGCGGCAGGTGTGTGCATGTGGCCCCACCTGCTGCCGCGTCCAGTCCTCGGTCATGCACACAGGTGGCCATGGGTACTGTTGTCGGGCCTAGGAGGGGAGCAGCTCGCTGCCCCCCGCAAGGCACTGCTGCAGCTCGGCTGGACCAGAAGGTGGCTGGGGCAAGCCAGCCCAGTGGGGACAGAGCCTGGGGCCGCCGGGGCCGGGCCTTGCCGTGCTTAGGGTAGAGGACACTCCCGACCGGGACTAGGACTGGGCCAGGCAGCAGGCTTTCATGCCCGCTCCTCTCGCTCAGCTTGCCTGGGCCATGTGCCTGGCACAGTGACGCTGGCCCTGGAGTGAGGGCGTGGTGACCCTTGGAGGCGGGGGTGTGCTGGACGCTGCGGGTTTAGCCCCGGGTGGAGCGTAGGTGGGTTGGGTTGGCTCCTGAAACTCTGCATCTTCGGGCAGCAGTAGAGACCAGGCTGCAGCTCCTTGGGGTGACGCTGCGGCAGCGGCAGTGCCATCGGGACTCAGGAGGAGGGAGGGAGCTGGCCGCGAACTCGGGGCGGTGTGTGGTGCCTGGGCTGGCACTGAGGGCAAGCTGGGCACCCGTGTCCTTCCCAAGCCTCAGCGTCCCCACTGTGAGGGCGCCCGCCGAGGCCCTCCTGTCTCAGCCCCGCCTGCACCGTGGGCACTGGAGTGGCGGAGTCGCTGGTGCTCCTGCTTCCCAGGGGCCTGGGCGGCATCTCAGTGCCCCTGTCCTTAAGCAGCAGTAACAGGAGGAGGTGCGTAGGCTGGGCCCCAGGTGACGTGGCTCATGGGGACCCCAAGACGGGCGTGTGCCTCGGCCCTGTTGTAGAGGGGAGGAAACAGGCACAGGTCAGTCCTGGTCCAAGGTCACAGCCAGCATGGGGCACGGCGGCCTAACACGGTCCGTCCCCCACGTCACCGAGAGCAGGGCCAGAGCAGAGGTGTCCGTGCGCCTGGACGCTGCTCCGCTTCCCCTTTCCTGTCCATCCTGTCCCCCTTCCGGGAGCCCATGGCCACAGCTGGCCCGGGGCAGACTCTCTGGGCTCGGGTGGCACCCTGAGGTGCCCAGGTCAGTGGGGCTCTCCCGAGCTGTCTGCCCAGCAGGAATGGAGGGATATTTCCCAAGGGAAGGGCGTGAGCCAGGCTGTCCGAGCCCAGGGTCCGGGCAGCAGCTGCTTGGACACTGCCTGGCACCAGAGGGGCAAGAGGGCCCTGGACCCCGGTCTCTGAGCTGAGCAGGAACGGAGGCTGCCACCAGGCGTCAGCAGGGTAAGCAGGACAGGTGGGTGCCGGGGCTGTGTTAGTGTGAGGGGCCTGGAAAGAGGGCGCTGTCGAAGAGGGCTTGGCCAGCATGGATGTTACAGGAGCAGCCGTCTCAAAAAAAAAGAACCTTCGAGGGCTGGGTGACTTCTGCCTGGCCCGGAACGATAGGAGTTTGCCTGGCGGAAGCGGGTAGGTAACGAGAGCACCCAGGGCCCTTGCGGGGCTGTGTCTTCAGGGAGCAGGAGGTCCTGCAGAAAGGGAGGAGGGCAGGGCCCCTGCCCCAAGGTGGGCTGCAATCCCAGGAGTGGAGGCTGCTCCACAGCCGCCAGTGACCCTGGCACAGTGACTCACCGGAGGGGCTGTGGCTTCATCCTCCAGGCCACAAGGAGCACAGCAGGATTTTCACGTAGGGACAGCATGTGCTTTTTTTCAAAAGTTGCATTTTTAGAAAGAGGAACTCCTAGAATGGTGCATGCTTCACCCCAGGGCCTGAATCATCACGGGGAAACTGGGCCTTGTGGGAAGGGAGGAAGGAGGGTGTTGGGACTGCCTGATCATTCTTCCCTGCCCTGCCACTCTGAGCTGCCCGGGGATTGTCCAGGCTGGGAAGCAGCTCTGCTGCCCTCCTAGGACATTTCCTGTGGATGACGTCACACTCATAGGAACAGGCCCCCATTGTGACGGGCTGGGGTCTCAGAGAAAAGACGTCTTTCAGGGCCTTAAATATAGCCTGGGTCTGCAGGGTTGGGAGGGGACCCCATGCCACAGGGCCTGCCGCCCCCACCAGGCTGCGTCCTGTAGGTGACTGGTGGGGGAGGCCACCGGCAGGATGGGGAGGGGTGGGGCAGGGCGGCTGACGCGGGGCTCACACTGCTCGGCCCCTGTGTGTCTGGCCTCTGCCAGCCTAGCCTCCGTAGGCCATCTTTCTCCTGCTCTTCGCCAAGCTAGGGAGGTAGGCACGGGTGACCCTGCGTGGGAGGACCCGAGGCACAACTACGTCACACAGCTGGAGCTGTGGGGTCACTGTGTGCCCACGGTTGGGTGGTGGTGAGCTGGGCAGCTATGGCCCAGTGCTGACCACAGCTGCTGGCCATGGGTGGACACAGAGGCTGCCCCTGGCCCTGTGGCTCCAGAGTCTCGGCAGTCCAGTGCCAGCTCTGAGTGCCTGGTGCCAGGGGGACGGGCAAATGGTCCCCAAGAGCACCTGTAGTACTTACCCTTTGGACCCCACAAGGGGTGGATCAGGACAAGGGGAGGCCCCAGTGCAGGAAGTGTGGGCTCAGGTCCAACTGAAGACAGGGTGAAGTGGCCTCCAATTGGGCCGGGCAGGTGGCACATGGGACCTGCCCCACCAATCCCCTGGGGCAGCGCTGCCCCCCACCCCGTGTGACAGAATGCAGACCCTGGGTACCGCCCGGCCCTGCTGCTGACCTCTGACCTCTCAGTGCATCCCGTGGTGTGGGGTGCTCCCTGCAGCCCCCCAAGCCCAGCCTCCTCACCCTCCAGCTCAGTCTCAGAGCCACCTGCAGAGGAGGGGCAGTGAGGCCAGCTGTTCCCAGCTCGCCCGCAGCCCCTCCCACCCTGTCACTGCGAACCCGAGCAACACCGTCCGCCGCTTGTCACCGATGCTGCCGCTGCTGAGGCCCCCGCCCCTGGCCCGCTTGTGCGCATCTCCCCCATCCCCATCCTTCCCCGCTCGGCTTCCCGGAGTCCCTGCTCCTCAGCTGCTCCGCGGAGTGTGGGTGATGTCACTTCCTGGGGGGAGGAGCAGGCACGACCCCGGCAGGCTGGCCCGCCAGGCTGCCAGCTCTGAGCAGCCCTGGAGCGCTGCGCGAAGTGGCCGCTCCACAGGGCAGAGGACTGGCCTGGCCAGACATGCCAGCTGGCCACCGGGCCCCACACCCCCTCACCCACCCTGAGGGTTGTGTCCACGGGCTGGGGAGGACTTGGCTGCTTCCTTCCCGAGTGATGCCAGCCTCCGAGGACACGTTTTCCCCGGAGCCTCCCCTGGGGAGAGGAGGGCCTGCCACCCGCCCCTGGACCAGGTGCCGTGTAAGCCTCCGTGGGCCAGGGAGCAGGTGCCCAGCAGGGGTGCCCCTCCACACAGCCTGGTGCAGGCTCCCTGCCCTGCCATCAGTGTCTGCCGAGATGACCCCTTGGCCACGCTGCCACCCTCCTCTGGGCCTGGGGAGGGGTCCTGGTTCCTGGGCACTCCTGAGCCAGCACCCACCTGGCTGGCATCCCACTGCTGGGGTCCTGGATGTTGGCTCTAGGAGGTGGGCAGCAGGAGGCAGCTCCTGCCAAGGGGTGGGTCAGTATTTTCGGAGGCCCCAGGACCAAGGTGGGACTTGTGGTCAGGGGCAAAGATGCCAGCGCTGCCGACCACATCTGGGACAAGCCCAGCGGCCCGGGAGTGCAGGGGCTCTGGGTGCTGCATCGGCCCAGGCTACTCCAGGCTCCTCTGCTTTCTTCCAGGAGGTGAGCACCGGATCTGCTAAGCCTTCCAGAGCCGCCAGCCATGCCCGGGATCGTGGTGTTCCGGCGGCGCTGGTCTGTGGGCAGCGATGACCTTGTCCTGCCGGCCATCTTTCTCTTCCTCCTGCACACCACTTGGTAAGTCTTGTGCTGGGCTGCAGACGCTGAGGCAGCCTGTGATCACCTGTTCCTCCCTTCCTGGGCCCTCATCGACCCTGACCTCTCAGCCCCTCTGGAGGGTGAACCTGCTAAGCGGAGCCCTTTCGGGTGATGTACCAGTGCAGCCAAGACGACTCCTGGCTGTCACTGCCCCAACTCCTGCCCTGGGCGGTCACCGGACTGTTGCTGACAGCCGGTGGCTTAGTCAGGTGTCTCACTTTTTCATTGCTAGGACAAAATGCCTGACACTCAGAGCTTAATGTAGGCAAGGTTTATTTTTCTCACAGCTTTTAGGAATTCAGGCCCTGCTGACTGTCTGGGGTGGAAGGGCGTCCTGCAAGGGCCTGGAGGAGGGAAGCCGCTTACATTATGGCAGCCAGGAAGCAGAGAAAGGACAAGCTAGAGAAGGAGATGTGCCCTTCTAGGTCGTGCCTGCAGTGACCGCCTCTTCCAGCAGACCCCACCTCTGACAGCTCATTTAGCTCTGAACTCCAGGGAATGACTGCACTGATGAGCACAACACCCCCACGGTCCAGTCAGCTTCCAAACCCGGACCTCTAAGCGCCGGAGCTTCTTGGGAGACATCCTAGATGTGGACCATAATTTCTGCCTCTGGCACCCAAAAGACTCATGCCATGTGTTTATAGAAATCTGTAAGAGACGTCAAAGTCTTAACAGTTCCAGCATTACTGACACAGAGTCAAGTCCAAAGTCTCCTCTGAGATGCAAGGAAAACTCTTAGCTGTGAGCCCCTGTAAAAATCAGAAAGAAAGTTAAACACTCCCAGCGTTCCATGGCACAGAGTAAACATTCCCACTCCAAAGGGGATAAGTAGGATGAAAAGGAATAGACTAAACCAGTACTGAAACCCAGCAGGACAAACATGAAATCCTGTGTTCCACGTCCAGCACCCAGAGCAACTTGTGAGACGTGAGCTCCACAGGGCGTGGGCAGCCCCTCCCCTGCAGTGTCCATGGCTGCTCGCAGGGCCTCTCTCAGTCTGGCCACACTCACTGCATGCAGCCTTCCTCAGCAGGTGATCCACGTTCTTGGCATCTCCACTGCACTTTCAGCTTCATTCTCACAGCTTCACGTGCTCCCCTTTCAGGCACACTGCCTGGCCCCCCAGGCCTTCTTCTGAATTCCGGGTGTAGGCCTTCCTGACCCCGCCACTTTTGTGTTCTGCATGCCTATAAAACCAGCACCGTGTGTGTGACATCACAGTCTGCCACCCACTCAAGCAGTAGTCAGGCCCCCTTGGACTATGGCTGCAGAGGCCTCCAAGTGCCAGGATGGTTGAGTGCTGTGAGATGAATATTGGAAAAACAATTCTTTAGGTGGCCCTTCTTCAGCAGGGGTCCAGAGCTCTCTTCTCAAAGGAAAACTTACAGTTTTGCACCTTTGAGCCTGTACGTGGTGATTCCTCAGGTACCCTTGAGCCATTTTTCACTGTTGTCTGATGAAAACCACTGGCTTCTTTTTAATGCTGATGTTTCCAGCAACCATGCTCAGTTCTCCATGGCCCCAGCTCTGCAGGCACTGCCTTTCTAGCAAAACTGAGAACTTTTCAAATGGCTTTTTGCTCTTGATTCTCACTGTAAATTGGGCTGAAAGCAGCCAGAAGTTTCCATCCCACAGTTCAAAGGTAGAGCTACCTTAGAATTTCTTCTGTAAGATTTATTAGTTAGCTTCCCTTAATCTAGGTCTCCTGCAAAGCCTCAGAACATGGGCAAAATGAAGACAAGTTTTGTTGCCCAGGTGTAATACACATGGTCTCCATTCCGCCTGGCAGTGGAGGTCTTCTTCCCAACTGAAACCTTCTGAGCCTGGCCTTTACTGTCTGCATTTCTATCAGCTTTCTGGTCTTTAAAGTTCTGACCATAGTCTCCATTAAACTCAGCTCATAGCATTCTAGGGCTTGTTTATTTTGTGTGGGGTTTTTTTCCTGTTTTGTTTTGTTTTGTTTTGTTTTGTTTTGTTTTGTTTTGAGACAGGGTCTCACTGTGTAGTTCAGGCTGGCCTTGAATTCACTGTGTAGTCCAGGTTGGCCTCAAACTCCAGATGATCCTCCTGTCTCTGCCTCCCAAGTACTGGGATTACAGGCGTGTGCCACCATGCCTGGCTCTGGGGCTTGTCTTGCGGGCATTTCCAAACCTTCCCAAACTGCTGCTGCAAGCCACTTCCAAAGGCTTGTGAATCACGTGGCCACTTACGGTCACACCAGCGATGCTCCTTCTCTGGTACCAAAGCCTGTCTTGGTCACATTCTGATTGCTGAGACCCAATACCCTCAACATCCACAACTAAAAGTGAAGAAGTTTATTTTGACTCGTGGTTACAGTCCCTGGTCAGCTGGCTCCAAGGCAGAGACAGCATAGTGGGGGTGCTGGGCTGGTGGAGAGTCGCTCCTGTCTTGGTGTCTGGGAAGCAGAGAGAAGGGAGGAGCTGGGGAAGTGACACTCCCGGCCACACCCTGTGACCCACCTCTTCTAACTGACCCTGCCTTTACCCGCACATCTACCCTGACTTTGGTGGATTAACCTGCAGGTGAGTGTAGCACCCCATGAACCAGTCCCCGTCTGAAAGCCCTGCTGTGAACTCAGGCATCTTGGGGGCGAGTTCTAGATCTGCACTGTGGTGGCAGGCTCTTGGCTTGTGCCTTCCGCCCCGCCCACTTCCTGGAGCACAGTCAGGGTGCTGAGAGGTGGTGCCAACCCAGGTCCTCCTGCAGGTTTGTGATCCTGTCCGTGGTGCTCTTTGGCCTGGTCTACAGCCCACATGAGGCCTGCTCCCTGAACCTGGTGGATCACGGCCGAGGCTACCTGGGCATCCTGCTGAGCTGCATGATTGCTGAGATGGCCATCATCTGGCTGAGCATGCGCGGGGGCATCCTCTACACAGAACCCCGCGACTCCATGCAGTACGTGCTCTACGTGCGCCTGGGTAAGGGCCGCCCCGGGACGGTGCTCGACCGCGCTGTCCATTCGTTCAGCGGTGTGCGCTGTGAGCCAGGCCTCCGCCTGCACCGGGGACTGCAGGGCATGGAGACTTCCTGGGCGGGCCGGCTGTGAACGAAGTCTGCAGGGCACCTGCGTGCGTCTCTGCATCACCTGGGCTGGCCTGCCCTGCAGCGGATGAGATGAATCATTTCTTTGGTGCCCATAGCCCAGAGTCCAGTGTTTGCTCTCTGGGCCTTTAGGGACAAATTTTGCTGTCCTTGAGTCTAGCTGGGAGCACCACCGCAAAGCACTGTGCTTTGCGGTCACCTCAGACAGGCCCACCCCACCCTGGCCAGCCCCTCGGACTGGCTCCTCCTCCTGCAGGGTGAGAGGCCTCCAGCTGGGAAGTAGTGGTTTCTGTGCCTGGACATTTGTGTCTTCCTGCCATGGGTGGGAGCTGGGGGTCCACAGCAGACCCCACAGCCTTGCACAGTCCCATGACATAGACCTTGTCACCCTGCTTCTCAGAGGAGGACTCCGAGGCTCAGGAGTTAGGTAGCTGGCCTAACACAGGCCCGGTCCTGAGTTCATGCACATGATTCTGAAACCCTGAAGGAAAGGGAAGAAGCTCCTCACCCACGGCTTGGCCCTCCAGGAACGTAAGGGGCTGGTGGGGCCTGCAGGACAGAATGAGGGGAGCGACCTCCAGCCTGTGCAGTTGGGGGGGTGGTGTTGCACATCCGGGCCCTTCCCTGGCAGGCCGTGATGCCAGCCTCAGCCTGGCCCCTCTCCCTGCAGCCATCCTGGTGATCGAGTTCATCTATGCCATCGTGGGCATCGTGTGGCTCACGCAGTACTACACCTCCTGCAACGACCTCACTGCCAAGAACGTCACCCTCGGTACGCCAGCCCAGGGTGGAGATGTCTGGAGGTCAGCGGGGAGCCGTGTGTCCGGATGCCCCCGGAGGGCCCAAGCCCGCGGGCAGCAGTAGGCACGGGCAATGGGGCAGCAGCTATGTGCCAAGGTGGCCTTAGGCTCACGGCTCTGCAGGGCTGGGCAGGGCTTCTGAGCCTCCCTCCTGGGCCCCGGGGTTCCTGTCTTCAGGGCAGTGACCAGAGTGTTCCCCAAACCCCTTGCTTCCCACGGCTGCCCCAGGGATGGTCGTCTGCAACTGGGTGGTCATCCTCAGCGTGTGCATCACCGTGCTCTGTGTCTTCGACCCCACGGGCCGCACCTTCGTCAAGCTGAGGGCCACCAAGCGGAGGCAGCGCAACCTGCGGACCTACAACCTGCGGTCAGTAGCCGGAAGGCAGGGCTGCCTCCCAGCAGGTACTGGGACAGGCAGAGGGTGGCCATGCTCGCCATGAGGGACGCAGGCCTCCCAGGCTGCCCGGCATCTGTGAGGGGCTTGCCCTGCCCAGCCTCAGTGTCATTATGGGTAAAGTGTGAACCACAGCTCCTGCCTCGTCACGTGGTGAGGCTTACAAGAGGGAAGGGGCAGGCACCGTCACAGGCAGCGGCACTAACAGAGCCACTGTAGCCACACGGGATACAGACAGCCTGGCGTCACACAGACCAAGTTACCACTCCCGAGCAGCTGTCACTGTCCCCCGCACGGGGCACTGGGCTTCACAGAGCAAGCGGCAAGGCCGGGAACGAGCCTGGGGTCTGGCTTCCAAGCCTTTGCTTAACTCCGGGCAGGGCTGCCTCTGGGTGTCAGGTGGGAGGATGATAACCAAGGACGACATGGGAGTGCATGGGTTTCGCACTGTGCAGAGTGTGAGGGAGGAAGGAAGAAGGGTCCTCCAGGGTGGGCTGTGGGGACCCTCTTAATGGGTCCCCTTCACACAGCCAGCCCCTTTCACCCCCGGCCGCCCCAGCGAGCTGTGAGACGCACCCTCCGGACCACCCTCTGCATCGCTTGCCAGATGCTGGTGCCGGGTGTGGATGTGGCCCTCTGCCTCCAGCCCAGAGCTGCAGTTCAGGGCCCCACCCCGCAGGACCCCGGCCCGGCCCGGCCCGCGGCCTGCACCAGTCCCTGGGACCTTCCACAGCAGCCCATCTGCTCCAGAGCTGCACCCTCGCCTGGCCTGGCGTGGCCTGGCTGCTTCCCAGCCCCCAGTGCCAGGCCCAGAGCCACTTCCCTCCCTGTTTTCCTCCTTGCTCCAAGCTCACGGCCTGCCGGACCTGGGTTCTGGGCTCCGGGGATCCTGGAAAGAAACCTCCCCTCCCGCCAGGGTGATCCTGTGGGCCCTGGCAGCCGCCCTCACCCCCTGCTGCGGGCCAGCGGTTCCGTGTTTTAATTAGAGAGCGCTCTGTGGTTTCCGCCGCCAAGGTGAGGGGGAGGCCTGAGCTCACCGACCTCGGCCTGCTGCGGTTTCCCTCCCCGTGTGGGCCCCGCTTGCCTGCCTGGGGCTGCGGCGTGCCTGCGCAGGCCCACTTCCAACAGCCAGTGAGTCTGGCGCGGCCACCCCACACCGGCCCCCCGTGCCTGGAAGTCGGGGTGCGGCTTCGCCCTCGGCCTCTCTCTGGCCGTGAGACCAGTGGGGGCGGAGGAGTGCACCGGGTCCAGCACTGCCCCAGGAGTCTGGACTTCCCGCCGTGCCCAGGGAGCCTCTGCCCCCTTTCTAGCCTCAGCGTGCCGCAGGGCAGAGGCGCCGGGGGCTGGAAACTTCCGTGCAGCCTGGCTTTATGTCTCCGGGCCCAGGCGGCACTTGGCTGTACCTCTCACCTGCTGGCACACGGCCCCGAGATGACCTGCCCCCTGGTGCACGTCAAGGGTTCTGCGGGGGTGTGCGGGCTGGCAGGAGTCTGCGTTGGCTCTGAAAGCACTGTTGGGTTAGAAAGCATACGGTGCTCTGGGAAGTCAGCGCGCGCGTGCTTAGGATGCAGGGCTGCTCGCGCCCCAGGTCCTGCCGACCCCCTCCACAGCCTGGGAGACCTGGCCTGCCCCGCTGGCTGCCTGGCCTGGGGCCTGGGGCTGACGGAGCCTACCCGTCCCTCCTGCTGGCCGCTTAGTGCCCAGGCGCAGCTGAGCCCCACCTTGGCCCTCCTGATGCCCAGCCCTGGGGAGGACAGGGAGGCCCTGCCGTTCTGCCATCCCCCAGGGCTCCCAGCCTGAGCCTCTGGGCACTCAGGCTGCAGAGTGACCCCACGTCGGCCTAGTCCTGAAGCCCCCAGAGGGTGCCAGGAAGTGTGCCCGTCCATGCCCTGGGCTCCAGGGCTGACCACCCGCTCCAGCAGAGCCCCCAGCACTGGTGGGGCCTGGGTGTGGCCCCCATTCCCACAGTGTCCGGCACCGACACCCCCCTTCCCACCGTCCCTTGCAGGCACCGCCTGGAGGAGGGCCAGGCCACCAGCTGGTCCCGCCGGCTCAAGGTGTTCCTATGCTGCACCCGCACCAAGGACTCGCAGTCCGTAAGTACCAGGGGTGCCTCGCCCGTGCCCTGGGGTCTGTGCCTTCCAGCCCTGTGGCAGGCCGGTGGGCAGGCCGGGCTGGACGTGGCAGCCTGCTCAGCATGGGGCATTCTGTCCTTCCCTGGCAACGCCTCTGCCGGCAAGGCAGCTGTCACTGGCTTTGCAGAAGGACCAGAGAAACCCCTGCAAATGAACGTAGGTTTAGTCGGAGGACGCTCAGAAGTCAGGCACCCAGGGTGGGAGGGGCCAGCGGCCGAGGGAGCTGCGAGACCTGTGGGGCGCAGAGTGCGTGGCCGGCCTTCAGCTCCGAGTCCTGGGTTCGAGGCCCTCGGGACCAGGCACCACCCAAGGGGCGCGGCATCTGCAGAGCTCATCTGGGGCCACCTCATTAGGGGGTTAGCAGCGGAGGCCCAGAGGGGTATAGCCGGCACCCGTCTCCCAGGTGGTAGGTCTCAGGGTGGGAGGCCACTCCAGAAGCCAGTGGAACCCTCCAGGGCAGGTTCACCCAGCGTGAGTGACCGAATCCGAGAGAGCCTGAAGTGCAGCTGGCATTGGCGGGCAGGCAGAGGGCAGGCCTGGGAGGCAAATATGCACGGTGCGGGGCCGACTCAGGGCCTGCTGCGTCCTATTCAGGGTGACTGGTGCGGGGCCCAGGCCAAGTACTTTTGGACTGGACTCTTTAATAAGCATGTATTCTTTTGGATCAGTTTGTGCTGTGTTGTTTAAAAACTTGTGTTGGAAGTTGGGTGGGGTGGTACACACCTGTCATCCAGCACTGTGGGAGGCTGAGGCAGGAGGATTGTAGGTTTGAGTGGGGCCTGGGTATGTAGTGATTCAAGGAGAAAAAAGGACAGGGGATGTAGCCTGGCTTGCAGGTCCTGGGTTCAATCACTAAATCCCTGGTATAAAACAACAGCAGCAACAAAACAACAACAAAATTGAAAAAAAAAAATCCACACCGTGGCCACCAGCACGGGCCTTTGTGCAGGCCCTGCGTCTCTGCACCTGGCCGCCAGGGCCTCTCCCCCAGTGGTTGCTGAGCAGCAGCTGCACCTCCAGATCCCTTTCTCTGTGTGCTGGGCCCTTCGGGGTGAGCCTAGCAGGCACTGACAGCCCAGAGGACACTCGGCCTGGCCAGTGAGCGGCCCTGCAGGCCCCCAGCCCAGGGCCTGGAGGGAGAGTGGCCCCCAGCCCACAGCTTTTCCGCGGGTCTTGGATGCCCAGGAGTCCCTGGAGGCCCTGGGCAATGCTGCTGGGCAGCAGGGGGCCTGGGGGGCTCCCCATGCCCGGGGGGCTTGCAGGTCACAGCGGGAAGGGACCGATGGGTGCAGCCAGGGCCCCGCCAGCCTGTGTTCCTGGTGTCGGGACAGGAGGAGAGGGCAGCATTGCTGCGTGCAGTAGACAGCGTGGTGTGGGCCCAACCGGGAGAGGCCGCCCTGGCCTCACTCCTGCTCTCTGCCCCGCTGCCCGCCCGCATGTCCCAGGACGCCTACTCGGAAATCGCCTACCTCTTCGCCGAGTTTTTCCGAGACCTCGACATCGTGCCCTCCGACATCATTGCCGGCCTGGTGCTGCTCCGCCAGCGGCAGCGGGCCAAGCGCAATGCCGTGCTGGACGAGGTGAGTGCAGGCCTCCGGGCCACCGCTCGCCATCCCCCCAGGGGCCCTGCTGCTGACCGGAGCTCCCTGTCCCGCCCTGGTTCTCTTCCTGCCACATGCCGAGGGACCCCTTCGCAGGGCCCATCAGGTGCCCAGCCCCTGACCTCTGCTCTGCACTGTGGTCTGCCCTGCTGCTCCTCCTGCGTCCCCTTGGTCTCAGTGTCGTCACCTGCAAGACTCCCGCCCCTGCAGAGCACCCCAAGGCTGTGCCCCTTGGCTGAAGGAGGGCATCTAGAAAGGGGGGCTCCTGATCCAGAGCCCTGGCTGCTGGCCAGATCTCAGAAGAGCCAGGAGCCCCGGGGCCTCAGGGAACAGTGGAGCTCGGGGCCAGGCCCCACTCACCGCTGCACCTGTCTTCCAGGCAAACAACGACATCCTAGCCTTCCTGTCTGGGATGCCCGTGACCAGAAACACCAAGTACCTCGACCTCAAGAACTCGGTGAGTCACAGGCCGCTCCTGTCCCCCGTCCTCTGCCCTCCAGAGAGCCCCAGCTGTCAGATCATGGCCCCCAGATCCCGTGCTTCTGCCATGGAACCCCGAGTCCCAGCCGAGCTTCCTGGCCTCTTGAGACGGTAGAGCCCCCGTCAGGTGAGCTGGCTGTCCTCAGGCTGTCCAGCCCGTAGGCCGTGGGATCCCAGCCTCAGCGCCTCTGGTGGAGACCCCTCCTGGGAAGGGGTGGTGCCAGCCCAGGGTGGGCACAGCTGGGGAGGGAGCTGGCCCTGCCCTGGGAGTGTGGATCTGGGTCTCTGCCACACTGCAGCCCCTGCAGCTGTGAAGGGACCCTGGGGACAGCTTCAGCCAGAGCTTGGGGAGCCAAGGGCCGCCCCGAGTGCCTCCTGCCAGGCCCAAGGCAGAGCCGCCACGCGGGGCTGCTCATGTCAGCCCTGGTGACCTCGCACTTGAGGGAAGGTCACTCTGCAGGCGGCTGAACCCACAGCAGCTGCCCAGCAGCCTCTGCTCACTGTGGACCTGCCCGGCTGACTCTGTCCTGGGGTGACGGAGCGGGGGCCAAGGGCAGGGCGCGGGCACAGACCCAGAGTCCTCTGCTCACTGTGGACCCGCCTGGCTCACTGTCCTGGGGTGACGGAGCGGGGGCCAAGGGCAGGGCGCGGGCACAGACCCAGAGTCCTCTGCTCACTGTGGACCTGCCTGGCTGACTGTCCTGGGGTGACGGAGCGGGGGCCAAGGGCAGGGCGCGGGCACAGACCCAGAGTTAGCCCCTCTCAGGACCCACTGTAGGCAGCCTGGGACTCCGAGAGGACTCCTCACCCCCACCCGTCTGTGAGGCCCGTTAATGCCCTGGGTGCCCAGGGTGCCTGGCCTGACACCTGTGCCCCCTCTGGCCCCAGGGAGCCACGGCAGCTCTGGGCCTCGGACCCCTGGGTCTCCCCAGGTGCTCTTTCCAGGGGACCCCAGCCGCCAGGCCTTGCCTGAGTGTCGTCCCCACGTCTCAGCCTGGAGCCCCTGGAGGGCTCTGGCCGCTTGTCCCCTCACCAAGGCAGCAGTGAGAAGGTCCAGGTCCTCCCGGAGCTGAGCCCCTGGCCACCACTGCCCTTCCCCGCTTTCCTGGGTCTGACGGCCGAGGCAGGGTGACCCCACTCACACCCTCGCTCGCTGCCAGGAAATCAGTCAAGCGCTCCCAGCGATTTCCCGTCCCCGAGTCATTAATTCTGAGATGCAGGTGCGGGACAGATCCCAGTAGGATCTGTGCCCTGGTTGCACAGATAATTGGGGACGTGCAATTATGTGGAGGCGCGCGGCCCCCGCAGGCCCGGCCCGGCCTCCCGCCTGCGGGGCGAGCACTGTGGGGACGCGGGCGGCACCCTCTGCGCTGTCTTCCAGCACGAGATGCTGCGCTACAAGGAGGTCTGCTACTACATGCTGTTCGCCCTGGCAGCCTACGGCTGGCCCATGTACCTGATGCGCAAGCCCGCCTGCGGCCTCTGCCAGCTGGCCCGCTCCTGCTCGTGAGTGCCGCCCCGGCCGCGCCTGCGCCCCTCACACCCGTCTGCAGGGCCTGGGCAGCGCAGCTGGGCGCTCGGGAGACACGCCGCTCGGGGCTCAGATCCGGACGGGTCCCCTTACTTCCCGCCCGTTCTCCGCCCACATCGCCCCGTGTCCGGCTCCCTCCTGGCCCCCTTTCCAAGGCACGCAGGGGCCCCTGCAACTATGGCTCCTCATTCTGCCCCGCCCGCCCTCCCCGGCTGAGGCGGGGACTCCGGGAGGAACCCTGTGCTTGCGTCCTTCTGAGTCTGGCCCAGGTGGGCAGAAGGAGGACAGCTCCCTGGGCGCCTGTTCTGGAAAGGCTGGCGTGTTCCGCGGTGCCCGCCCTCCCCAGAAAGCTGGTGGCCCCTGGGACGCACTTGCTGTCGTGCCCACAGCAGCTCAGTGGGGGCCTGGGGCCTCGAGCCCTGGGTCCTTCCCTGCCAGCCGCGTGTGCCTGGCCTTCCTCCGGTGTTCTCGGAGGCCCTGCTGGGCTGAGCACCCAGAGAGCGCTTGGCCAGGAGTCCTGAGCCAGGCCGCGGCGACACCTGTCAAGCCCTTGCCTCGGTCGTAAGAGGTGGTGTCCCCTGCAGGGCGTTTCATCACCCACGAGGCCCTGGTGGGTAGGGCCCAGGGCACTCTGCAGACACGGGATATGGGCGCTGGCGTCTGCCTGCTCAGGGCAGCGGGAGGGCCCGAGGGCCCGGGGTCAGGAGGACCCAGGCTCGCAGCCAGGGCTTGGGCTGGGCCAGAGGAGCACGGAGCCCGCGCCTGCTTGGTCTGGCGTGGTGCTGGGAGGAGCTCTCCAGTGGGCGCGGGCGCGGGGCCGAGCCCAGGGCACACGCTGGCTTCCCTGGGGCCCTGCGGCTCCCTTGGCCCTCAGTCCCTGCCCCAGGGAGGCTCTGCACCCCACACTGTGGATGAGGAAACTGAGGCCTAGATGACGGAGCACCTCAGAAAGGGGAGGGTACAGCGGGAAGGGTCGGGACCCCGAGACCGCCACCCCAAGGAGGAGCCCAGCCCCGCCCTGCTGCTGAGCCTGTGCCGTGACGCCTCCGGGCTCTGCTTCTGGAGGGTGATGGGGCGGGCTACACCCGGGCATCAGGGTCTCGGCTGGACCCTGGGCTTCTTCACCAGGCCTCTCAGACTATTCCGCTGTGAGGGAGACAGCTCTGAGCGCGCCGAGGTCAGGGACTTTGATAGGATTCGGCGGCGTCCCCACCCCATCTGTGTGCTGCTGGCGCCCTCTGGTGGCGGGAGGGACAGCTGCAGCCTGCTGACGGGTTCCCTCGAGGCTGGGTCACTCACTGCAGGCGCTGCTCGTGCAGTGGTGTGGCGTGTGCAGTGGTGCCCGCCCAGTGTGTGTCACAGCAGCTGGGTGGCCTGGTGGGTGGGAGGTGCCTGAGAGGAGGGGCCGGAGGCCGGTGGGAGGAGGCCGGCTTGACAAGCTTTCGGGGCTTGCTGAGTCTGACGTGGGACAAGTTTGGGTGGGGCGCAGGGCGGAGAGGGCCGGGTGCAGGCGGCCAGGGGAGGGAAAGGCCGAGGGTGGAGGGCAGGGGTGGGGCCAGCCAGCAGGGGCTCGGTCAGGGATGGGGGGTCTTACGCCTGGGAGTCCACACCCCCTGGGGGCCGGGCAGGAGCAGGTGTGGGGGAGCGTCCAGGGCCCGGGACAGCTGCAGGGGCCCTGCTGGTGCAGAGCTGTGGGACAGGGGCCGCAGAGAGACCCAGTGTAGGGGGTGCTTGGGGTGCCGGGGTTTGGGATGTGCCGGTCACGGAGGTTACAGCAAGGGTGATCGTGGGGGCAGTGGGGTCCGCTCTAGGGGTCGGAGGAGAAATCTGCTGCCCCCCACGCAGCTGCTGCCTGTGCCCCACACGGCCCCGGTTTGCCCCTGGCGTCACCATCGAGGAGGACAACTGCTGTGGCTGCAACGCCATTGCCATCCGACGCCACTTCCTGGATGAGAACATGACAGCAGTGGACATCGTCTACACCTCCTGCCACGACGCGGTGAGCTGTGGCTGCTTGTGAGGTGGACGCCAGCCCCACACCCAGCGTCAGGTCCCCTGGCCCAGCCGTTGGAGGCGAGGGCGGCCACGGGGAGGGGTGAGGTCCGTGCGGACCCGTGTGGCGCGTGGCGCTCGGGCTGCTGGGTCATGAGGCCCGGCCTTGCTTGGGAACATGGGCTCCGTGGCAGCGCCGGACGGGGTCAGACCCCGGGACAGTGGCTCAGCGTGGCTACCACTCTCGGGCTCACGCGCCGCCGCCCCCAGGTGTACGAGACCCCCTTCTATGTGGCTGTGGACCACGACAAGAAGAAAGTGGTGATCAGCATCCGGGGAACCCTGTCCCCCAAGGTACGCTGTGCCCCTCAAGGCCCGGGAGCCCCGCCCGTCTCTCCACGCTCACCCGTGCCCCTCCCCCTCTGCCCCAGGATGCCCTGACCGACCTGACGGGCGACGCCGAGCGCCTCCCCGTGGAGGGCCATCGTGGCACCTGGCTGGGCCACAAGGTACTGGCTGCCCCGCGCGCGGGGCCGCTCCCTGGGCTGCAGGAGGGACGGCTGGGCTGGCTTCACCCGCAAGGCCCATGCGGCCTGTCCTCGGGACCCCATCCCCACCTGTGCCCAGAGCACTATAGGGCAGCAGGGCTGCCACGCCGGCACCTGCCAGCGCCACCTGCCAGGCTTCTGGTTTCCCCGGACAGGGCAGCCCCAGGCCCCAGGGCCAGGCTGTCCTGGGGAGCACAGGGGCAGGGCCAGTGGCTTGGGTCTGTGGTCTGCAGATCCCCAGGCCTCCCGTGACACCCCGTCTCCCACCCAGGGCATGGTGCTGTCTGCCGAGTACATAAAGAAGAAGCTGGAGCAGGAGATGGTCCTGTCGCAGGCCTTCGGGCGAGACCTGGTGAGGCGAGTCCCATGCCCCGGGCCTGAGCGCCCCGCCTTGGGGCCTGGGCCGTGACAGCCTCCTGGGAGGGGACATCAGGGAGAAGCTTGTGACGCACAGGACAGCAAGGACGGTGGTGGAGCGTGTGGAGGGCGCCCCGCTGTGCCTGCCACCCTGCTGGTGCAGAGCTCCCTGCCCGGGCACTGCCAGCCGCCCCGCCTGGGCCGAGTGAGCGCAGGTATCTGGGCGCAGTCTGGCAGGCAGCGGGCAGGGTGCTCAGGTGTCTCTCCTCCTCAGGGCCGCGGAACCAAGCACTATGGCCTGATCGTGGTGGGCCACTCCCTGGGTGCGGGCACCGCGGCGATTCTGTCCTTCCTCCTGCGCCCACAGTACCCGACCCTCAAGTGCTTCGCCTACTCGCCTCCCGGGGGCCTGCTGAGGTGAGCACTCAGACCCCTGGGGCCAGGCCAGGCCTCGTGGGCATCGGGCTTCCGGCCGTGGGGACGTCTGGCACGCCCAGTGCGTGGGGAGTGGTGCCTCAGTCGCTTCCCTACCCGCGCTCACGGGCAGAGATCTGTGGACTCCCATCTCGGACAGGGCTTAGTCCCGGGGTAGCAGGGGCACAGCGCCTCAGAAGAGAGCAGCAGACACGGACCAGGGCCAGGCCCTGCGACCCAAAGCGCCTGGCAGTGTCCCACCGGGCGCCGCGGTGACACGCCCTGACTGTCCCCGCGGTGGCAGATGAGGATGGTCACCTGCCCTGTCCAGCCCTGGCTCAGCCTTCCAGCAGGAGCTGCCCAGGAGCCCCAACCCACCGCGACTTCCCTTGCAGCGAGGACGCGATGGAGTATTCCAAAGAGTTCGTGACGGCTGTGGTTCTGGGCAAGGACCTGGTCCCCAGGCGAGTCCCCTCCCGTGTGGCCCCAGCAGGCCTGTGCCCCACCTCAGGCTCCGAGGGACCCCAGGGGCCCTCCATACCTGCAGTTACCCGTGGTGAGAAGACGGGGTCACGGGCGCGCTCGCTGTGCCCCAGGCTGTCCCTGTGACCCCAGTGTCCCCGCCTCCCTCCGCAGGATCGGCCTCTCGCAGCTGGAGGGCTTCCGCAGGCAGCTACTGGACGTGCTGCAGCGCAGCACCAAGCCCAAGGTGGGTCCCTGCCCCATCCCCCGGTCCTGCAGGACAGAGCCCCGCGGGCCCACGGAGTGTCCTGGACCTCAGGGCTCCAAGGCCGGTTAGCACTGGGGGAAACTGAGGCCCAGCATGGGCAGGATTCACCCCTAATTATCGGGGTCCTGACCAGGTTGCCTGGGCTCAGGGTCTAGGCTCAGCCCACCCTGCTCCCCTGCAGGGCCGCAGCAGACACGCCCTTCCTGAGGCACAAGGAGTGGCCCTGGGGGCTGTGTGGCAGGGTCCTCCTAGGTCACTCCCACAGCCCCTGCGGCCCTCCCCTGCAGCCCCTGCGGCCCCCCCCCCGTGATGTCTGGAACCAGGGCAGGCTGGCAGCTCTGTGGGGGCAGCCACCCGGGCATGAGGGACCCTGGCCTAGGCGCTGGCCAGGCCAGGAATGTGGTAGCTGCCCCCCAGCCTAGCAAGAGCTGAGCCCTTCTGCTTGGACTCAGAGCAAGCACCCGGAACCCCGCAACCCCACCTCCTCCACGCGTGGCTCTTCCTGGCACCCTGGCCACTGCACCTCAGGTGGACACAGCTTTCATGCCAGGCCCCTAGCCGGGCATGGTGGTGCCCGCCTGTAATCCCAGCACTCAGGAGGCTGAGAATTCACGCTGTGAATTCAACGCCATCCTGGGCTAAGTGAACTCAAGGCCAGCCTGAACTGCATAGCGAGACCCTGTCTCAAAAAGATAAAAAAAAAAAGTAACTCATGCCAGGTCCCTGCCCTGCCATTGTCCCCTGCGGCCCACCTGCCCACTCCGTTCCACTCTGTCCCCGTCCCTCCCCACAGTGGCGGATCATTGTGGGAGCCACCAAGTGCATCCCCAAGTCGGAGCTGCCTGAGGAGGTAGAGGTGACCGCACTGGCCAGCACCCGGCTCTGGACCCACCCCAGCGACCTGACCATCGCCCTGTCAGCCAGCACCCCGCTCTACCCGCCGGGCCGCATCATCCACGTGGTCCACAACCACCCCGCGGAGCACAGCTGGTAGGTGCCCGCGTGGGCGAGTGCCCACCAGGTGCGGAGGGCCCGGCCACCCTGCACCCTGGGCACAGAGCACGAGGCCTCACCTGCTTTCCTCCTGAGGCCAGGCGCCCGTCCCCGAGCGCGGGCAGTGGCCCGGCCCAGCTCAGGGCTGGCCGCCTGGGCAGAGCCAACAGGGCCTGAGAGGACCCCCTCCCCATCAGCTGCTGTGAGCAGGAGGAGCCCACGTACTTTGCCATCTGGGGCGACAACAAGGCCTTCAATGAGGTGATCATCTCGCCGGCCATGCTGCACGAGCACTTGCCCTACGTGGTCATGGAGGGGCTCAACAAGGTGAGCACGGCCGCACCGCACAGGCGTAGGCTCCGTGGGGTGGGGCGCCACCTTCCCGGGGCCCAGGCCGAGCCCCGGCCATAGGTGGGCAGGAGGCACCTTGGCCAGGCGCGAGGCGGGACCAGCCGTGCCTCCCACCCCAGGTGCTAGAGAACTACAACAAGGGGAAGACGGCGCTGCTGTCCGCGGCCAAGGTCATGGTGAGCCCCACTGAGGTGGACCTGACGCCCGAGCTCATCTTCCAGCAGCAGCCGCTGCCCACGGGGCCCACGCTGCCTGCCGGGCTGGCTCTGGAGCTACCAGCCGCCGAGCAGCGCAACAGCAGCGTCAGGTGAGCCCCGTTGCCAGGCCCACCCGCCGTGGGCAAGGCTCTGCACAGGCGGGGTGGGGGCTGCCTTCTGCGCCACTGCCCCTCAGCTGGCATGGCTAGGCCGCGGGCCACAGTCCCTAGGCACACAGCCAAGCCGGCAGACGCCGTGCGTTTATGCACACATGCACACAGGGGCTTGCTTGTGTTGTTTTGATGGTCCTGGGGATTGAACCCATGTCCTTTGCACTGAGCTACACCCAGCCTTATTTTTGTTTCTCATGGTTTTGTTTTGTGTTGTTTTGTTTTTCATCTTGAGTCGGGGTCTTGCTAATTTAGTTTCCCCAGCTGAGCTTGGACTTGCAATCCTCCTGACTCAGCCTCCTAGAGTGCTAGGGTGAGAGGTGTATCGCACTGTGCCTGATACTTGTGTGTTTGTACCGAAGTACACAAAAGCACACATTTGCGTGCAGTGGTCAGTCACAACACACAGATCACCCATGCAGACATGCACAGTACAGGACACGCGCACAGGCGGCCCGGCTGACACACGGACAGCTGGTGTACACTGTGCACACAGGAGGAGGCGTGCACACACTTGTCCTCAGAGCGCACGCTCTTCGTGGACACGTGCACTCAGGCGGTGGCGTGGAGACGGTGGCTGGGTGAGGAGGTTGGCAGTGCCAGGCAGCAGACACCCCAGCGCCGAGGAGGTGCTGGTGGGCCGTGCCCTGCACTGTGTGGGCGTCTGCCGCTCCTGCACCTTCCGGGGTGGCTGAGGGTTTTGTGCCCTCACCTGCACCCCTCCCCGCAGGAGCAAGTCCCAGTCCGAGATGAGCCTGGAGGGCTTCTCCGAGGGCCGGCTGCTGTCCCCCGCGGTGGCGGTGGCCGCCCGCCAGGACCCTGTGGAGCTGCTGCTGCTGTCCACTCAGGAGCGGCTGGCAGCCGAGCTGCAGGCCCGGCGGGCACCGCTGGCCACCATGGAGAGCCTGTCGGACACCGAGTCGCTGTACAGCTTCGACTCACGCCGCTCCTCCGGCTTCCGCAGCATCCGCGGCTCGCCCAGCCTGCACGCCGTGCTGGAGCGTGACGAGGGCCACCTCTTCTACATCGACCCCGCCATCCCCGAGGAGAACCCGTCCCTGAGCTCCCGCACCGAGCTGCTGGCCGCCGACAGCTTATCCAAGCACTCGCAGGACACACAGCCGCTGGAGGCCACCCCGGGCAGTGGCGGCGCCACCCCAGAGCGGCCCCCAAGTGTGGCCCGCGCCGAGGAGGAGGCGGTGTCAGCGGTGGCCGCAGACAGCGGCACGGCGCCCCTGGGGGAGCTGGCTCTGCACAATGGCCGCCTGGGGGACTCACCCAGCCCGCAGGTGCTGGAGTTCGCGGAGTTCATCGACAGCCTCTTCAACCTGGACAGCAAGAGCAGCTCCTTCCAGGACCTGTACTGCATGGTGGCCCCCGAGAGCCCCACCAGTGACTATGCTGAGGGCCCCCGCTCCCCCAGCCAGCAGGAGATCCTGCTCCGTGCCCAGTTTGAGCCCAACCTGGTGCCCAAGCCCCCACGGCTGTTTGCCGGCTCAGCGGAGCCGTCCTCGGGCATCTCCCTGTCCCCGTCCTTCCCGCTGAGCTCCTCGGGCGAGCTCATGGACCTCACACCCACAGCCCTCAGCAGCCAGGAGTGCCTGGCGGCCGACAAGGCCCGGACCTCCACGCCCGCTGGCCGAGGGGATGACCTGGTCATCCCAGCACGCTAGTTGGCACTGTGCACTGTTGCCAGGCCAGGTGGCTCTGAGGGGCTGGGTGGCCTCAGCATGGGCCGCCGCTGTGAGCTGGGTGTCCGCATCCCTACCTCAGCCTAGAGCCCCCGAGCCAGGCGGCTGGGACCTGGCCCTGTGGGGCGGGGTGGGCGGCCGAGCAGGCTCATCAGAGGGCATCCCGCTCCCCATTTCCGGGCAGGTGTGGGCAGCCGCCCCCCACCACCACACTCTGGCTGCTGGCCCCCGTGGCCCACGCGGGCATCTGCCCTGCCAACCCCAGCTCCGGTGCCTGCTGGCCGGCCCCCGGGGGTGGTGTTGCCAAGGTGGCTGCAGTGCTGTGTTTACAGAAGCTGCCTGGCTCGGCCTGGCCCACACCACACAGCTCGTGTGCTTAGTCAAGGGGCTGGAGGTGGGCAGGGCCGCCCCATCTCTGCCCCTCTGCCGGTGGTCCTGGGCACCCCAACCTGCCCTGCCTACCTGCTGTTTCCTGGCCCACCTTCCACTCCCAGGGACCCTGGCAACTCAAAGGGTGGTGGGCACTGCTAGGACCAGCCCTGGCTGCAGAGTCAGCGCCCTGGGAGAAGAGAAGGCGCCAAGCCCTTCCTCGGAGGCCCCCCTGCCCCCTTGCACACTCCCACCATGCCCAGCAGTCTGGGCCTGGAATCTGAAGCCAAATGCACCCCTGCCCCAGCCTTTGCTGGCCTGGGCTCCCTGCAGGGACCCGGGCACTCCGTACTCCTGGCAGGAAGTGGGGCCGGAGCAGACCCTGCACCTGCCCAGGGGCGGGTCCCTCCCTGCCGGGCAGGGAGGCCGTGCATGCTGGCGCAGGCACGTGTGTGCATGTGCACGGGCATGCGCCTTTCCTGGGGAACCCCGCGCCTGCCTGCCCACCCTGCCCACCCACCCAGAGGGCACGGGGTGGGGGCTCCGTCCTGGAGCATGGTCCCTCCTGCCTGTGCCTCCCTGCCCTGACCCTGACCCGTCCCCGTGGTCGTTGGTACCTGGGCCTGGGTGCCCCCACCTCACACGGCTGGGGCCTGCCGCCGTGCTGCCCGCCTGACGCCAGTCCCAGACCTGACGAGGGAGCGGGGTCTCCCTCTTTCTCTGCCCTCCCGCCTTCCCCACTCCGGGCCCCCCACTGCCCAGCCCCTAAGCAAGACAAGTCAGTGGCTCCTGGAACCTGAAACCGTAGACCAGGCCTAGTCAGAGGGAAGCGCCTGCTGGCCCGCTGGGGCGAGGGAGGCCCCCTCTGCCAGGGATGACGGTCCGGTCTGGGGCGCCCAGGCACGAGCCATCAGGGACAGGCCCCCCCCAGGCTGCCGCTGCACCACGCTGCACACTGGGCTGGGGTCCGCACCAGCCTGAAGGACGGGGCAGCACGTCCCCATCCGCGGTTGGGGCCTGAGCCACTCCTCAGCCCGGGGCTCAGACAGCTCCGACCCGCAGCACAAGCTGTCCGGCCGACCACCTCCGTACGCAACCGTGGCGGCGGCCAGCCAGTCCCTCCTGCACTCCACGTGCCATTCCCGTGACTTTTGTACCTAATGTATGAAAGATCCACACTAATACTGCTGTACAGAGGACAGACAGATGAATATAGCTTATCTATAAATATATCTGTATATACCGGTTTCTGTATATTGTATAGAGCTGTGTATAAATGGATGTAGGAGCACGCTGGCCGCCTTGAGTGACCTGTCTTCCATTGCGGCAGTGCGGCAGGGTGGGGACTCGGACGCCAGGGTCGTGGCAGAGCGGGGAAGCAGAAAAGGGGAACGGAGGCTCCCAGCCCAATCCCGTTCTGGCCCGGAAGATGCAAGGTGTGATTGGGTGCAGGAGGGAGTGCCAGTCTGTGCGAGGAGCCGGGCCGAGACTGTGGTCAGGTGTGTGCCTCCAGTCCTGACAAAAAGTGGCCCCAGAGCTGGGCACAGTGGCACACACCTGTAATCTTAGCACTGGAGAAGCTGAGGCAGGAGGGTCACAAGTTCCAGTCTCAGCTGAGCAACTTCAGTGAGACACTCTCAAAAATAAAAGGGGTTGGGAAATAGCCCAGTGGTGAGCGCTCCCCGGGCCCCATCCCTGACCCCCACACCCACATACCCAGGCTTGGAGCTCACTTGGGTCTGTGGGGCCTAGAACCTGCATCTTCACCCTGCCCTTGGTTCCAAGCTCAGCTGACTTGGGGGACAGAGGACGCCATGCCTGTGGGCCTTGGAGCCCCTGGCAGCCCTGCCTGGCCTCTTGTGTATCCCATTGTTACAGCCGTGCAAAACAGAGGTGGCCCATTTCCCTGCAAGCTCCAATCCTCGGAGGGTTAGGGGCTGCCCGGGCCTGCAGCACCAGGACAGCCTGCCACACCAGACGCTGGGCAGGGTGGGGGGACAGCGAGGGGCAGAGCTGAAAGGAGGGCCACTGGACGGCTTACCTGGGGACCCCGGGACCGGAGAGCTCAGGAGGGACCGCAGGCCCGCAGGCTTCCCTACTGCTGGACCTGGCCCAAACCTGCCCCTTTCGCACAGCAGGGGGCGCTGTTCCCTGTCCATAGCCTCGCGACAGAAGAGGCCAGGCGGCCTGCAGCACCCTCCAGGACTGTGGCCTCCCCAGCCCTTGCAGCTTTTGCTCCTGGGACTCACAGTGGTCTACAGAGGACCCTGTCCCTCGTGGAGCAGAGTCAGGCCCAGAGAGGTCCTGCGGCCGCCCAGTGCCGCGGTGTGGAGGGGACTCATGTCACAGTGCCTGCCACCACCCTGCCCTGCCTCTGCCCAACACTCTTGGGCCAGCCAGCGCTGGGACAGTGGGTCTCAGCTCAGTGACCACCGGGAGCTGGGCCTCCCTCTCGTGGGTGGGCAGGGGCTCTGTGCGCCCGGCACGTCGAGGCCAGCCGGAGCCCCTCAGGACGAGTGGGAGGCCCAGCCTGGCTGTCCAGGGGAGCCTGCGCCCGGGGGTGCGCTCAGCTCACAGCTGGGCCTCAACGAGCCTGCTGTATGCACCTAGGCCTGCGCTGCCCAGGCACAGGCCACACGGAGCTGCCCACCGTGCCCAGCCGGCCCTGGCACCCTCCTCCATCGGGAACTGTGGGGCATTGACCTGCCCCCAGCCACCAAGGCCTGTGACAGGCCACGTCTGGGCATGGGCACGAATGCCCTGTCCCCTAGGCTGTCTCGGGTGGACAGGAAGAGGGGGAGGAGGACAGGAGGAGAGGGGGAAGCAAGGGGGGGAGAAAAGGAAGGGGGGGAGGGGGGAGGGAAGGGAAGAGGAGGGGAGAGGAGAGGGGGAGGAGGGGTGAAAGAGGGCAGGGTGTGGGGAAAGGGCAGCGCTTTGAGCCCCTTCCTGGCCCCACCCCGCTCTGACCACCACGGCGCTGTGGCAACCTGGTCTGCAGATCCCATCACTTGTCGTGGGTGGAGTTTTCGGGCCAGGCTGCTGCCCTGAGCTCAGTCCTGAGAGGCCTAGGCCCGATGCTCCAGGGTAGGACGACCTGCTGGCTGGGAGGGACCTGTGTGGCAGACAGCTGGGATGGCATATGCCAAGGCCCCGGGGCAGGTGTGGGCCAAGACTTAGGGAGTCACAGAGAGAAAAGTAGGAGCGGAGGTCCTGCCCTGGCCTCGCAGCTCAGATGTCGGGGTGCAGAGGGTGCACAGGACCTAGCCCAGGAGTGACAACCGCGACGGAGGGACTGCGAGGAGCGGCTGTGCAGTTTGGCGAGGTGAGGGAGGGCGGCTGAAGGTGGCAGGTAGGAGGCTGGGGCCGCAGCTTCCTACCTGGGTCCCGGCCTCTCCTGGGCCCTGACTCTGGGCTCAGCCTCGGCCTCTTGGGCCTGCAGTGCCCGGGGGGGGGTGGCACCGTGGCTGCTCCCTAAATCCTCGACCCTAGACCAAGGGTGGCCGGTGTCTGCTTGCTGCACAGCACCTGGAGCCCCACCTGCGTAGCCTGGCGCCCCTCTCCTTGTGGCCCCCGCTCCGCGCCCCAACCCTGCGGGGTCAGGGCCAGCAAGGCAAGACCCTGCAGGTCAGTGTGGGGGGTTGAGGGGCCAGTAGGGCAGCCTCGATGGGCC
>NW_004955511.1:5935087-5949289 GCF_000276665.1 Chinchilla lanigera | reverse complement strand
GCTGCAGCGCTTCTTCGAAGGTGAGCGCCGCGCCGCGCGGGACCTCCTGCACCGGCCTGGGGACCCGGCTCCCCGCGCCCAGCAGGCGGCGACCCCGTCCCCCGCGGCAGGGACCCGGAGGCCGGGACCTCCCTTGAGACTGCTCCCTCCCCGGCGCTGGGACCGAGACCCGGACCCCTTTTGAGACGGTCCCCAACTTGAGGCTGGGACCCTCGAGACGGGAACCCTCTGGGAGACACCCCGGCGCCGAGACCCCCCTTTGAGACTGCCCTCCTGGCGGTAGGACCCTCGAACTCCCTTTGAGACTGGCCCCCACCTGGGGCTGGGACCCCCACACAGCGCCCAGAGATGGGTCCTGCTGCTCCCCGCACAGAGCCGCGCACAGCGCGTCTGCTCTGACCCGGCACGGGGCTGTGCCCCAGACCTGTCCCCGGCGCCTCCTCCCGCGGAGTGACCGCCCCTCGCCTTGACCTGAGTGAGCCGGCTGGGGCGGGACCTTGCACACCCCAGGTGCTGGTGTCGGGGTCTGCCCTGTGTCTCACCACCTACCCCGCTTTCCCCGCTCCCCCGTGCTGGGGCGCAGAGAAGTCAGACTCCCTCTCCCAGCCCCACCACCTCTCAGACCCCCACCGGGCCTCTGACCAAGCCCTTGGCCCTTTGTGTCCCTCCCTGCTGTCTTGGGGAGCCGCTACCCTCACTCTCTAAGCCTACATCCTGCTCCCCCATCCCAGCAGCCTGCCTCTGGGCACACCATGCCAGGGCTGTGGGGCACGTCCCTGGGCAAGAGAAGAAGGCCTTCCTGCCTTGGTTTCCCCATCCAAGTGACTTGGGAACTAGCGGGGCAAGGGCATCTCACACACTGTCTGCCCCAGGATGCCTGGCACCCCGTAGAGCCAGGTCCCAAGGCGCCAGGTGCAGATGAGGTCAAGCAGTCTGTACTGGGGTAGTGGGGCCATTTGGGGGTGCAAGGGACCCCCCATCAGCCCTGGGCCCTCGTTCCCCACACTGTTTATCATCCATGGGGGGGTTCTGGAGGTTGGGGTTCCCGGGGGAGGGGAAGAGACACAGGTCCTCCCCCAGGGTACCGTTAGGGGGCCTGCTAGGTGACCCTGTGACCTGTGGCCAGGCCACTCTTCACCCCTCCTTCCCAAGACCCTGGCCAAACCTCCTGTCCTGGCTCTGGGTGGGGGTGGGGGCTGACGCCACAGCTTAGCCATGCGCTGCCTGGCAGGGAGGCTGCAGCTCCTCCAGAGATAAGAGGAGCTGAAGAATGTGGTGGGGAGCAGGGCAGGGTGCGGCGCCCGCCCAGGAGCTCCAGGAGAAGTCTCCAGAGCCCTCGGTGGGGGGGACCCAGAGCCGGGGTCTCTGGACCCTGGGAGAGGAGGTGTGAAGGGGATCTGGCTGGGGTGGCGGCGTGGGGTCCCAGGCTGGCTGACAGAGCCCCGAGCACAAGGGCACAGTGGGCCAGGCAGGCAGCTGGGCTTTGGGATCTGGGCACGTCCTTCTCGGCCTCCTCCTGGTCCCCGCGTGGCCTCGGCGTGCACCCTGGACAATGGCAGAGGCTCTGGGCTGGCAGGAAGCTGGGAAGGGCTCTGACACGTGCCTGTACGCTGGTCCTGTCCTGGGGGTGCTGGCTGGGGGCTAAGGCGCTTTGTGCCCAGGTGGGAGGCTGGTACAGTGGCCCCCGTGACTGCCCGCTAATCCCCGCGAGAGAGGCACCAGCAGCACAGCTCTCGGGCACAGGGCCTGTGGAGAGGGGACCCGCCGGCAGGATGCACTGGCTGCCACCAGGTAACTGGTCTTGCTGGCAGGTGGCCTCCTCACCGGCTGCCTGCTGGGCCGTGGACCCCCACAGCCGGGTCGGGGACAGGCAGGGCAGCACTGGAGCATCCGGCTGGGACCTGCAAGGCCCTACAGGGTGGCTGCAGGACGCTCTGCGACCCGTGCAGAGCCCTTGCTTCTCTGGGTTCTGTGCTGCCCTGCCGGACAGGAACAGGTGGTAGAAGAGGTGCCCATGATGCCAGGGAAGGGCGACATTGTAGAGGGCGAGGCTGGGCCCAGAAGCGGGTGGGGGAGCAGCCCGGGTTCTGGGGAGCAGCCCGCTGGCCCAGAAAGCAGGCAGAGCAGAAGTGGAGGCAGCTGGAGCCTTGGGCCTGGGGCGGGGCTGTCAGCGATCTGAGAGAGGGGCCTTGCAGCAGCAAGATCTGGGTCCAGCTGCCGTGGCGTAGGTGGCTCTGGGACCCCTGTCTGTCTGTGCCCCCGGGGACAGGGCTGGATTGGGAGGAGGCAGCCAGGCTTTCTGACCCCCGTCTGGGGAGGAGAGGAGGGTTCTCCTGAGGCCGCCAGCACCAGCACCCCCAGACCCCTGTCCCACACTGGGCAAGGACACGGCAGCATGGGTCCCACTCGCCTCCCGCAGGGCCGGGAGCAAGGGGTGGCGGGAACGTGCCCGGTCAGTGGAAGCCAGAGTCGATATCCGGGCAGAGGCCTGGGTACATCGCATGCCTACCGTCACCACAGGCCTCTCCTGGTCTGGGGCTGCACAGCGTGCCCTGGGGTCTTGGGCAGCCCCCAGAGGCCTCCTTCCTGGGGACCCGGCCCCCTTCCCACTCCCAAGGGGTTCCAGCCTCTGGCCGCGGGCCGCTGGGTGGCAGCCCATGGGTGCCCATTGGTTGCTGCCCTCGGACTTTGCCCTCCTGATAAGTGCAGAACAGGAATCATTAACTGAATCATTAACCAGCTGCTGCCCCGCCCAGCCGCCCCGTTTCCACCTTCCTCCCCTTGCTTGGGCCCAGCACACCGCGCTGGGCCTCAGTTCCCCACAAGGCCCCGGAGGCTGGGTATGGGCTGGGGCCTGGCGGTCTCTGGCCAGGGCCAGAGGGCGAGGAGTGGCTTTGTGCAGCAGTCTCTGTGCACCCTGCACTCCTGTTCCCGACTGTAAAATGGGAACACGGCCACAGGGCCGGTTGGTGCCCACTTCTTGGGCGGCTGTGGGACCGTAAGACAGTGCCTGGCCTCTCAGCCTCCATCCGGGGTCGTCCCTTCCAGGGCAGGTGCCACATGCCCCACCTAGGCAGTCCGCTCCGCAGGTCCTGGACGCCCAGCCTGGGCGGGGCTCTGTGTTCTGGGAAGGCCCGGGCCGGCTCTGGTCCAGATTCCAGGGCGGTGGGAACTGGAAGCTGGCTGTGTGCAGGGCCTGGGCTGGGTCAGGCCTGGTCCCCAGCCCATCCCACAGGCCCTCCCTCCACCTGGGAGAGGGGGACTCACACCTCCTGCTCCCTGGACAGGGCAGGGCTTGGTCCTCCGTGGATGGCAGGTGGTGACTGTTTCCCAGGGCAGAGCTGACATGTGGGCTCACAGGGGGTGGCTGCAGGGAGCTGGCCTGGGGTCCTGGGTGACCGAAAGGTGCTGCCAGGTTGGCAGGGCGTGGGTCCTGATGCAGGCTGAGGCCACCTTGTCTGGCCAAGGCTGTGCGACGTGAGCAGTGGCCCTTCACGGCGTGTGCTGGGACCTTCCACAGGGCAGCGGGCCTGCATCGTCTGCTGTCTGACCTCAGAGCCGCAGGCCGGCCTGGCCCAGACCCGGGCCTGCCGGGAGCTCCCTGCAGGAGCGGGCTGCCCACGGGGGCGTGCAGGGTGCACAGTGCACTGTGTGTGTGTCACTGCATCGGCTGGTGGGGCTGCCCGACCACCGTGGCTCCAGACCAAGCAGAGGTGCCTGAGCGCCAGCCTGCGGCAGCCACCCTCTGCCCTCTTGGGCTGGTTCGAGAGCATCTGGGGGCTGTGGGCTCGGTGTGTGCGATCAGAGGGTGGTGTGGCAGCCTGGGGTCCCTGCAGGCTGCGCGTGGCCCTTGTGTGTGTGTGCTGTGAGGCTGGGCGGGAACAGAGAGCCGGGGCCCAGGTCAAGGACCTAAGGAACGGAGCCGCTGAGCTCCAGAGAACTGGGTGCGGAGATGCAGGGGGCGCCGCTGAGCACCCGCCCTGCAGGCGCTGTGGGTGAGGGGGGCGCGGATCACACCGCCGCAAAGTGGGGTTCCCAGTGGAAGCCAGGCCCCTCTAAGCCCAGGGCCTTCTCTCCAGGCCCGTGACGATGCCAGGGCAGGCAGGGGCTGACCCCACTCTACCTGCAGCCAGGACACCCCAGGTCAGACACCTGGCAGGGATGCTGGGGGATGGGCGTGGGCCCCATCCGCCCACGTTCATATCACCCAGCCTGGCCAGCATCCTCGGGCCTGGCCCACCCTGTTCGCAGCCACGTGGCTGACGGGGTTTCCGCCATGTTTGGGGCATGAATTGACAAGCGCCCCATTGACGGGGCAGGGAGGGGGTGGGCAGGGCACAAGCCTCCCACTGTGCCACATCCCCACCCTCCTGGCCCCTGGGACAATGGCCGAGACTCAGCCAGCAGCCACAGCTGGTGGGGGGTGGGAGGGAGGGGTTCGGGCGGAGGGACACCTGGGTCCCCGCCTGTCGCATCCTGCACCTGGCTCCTCTCCTGCCTGGCAGGGTGGTCTCAGGGTGAGGAGCAGCGGGGCACAGGGCCCACAGCCCACAGCCCAGACCCCTGCCCTCTGGCCAAGCCGGCATCTGGCTCCTGTCCAGAGCAGGTAATAAAGGGCCGTCAAGGGTGAGGGGCCGGGCCTGGCCTGCCGGAAGACCCTGATGCTGCCGGCCTGGCCGCTGTCCCCATGTGCCAGGGTCACACTCATCACACAGACAAGTGCCGCGCGCCTACTCTGTGCAGGGCACCTGCATCTCGCAAGAAGGCATGTAGCTGGCTCCATCCCTGGGAGCCATGGCACGTGCCCCTCAACCTGCAAAATGGAAAGGGAAGCCAGCTGGCCTGTGCCTAGGCAGGAGGGGATGGAGCCTAGGCCACCTAGAGGCCTTTCCTGCCGAGCTTTGGCCTGTGCAAGGCCAGCCTGGGCAGGGCTGTGGGGGGGTGCTGGTCTGGGCAGGGGTGGCCACGCTGGGGCTGAGGTGCCAGGGACTGGGTCCGTCCTGGGCCCGGGAATGGTGCAGGGCTGGAGGTGGGGCAGGGAGGGCACAGAGATGCGACTCTGTGACCTTGCGCCTGTGCTGCCTCCTGGGGGGGGGGGCTCACCCTGCCCCTCCCGGGAGCCCCGAGGCTCTGAGGGAGACGCAGCTCTTCCAGCAGTGTAGACCAAGGCCTCTTTGGCCAGCAATGCAGGGCAACCTCAAGAATGTACCCCAGGTCCAGGGGCCCCCGTTTCTTGTGGCTTGGTGGGGCTGCTGCTGGTGGCTGGACCCTCGGTGTGCGGCGAGGGGGGTGGCCCAGGCAGGCTGAGGGCTCCTGGGCAGGTAGGCGGGGTCTGCACCCTGGGCCTGTGCGCCCCCTCCCCCACCCTGCTTGCCGTCCCTGGCACCGAGGGTCCCACCTCCCCCAGCCACATCTGGTTCTCGTTAGGGTCTCCCATCCCCTCGAGCCCGGGGGGAGGTGGGCAGGAGGATTAGGGTGATTAGGAGCTCCTGGCGGAGGAGGGGAGGAGGGGCGGCCCGCCATGACCGTGTGGCCAGCCTCGTCCATGGTGGGCTCCAAGTTCAGCCTCCAGCTGCGCTGTCCCTGCCCTGCCAGCCCCACAGGGCCCCTGCCTCCGAGGCTCTGGCCTGGCCTGAGTTTTGCCTCGGGCTGTGCTGCTTGGGTGAGAGGCAGCCGCTCTGGCAGTGAGTGCCACCCCAATGCCAAGTTCAGGGGAGACGGGGAGGAGCCGCAGGAGCACTGTCCCAGCCACGTCGCTCCATCATCCCTGCAGGTGGCGGGATCGACACCTGCCCGGGAGGAAGCGCCACCGAGGGGCTGCACAGGATCAGCCCCGTAGCTGCCACAGCAGTCCTGGCACACAGCAGGCACTCCCTCTGCGGGCACTGTGGCTGGGGGTCATCTGTGGCTCTGGGGCTCCTTGTCCTTGGACCGGACCAGGCTGGGTGGGTGTCCGTGGCAGCAAGTGGGGGTAGCTGGGGGCCCTGGCCTGTCGCAGGCGCGTGACTCCTGGGAGGGCTTAGCTGCTCATTAATCACCTAAGCGGGGCTCAGCATTCTTGAAATGCCGGCCCGGGCCAGGGAGCGGCCAGGGCCGGGGGCTCCGCGGACCCTGGGCTGGGCTGGGGAGCCAGCACGCACTGTGGCAGGCACTGCAGAGCCGGCCCCACTCTCCTCACGGGGAGACCGAGGCTCAGAGAGGGCGTGTCCTGCCCAACCTCACAAGGCAGGGAGGTGCAAGCCGGCTCCGTTCCCAGAGCTGGTAGGAGGGTCCCTCCTGCCTTCCTGGAGACAGCCAGCCCAGGTCAGTGCGTGGGAGGGACCGTCCTACATTATCAGGGTGACGCATCTCCTACGTCAGCCCCCTTATCACCCCGCCTTCAGGCTCCCCCCACAAGGTGACCCTGGGAGGGGAAGGCAGCACCACCTCCCTGCCCTCAGGATGCCCAGGGGCCTGGGCACTGCTTTGAGCCCTCCCTCATGGGCCAGGGCCAGCGGACGGGTGCAGGCGTGGGCGCAGGCACAGGGTAGAGCCAGAGCCCTCATCCCCTGGGCGAGCCAGGCCCTGCCTCCTGGGGACACGGGGACAGTGGGCTGTCCATGGAGCACTGTGGGGCGTTGGCCAGGCGCTACTGTACCCGCCTCCCCAGAGCCAGGGTGCCTGTGGCTCCCCGAGGCCCTGGACTCCCAGGATGTGTGTGCTCACCTGGCCAGGCTCTGTCTCCCTGGAGGATGGGGCAGGACGGTCCCTGCCGGGTCCCGGCCCCGTAAGTAAAGCACCTCAGTGCTCCTCCCAGCATGCAAAGCTGGGGCTGGGAGCCAGTGTCTCAGATGACAGCCCTGGCCAGCTCTGGCCTCGTGTCTGGGCAGGGGGGCGAGAGTGACCTCCCTGTCCCCAGATCCACACCCTGCTGCTGTCCAGTTGCCTCCTTGGGCTAGGACACATCGCGCAGCCTGGAGGGCCACGTGGGAGACAGCAAAGGCCCCTGGGAGGGCAGGCGGTGGGCGGGGGTCCCCAGGGAGCCTGCCCAGCTGTGGCCTCCCTGCAGGCCACGACATCAACGGCGCTCTGGAGCCATCCAACATCGACACCAGCATCCTGGAGGAGTACATTGGCAAGGAGGACGCGTCTGACCTGTGAGTGGCCGGGAGCCGGGAGCCCCGCTCGCCCCTGCCGCCCCTGCCGCCCCGGTTGGCCGCTGAGCCTCCTCCCTCTCTGCAGCTGCTTCCCTGACATCTCCGCTCCCGTCAGCTCGACCTCCTACCCGCACTCGCAGCCTGCCGCCCCCGGCTCCAGTGGGGGACCCTCCCCAGGGCGCCACGGCCCCCTCCCGCCCCCGGGCTACGGCGCCCCACTCAACTGTAACAACAACAATGGCCTGGGTGCTGCCCCCAAGCCCTTCCTGGGGGGCTCTGGGCCGCCCATCAAGGCTGAGCCCAAGGCGCCCTACGCCCCAGGGTGAGTTGGGTGGGCAGTGGGGGGGGAGGGCATGTGTGGGGCACAGGGGATGACACGGGCATTGGTCAGTGAGCTGTCTTCTGAAGGCCCCGCCCCACCCCACCTCTGAGGGACAGTTAGCTTTGGGCAGCCTGCGAGCCCCGTTGCCTCGGCCCCAGTCGAGGTCCCAGAGAAGCAGCGTGGGGTGCTGGGTAGGTAGGTGACGGCCGCCACACATGCTCAGCTTTGGGGGGCGGGCGGGGCCGGGCTCAGGGTGTGAGGACAAAGCCATGCTGAGGGAGGTGGGCTGCCGGAAGGCCTGGTGCTGGGCTGCGGCCCCCTGCGCGAAGGGGATGGGCGAGCACTCGCAGCTTGGCGAGGCCAGGGCCCTACCCGGCGGCTGATCCTGGTGCCTCCAAGAGGTGGGGCTCATGCAGGGCCCAGGCCTGCTCCCCACTCCGCTCGCTGTGAAGACCAGGTGCGGCCTGCGGCTCCCTGGAGCAGGGGTGCTCAGCGTGCTGCACCCCCAGCTGGGACGTGGGTCCCCGGGCTCCTCTGCAACAGCACATGCACCCAGGGCCCCAGCCAGCACTGCAAGAAGAGGAGCCCAGGGCTTGTGGGAGAACAGGTCCCGGTCTGGCCCTGGCCCTGGGCTGGCACTGCAGGTGTGAACGGCCTTGATTCAGCCCCACAGCTGTGGCAGGGAGCACTGGCCGGTGCTCTGTGCCTGAGGCGATGGCGAGGGCTGCGGCCAGGTCCCCATCCACTTTCTCAGCCTTCTTCACCAAGCCTCATTTCAGGGTCCACATTCTCTATTTTAGTATTTTCAGTACTGGGGATTGAACTTTTGCCCTGAGCTGCATCCCCAGCCCTTTTTATTTCTTATTTTGGGACAGGGTCTCACTAAGTTGCTAAATTGTGCAGGCTGGCTGGACTCAAACTTGCAGTCCTCCTGCCTCAGCCTCCCAGAGTGCTGGGACGACAGGCAGGCGGCACTGCACCCAGCTTCAGGGTCCATCTCTTGAGTTGGTTCCTTAGCTCCAGACACAAGGTATAGAGAGCACTTCCCAGTCCTTGTCACGGCCTAGAAAATTTGTATTTGTGATTCCATGAAAAGTTATTGGAATTCTAGTGAGTTAACTTCAACCTACCACTTCCAGTGCAACCCATGGCGAGAATAAAGACACTAATGGGGAGCCCAGGGGCCCTAAGTCCAGCCATGATGATGCCATCCAGAACAAAGGCCTCCACCCAAGGCTGAACCTGGGTTTTATTCATTCATGAAGAAGGGAGTGCTTGAGGATGAGTGACTGTAAGAGTGGCAGGAAGTAACGTGAGTGCTGAGCTGGGCGAGGTAGGAGGCCTGAAATTACCTCTGCAAATGCAGAAAAGGATCTGCAGAAAGAGTCATCTGCATAACTCAACTGAGATAGTGTCTAATGTTTTGGGGTCGGTGCTTCAGCTCTGGTGGGTAATCTTCGAAGCCCCAGGAAGTCAGAGCCTCCATCTCAAGGCTGGGATCAAGGAGGCTTGCTTCCAGCAGACAGCACTGGCTCACACATCCCCCCTCACCCCAGCTCACTTAGGGAGCCACAGGATCAGGGAAACACGCCTGCCATCTCCAAAGGTTACCATTTTAAAGCCAGTTGAAGGGAAAAGGAAAAGTCCTAGCCAGCTCAGTACATATCAATACGTGGAAATAGGGTCAGGCTCAGCCCTCTTTTAAGGAGAGTCACCTAGGTGGTCCTCCACAACAAGGCAGGTGTGTGACCTGTCCAGGGACACTGGGATGCTGGAATTGGTCCCAGGCTGCATGCAGAAGGCTTGGTGGCCTTTCTGGCAGTTAGTGGCCACCACAGAAGGGACTCTTTCTGGACAAGAGGCAGATAGCCACAGCGCTGGACCCTGTGTGGCCACGGCCTTCCCCTTGCTGGGCGGGCACAGGGCTCATGTGCAGGACATGCTGACCTCTGGGGCTTGAGTTTGTTCTTTCTCGCGAATCACTGATAAACAAAACTGGCAAGAAAAAAATCAGCCAGGCCCTGCACAGCTGGTGCCCTGCCAGGCCCACACCTGCCTCTGGGGGGCAGCTCTACAGCCTGCTGGCCCCAAGACCCCTGGACCTCCAGGAGGCTGCTGGCATCATTAAGGGACCCGGATCCTGGCCACAGTGACTGTGGGGGCTGAGGGCGGGAGCCCCAAGAACCCCACCCATGCTTCTGCCCCAGGGCTTGCTGATCACCCCAAGGTGGGCGGCGCAGAGGGATGGCACTTGGGCGGTGTGTGGAGCCTCCGGGGGTCTGGGCCGCCCTGGGGCACTGGCAGCTCGAGACCCAGCAGTCCCTCTGGCCCCACAGCATGCTGCCCGACTCACCCCCCGACTCGGGCTCCGAGGCCTACTCCCCCCAGCAGGTGAACGGTGAGTCCGGCGCCCAGGCTGCCTCCCGGTTGGTTCGGGCGAGTGGTTGGGGCTGGTTGGGGCGGCCTTATCGGAGGGCGGGCGGGAGGCGGGGTGGAGGGGCCAGGGCTGCCCAACGGCGAGATTATCGCTGGTCAAATACTCCCCAGCCTGGCTATTGTTTCCCCACGAGGGCGGGTGGGGAGCTGGGCCCTGTCTCCGGCCAGTGTCCCCCACTGGGGATGCCACCCTCCCGACCGCCCGCGCCATCATGGACGCATCTTTCGGCGGTAAGTGGACTCCAGGGAGGGCCCGGCACAGGCCCACCGGCCTTCCTTCCTTCCGGGTACGCAGGGACACAGCGGCCCCCAGGTGGCCAGGCGCAGAATGACCCTGGCAGCTGGAGAGGGGTCAGGAGTTGTGTTTATCTTACCAAACATGCCTGGAATGCCTGCCAGGAACAAAGGGGGCTGCAGGCTCCTTTGGGGGGTGGGCAGGGGAGCCAGGCTTCTGGGGCACTGTCAGGACTGGGCTTCTTGGGGTAGGGTTTCCTTGAGGTGGGGCTGAGGGGGGCTGGGGGATGTGGGAGCCTCCAGGGTGGGGCATGGGTGCTGGCCCTGCCCGCCCGAGTGAGGGTCTCCCCTTCCTGCCTGCTCCAGTGGCTGGAAGCAGCAGGCTGGCCTGGGGAAGGACATGGCCACGCCAACCCCCTTCTCTCCCGCAGACCCCCGGCTCCTGCGCACCATCACCCCGGAGAGCCTGTGCCACGCGGGGGTGCCCTCCCGCCTGGAGCACCCACCCCCGCCCCACTACCCAGTCCTGCAGCGGGACCTGTACCTGAAGCCTGAGCCACCCCTCCCACCCTATGCCGCCATGGGCCAGGGGCTGGTGCCCGGCGAGCTGCACCACACCCAGCAGCCACAGATGCTGCACCAGCTGCTGCAACATGGAGCTGAGTGAGGCCCGGGGCGGTGCGGGGGGAGGGGGCGGGCAGCAGCTAGGGCGCAGCTAGGGCACAGCCACGCTGACTGCTGTATGGATGGGCAAACGGGTCCTGACGGAGTGCTGGGAACGAGCCAGTCTTACATCTGTTTTTCTATTGAAATTTCATCACCAAGCCAGGCATGGTGGCTCATGCCTGTGATCCCGGCGCTTGGGAGGCTGAGGCAGGAGGATCACCATAAATACAAGGCTAGCCTGGGCTTCCTAGTGAGACCTTGTCTCAAAAAAAAAAAAAAATCTTTCTTCTTCAATTTGGTTCAAGGAAAGATGCTTCTGTCAAAACTTGTAGACGTAAGGGAGGTCCCCCGCCCCAGCCTGTGTGGCCCAGGCCTCTGAGGCCGGACCTCCGAAGGAAGGACCCCCTGTGTGCTGGGCCCTGGGCAGGGGTAACAGGGCACAGAGCGGGTCCCAGACTCTGTGGTTGTGGGCAGGGGAGTGAGACAGTGTGCCCATGGCACCCCACAGAGGGGTTCTCTGGGCCAGGATGGGCTGGGCACTGCCCAGGAGGGGTCAGGAGAGCCGACCCCATGGCGATGCCTGTGTCCCCCCAGACTGCCCACACACCCCTCCAAGAAGAGGAAGCACTCTGAGTCGCCCCCCAACACCCTCAACGCACAGATGCTGAATGGCATGATCAAGCAGGAGCCGGGGACCGTGGCCGCGCTGCCCCCGCACCCAGCCAGAGCCCCGTCCCCGTCCTGGCCCCCGCAGGGCCCCCTGTCCCCGGGCCCCAGCTCCCTGCCCCTCAGCATCGCCCGGGCGCAGACCCCACCTTGGCACCCGCCCGGGGCGCCCTCCCCAGGTACTTGGCCGGCCAGCCCTGGGAGCGGGGAGCAGCCGAGCCCTGGCTACATGGGTGTCCCCCGCAGGTCTCCTACAGGACAGCGACAGCCTCAGTGGCTCCTACCTGGACCCCAACTACCAGTCCATCAAGTGGCAGCCCCATCAGCAGAACAAGTGGGCCACTCTGTACGATGCCAACTACAAGGAGCTGTGAGTCCCTCGCAGCCCCCGCTGGGAGCACCTGTCTTACTTGGGAGCGGGGACCCTCAGACTCCCCAGTGAGGCAGTGTGTGTCCGGAGGGCCCTGGGCCGGTCAGGAGGAAGTGGCCATGTGGCCTCGGGCTCCTCCTTCCCTCCTCCACCTGCACCTCCCCTGCATTCCAGGAAGATGGCAAAGCCCAGGCACTGGGCCCTGCCCACAGCCTGGGCCCTGCCAGGAGGAGGGCGGGGAGCACTGGCAGAGGTTTTCCCCGGGTATTGCTGGCCCTGCCCCAACCCCCAGGTCGAGGGGGGACCACTCCCCTGCTCCCTGGAGGGCCCAGTGGGGGAGAGGGCAGCTGGCTCCTGCTCCTTTGGACAGTGCCAGCCCTGGGTGAGATGCTGCTGGGCTTGGCAACCTGGGCACGATTCCCAGCGGGAAGCCCCCAGACCCAGCTGGGGGTCCAGCAGCAGTGCCGTGTAGGCGACCCTTGAAGTGGGACCGGGTAGGCTGTCCTGGTGGAGCCAAGCCAGCTGCCCAGGCCAGGGGCCAGGAACCCGAGTGAGCGGCCTCCCCCGGGCTACTTCCTTGCTGTCCTGCTAGGGCCGTGGGACGGGGGCCCAGGGGGGAAAGAGGTGAGCTGGGAGCAGGAAGTGCCTGTACCAGTGGGACCCCCTCATGTGGGGACTGTGTGAGGGTGGCCGGGGCGGAGGCCACTGCTGCCCGCTTTATGCCACCTGCTGCTCCCCCAAAGGAGCCAGCCTGGTGGCAGCCCTGGGTGAGCTTTGGCAGGGCTGAGGGAGAGTTCTGAAGTGCCCCCTCCCTGCCCGGCAGAGCAGAAGGGGGGGTGCTCAAGTAAGCCGTGGGCAGGGCCTGCGGAGCCGGCACCTAGTTCCACCGTTCCCATGGCAACCAGCTGTCAGGCCCAGTGAGGCTCTGCAGACGCGCACCCCCCCCCGCCCCGTGTCCCCTCCCGGAAGGCCGGGCATGGTGGGCGGGTGGGCATGGTGGGGGGCCATGAAGAACCTCCTGGAGCGCCCTCTGTCTGGGGCCTCAGGGTCTCGGCCCACATCCCTCACCGGCACACAGGGAGTATGTGAGGACACTTGGGACTCAGTTTCCACTTTGGGATGTGCCAGCCCCTTGCTGTGGGAGGGAGGGCGTTAGGGTACAGGACAGGGCCCGTGGCTGGGAGCGACACCCCGCGACTCCACGTGTGCCGTGGCTGCCCGCAGGCCTATGCTCACCTACCGCGTGGACGCTGACAAGGGCTTCAACTTCTCCGTGGGTGACGATGCCTTTGTGTGCCAGAAGAAGAACCACTTCCAGGTCACGGTGTACATCGGCATGCTGGGCGAGCCCAAGTTCGTGAAGACGCCTGAGGGCCTCAAGCCGCTGGACTGCTTCTACCTGAAGCTGCACGGAGTGAAGGCAGGCGTGGCATGGGGTGGAGGGAGGGTGGCGGGAATGCTGGGTCCCCAGAGACCCGTCCTCACCCGCGCCCCACTCTCCGCAGACCCCTCCCACGTCTGCTGCCCCCAGGCCCCTGTACCCCTCTCACCTTGGCCTCCCCTGGAACCTCTCTCTGTGACATCCTCTCCTGGCCCCTGTCCTCCCCTGGACCCCACCTGTGACACAGGAGGTCACAGCCAGCCACCTCCGAGGCCTAGTGCCCTCCTGGCACAGCCATGGCTCCTAGAGGGGCCTTGGGCCCGTTCTTCACCCCAGCCTGCTTGGTACTCCCTCGACCTCTTGGTCCCTTCCACGGCTGCCCTCCTCCCGGCGCCCGTCCCCCAGCCCCTCTACTGTGCTAGGCTGGGGGACGTGGGTGGGAGAGGCCTGCAGAGGGCACAGGGGTGTGGGCATGGTGGAACAAGGGGCAGAGGTGGCCCCCAGGCCTGGCGTGGGTGTTCTCGGAGGTGCGCCCTCGGTGCAGCTGGGAGGTCGGGGGAAGGCCTGTGTGTGGGCTGGGCTCTCTGCGCCTGGGCCAGGCGGGTGGAGGAGGACCAGGTAGGCACTGCCTGAGCGCCCTCCCCACCCCCATGCCCCCAGCTGGAGGCCCTGAACCAGTCCATCAACATCGAGCAGTCGCAGTCGGACCGCAGCAAGCGGCCCTTCAACCCCGTCACGTGAGTGTCCCCGCATCAGGGCCACTCGGCGCTGCGCCCTCGGAGCCCGGTGGCCTCCCCAGCAACTCCTGCCCACTCTGGCCTGGCTGGGCAGCCTCCCTCCTGTCCCAGCACCTGCCCGTCCTCTGCAGGGTCAATCTGCCGCCCGAGCAGGTCACGAAGGTGACTGTGGGGCGCCTGCACTTCAGCGAGACGACGGCCAACAACATGCGCAAGAAGGGCAAGCCCAACCCAGACCAGAGGTGAGGGGGCCC
>NW_004955511.1:5907725-5933906 GCF_000276665.1 Chinchilla lanigera | reverse complement strand
CAGAGCCCTGCCCACCCTGGGGATGGAGGGTCGGAGGCAGTGGTCGCCGGACATCTGCTCCCTACTGGACATGCGGGCCCTGCCCGCGGGGCGCCCCGTGCTGCAGGGAGAGAACAGGTATCCGGGTAGCCTACCCCGAGTGCCCTAGCCTATGTGTCCAGGTACTTCATGCTGGTGGTGGCGCTCCAGGCCCATGCCCAGAACCAGAACTACACGCTGGCCGCGCAGATCTCGGAGCGCATCATCGTGCGGGTGAGGTTCCCGCTGCACCCAGGGCTGACGGAGGTGGGGCGACGGCTGTAGGGTCAGGGTGCAGGGCTGGGGTGGGGTCCAGAGGTGTCTGGCCTGGAGTCTCCTCGTAGCGCGCAGGTGCAGACTCGAGCCTCCTAGGAGGGAGGCCACAGTGCTGTGAGTTGTCGCCACGGGCGGGATGGCTTCCCCTGGGCGGCAGGTGAGGAGCCTGGCGGGTCCTGGAGAGGCGACTTGGGGCTCCCCCTCCCAGGGCCCTGCAGGTCCCCACCTCCCGGGACTGACCCAGCCCCAACTTGACCTAGGCTTCCAACCCAGGCCAGTTTGAGAGCGACAGCGATGTGCTCTGGCAGAGGGCGCAGGTGCCCGACACCGTCTTCCACCATGGCCGCGTGGGCATCAACACCGACCGGCCGGATGAAGCACTGGTGGTGCACGGCAACGTCAAAGTCATGGGCTCGCTGCTGCACCCCTCAGACCTGCGTGCCAAGGAGCTCGTACAGGAGGTGGGCGGGGCCGGGGGAAGAGGGACAGAGTTGGGGTACCCTCAGCCTGGACGGAGGGTGGGTCTCCTGTCCACACCCAGCCCGGTCTGCCTGCTGGGCTCAGGCTGGCCGTTTCCGAAGGTGGACACCACGGAGCAGCTGAAGCGGATCTCGCGCATGCGGCTGGTGCACTACCGCTACAAGCCTGAGTTCGCCGCCAGCGCAGGCATTGAGGCCACGGCACCCGAGACTGGTAGGGGCCCTGGCACCCTGGTCCCACGTGATCCTGGCTCCCTGCTCCCAGGGGCTCCTCCTCTAGCTCTGGAACTTCACCCCTTGATCCGGAAGTCCAATTCCTGGCCCCTAGAGATATGGGCCCCCACTTCCTGAGAAGCCACCCTTTCCCCAGGGACCCTTGGTTACAGTCCCCCCCATACCCTGCCCCAGTACACACCTGTCTGAGGTGCCCACAGGTGTCATCGCCCAGGAGGTGAAGGAGATCCTGCCCGAGGCTGTGAGGGACACCGGGGACGTGGTCTTTGCCAATGGGAAGACCGTGGAGAACTTCCTAGTGGTGAACAAGGTGGGCAGGCTGCCGGGGTCCCAGGCAGAGAGGGAGGGGGCCCTCAGACCCCATCGACAGGGAGCCGTGCACAGCTGCCTTGGCCCGTGTGCTGCCCAGGGTGCACAAGGCGGGTCTCCCCTCCCCCGCACCGAGCGCCTTTGGGCCACGCCCGCAGGAGCGCATCTTCATGGAGAACGTGGGCGCGGTGAAGGAGCTGTGCAAGCTCACGGACAACCTGGAGACGCGCATCGACGAGCTGGAGCGCTGGAGCCACAAGCTGGCCAAGCTGCGGCGCCTGGACAGCCTCAAGTCCACCGGCAGCTCGGGCGCCTTCAGGTGGGCGCGCAGCAGCGGGCAGGGCGGGGGGTCCTGGCAGCGGGGAGCCTGGGACCCCAGCCTGAGCTTGCCCTCCCCTGCAGCCACAGTGGTAGCCAGTTCAGCCGGGCAGGCAGCGTCCCCCACAAGAAGAGGCCCCCGAAGATGCCCAGCAAGGTGAGAGTGGGCAGGCTGGGTTCGAGGCAGGGCTCCTGCACCCCACTCCGGGGGCCACAGCCGCCTCAGTCTCCCTCTTCTGCTTCGCCCTCCTCCCCCGCCAGTCATCCTCAGTGGTCCCTGACCAGGCCTGTGTGGGCCAGCGCTTCCTGCAGGGAACCATCATCGCCCTGGTGGTGGTCATGGCCTTCAGGTGACACCCCGGGGGCTCTGGGGGTGTGGCACGGGAGGTGCTGTGGCCAAGGTCTCCAGGGAAGGGGCTGGGGAGCCCCGGGCCCCTGTGCCGAGCCCTGGGGGAACTGTCAGCAGCTCCGGCTCTGACAGTCACCCTGTCCTGTGGCTGCCAGCGTGGTGTCCATGTCCACACTGTACGTGCTGAGCCTGCGTGCTGAGGAGGACCTGGTGGACACTGACGGGTACGTCTGGGCTCAGGCTGGGTCTCGAGCCTGCGGGGTGTGCCGGGTCCTGGGTGGGGCAACCTCCCAAGCCCCTCCTGACTCTGGGTCTTGCAGGCCTGCTCCGTGCTCCATGGCAGGAAGGAGCCAGGGCAGGCCTGGGCCTCCGCCCCATGTCCCCCAGCTCCGGCTGCCTCTGACTGTGCCTTCTCTCTCCTCCCTGTGCCTGTCTCCCTCTCGGCCTCTCTGCACTTAGCTCTCTTGCTGTGTCCACGTCCTGTCTGCTGGCCCTGCTCCGGCCCCAACGCGGTGGGGGGAGTGTGGCCATGTGCCCATGGTACGTGTGGCCGTGTGCCCTTCCCGCCTCCGTTCCACCTTCCTCCTCCTGTCTTCCGGCCCTGGCCTCCCCACGGCCCCAACCCTGAGCTCCCGCCTTCCCCAGTAGGTCCAGCCAAAGCTCTGGGACCACGCAGCTCCGCCAGGCTCCCATGACCACCGGGCTGCCGGGCCTGTGGCCCTCTCTGTTGCCGGGTGCGTGCCAAGCCGGGCTGAGCCGGGCCAGGCTGGTGGGATGGGAGGTGTGGGGCTGTATTCTGTGCTCACGCAGATCCCCACTTCCTCAGAGACCCCCAGCCCCATGGCCCCAGGTCCAGCCGTCCGCGCCTTAGACCTGTGCCCCAGCCAGCCCTGCCCGGTTGTCTGCTGTGCTGCCAGCCCCAGCCCTGCCCCGGTCTCTCGTCCCAGCCCCAGCTTGGCCACCAACCGCTCAGGTGCACCTCTCGGGCAGGCAGGGGGCAGCGCCAAGGCGGGGCGAGGAGAGACCTGGTGGTGGGAGGTCCACAGGAGGCCTACGAGCCACCTGAAGGGACCGGATGGGGCTTTGCCAGGCTTCAAACAGCAAGGCAGGTGCCAGAGCCCCGCCCCGCCCGCCCTGCTTCTGCCCACAGGCCCCAGCCAGGCAGCCTCGCTACCCGTCACCAACATCAGAGCCAAGTCCTGGGGCCTCTCAGCCAATGGCATCAGCCACGTCAAGCACCCGAAGGCCATGGAGCCAGCGGCCAGCCCTGCGGTGCCCTTTCCTGGAGGACTGGGCAAGGCCAAGAACAGCCCCGGTCTCGGGCTCCGAGGCCGGGCCCGCCGAGGGCTCCCCGCACCCAGCCCCCCTGCGGCCCGGGGCCAGCCAGGTACCCGCCTCCTCGCACCCCCAGCCTGGTGCTCAGGGCTGTCGCCCTCACCTGCCTGTCACAGCGCACTCTGAGTGTGTAGTGAGTCAGCAGTCGGCGTGGCTCACCCAGCCCTCCTGTGACACTTCGGGGAAGGGTTTGCTCAGGGTCTGGCCGCAGTGGAGTCCACCCTGTCTGCCCAGCTGCCTCGTCACCACGCTGCACGGGCCCCCTGCTCTCCCCAGCCTCGACCCTTTGGAGGTTTTCAGGGTTTTCTTTTTGTGCTACTGCAGATTGAACCCAGGGCCTAACACAGCTCTTTCCCCAGCCCTTTTTGGTTTATCTTGAGGTGGGTTTTCACTAAATCATGAAGTTGCCCAGGCAGGCCTGGAACTTGTAATCCTCCTGCCTCAGCCTCCCAGAGTGCTGGGATTCAGCTGTGCACCACCACACCCAGCCTTCTGAGGGTCTGTAATTGCAGAGCTTCTCAAACTGGGCTCCGCAGGTGCCCAGGAGCTGCCCTGGGGGTGTGGGCAGCAGCCCTGCACAGATGCAAGCCTCTGTCACCTTCACTAGTGCGTTCCACGGCTCAGGGACAAAAAGGCCCAAAGGGTGGCTGCCTTGCAGGCTGGAGTAGGGCTTCACCCTGCCTCATGCCTGGCCCCGCCAACGGCCTCTCTTCCCACACACCCAGGGCCCTGCAGCACTTCCTGGGCCAGGGCCTACAGGCAGCATGGACACTGGCTGCCCCCAGGGAGCTTACAGAGGTGGATGCCAGCGGTGACCAGGCTCTGAGGGACGGGACTGAGGTGGGAGGTGACCAAAGGCTTCCTGGGGGAGGAGGCGTCAGAGATGTTTTCCGAGCACGTGTGGAGGAGAAAGGGCACTGTCCGTCTCGTCTGGCCTGGCACCTGTCTCTGGCTGTGCAGGGCGCACTTGGTCCTTTGTGGTCTGGGGGTGTGACCTTCAAGTACAGGGTCCGGCAGGGGTTGAGAGGGCAGTGGGCCTGTGTCCCCACTCCCCTGGCCAGTGTACTAGGGCCTGCGGGGGTGGGGGCAGCTGGTGTGCTCCACCGTGGCTGTCGGGTGGGGACAGAGCAGTTGGCGGTGCTCCTTGCACGGTGACCACGGCCGCCGGTGTGACGCTAAGGGGTGGGGAGAGGAGGCCCAGCTGCCTGGGCTCTGGTTCTGCAGAGGCTGACTCGGGCTGATGCACGCGGTGACCCTGGCCACCGACAGTCACAGCGAGGTGTGCGTGCTGACCAGGCCACGAGGGGACTGCCCGCTCCCGTCCTGCCTCATGCCTGGCCCCGCCAACGGCCTCTCTTCCCACACACCCAGGGCCCTCCCTGACCTCCATCCAGGTGCTGGAGAGCGCGATGCCTGTCACCACCCAGTACTGTGCCCCCAAGGATGCCTGCAGGTGGGCCACGCCCCAGCCTCCCCGGTAGGAGCCCCCCTTGAGGTGGGCTGTCCCCCCAGCCAAGCCTGGCTGAGCCGCCCTCTGCCCTGCAGGCCCGGAAACTTCACCTACCGCATCCCAGTGAGCGGCCGCACCCCACTGCACCTCAGCCTGACCCTGCAGATGAAGTGAGCCGGAGTGGGACCTGGGACGGGGACCGGCAGGGGCGGGGGGCAGGGACCCTTCCTCCTGCTCACCCTGCTCCTCCCTAGCTCCTCCACGCCTGTGTCCGTGGTGCTGTGCAGCCTGACGTCGGTGGAGGAGCCCTGTGAGGAGGGGGGCGTCTCGCAGATTCCCCGTTCACCCCAGGACACCCAGGTAGCAGGGGGAGCTGTGGCCGCTGCCCCAGACCTTCTTCCCTGGACGGCACCCAAGGAACACAGGGCCAGGACGAGTCCGTCTCCCCTGGCTCTGCTCACTGTTGGCGCCTGTCTGGCGAGGACCAGGGTGGGCGTGTCAGCGACACGGGGCTCAGTGGGCGGTGCACAGGAGCCCTAGGCTCCGAGGCCTGGTCCCCTGGCCAAACCTGCAAGCTGGGGCCCTGGCCACGGGAGAACGTGCGAGTCCACGCCCACTCACTGCCCACTCAGCAAGGGCCTCCCGGGGCCTCTGCATCAGGCCCGTGCTCCCGCCTGTGCGACAGGGGTAGCACAGACTCGGGCTGTGGGCCTCCAAGGACGGCTCTTCCAGAGGAAGTGCTCCAGAGAAGAGGGTGCGGGCAAGGGCAGAGGTGCAGCGGGAAGCACCGCAGAGCTGGGGTGCCCAGCCAGACGTGCAGCAGACTTGGGCCGGGCTGTTCCCCTTAGGGGCCCAGCAGAGTTGTAGTGGAGGCTGGAACGCTGCCCGTGGCTGCCTGCACGCCTCCAGGGAGGAGCTAGGGAGCCCTGGGTTCGAACCCAGCCCTGCCATGCTGTGCGACTTAGGCCAGTGACTCAGTTTCCTCATCTGTAACCAGGAGGGTGGGTTGCGAGCCAGTTCCCAGGTGGGCGCAGGGTAAGGGAGCCAGGGCCAGGGCCTTGTGCAGAGGGAGGCTGGGCCCACAGCCCCCCCCAGCCCTTCAAAGCTCCCTGCTTCTCCTTTATGACTTGCCACAGATGCCATAGCAGTGGTGGCAGGGCTGCGGCACGTCAGGCTGGGGCTGTGACCCCTCACCCTTCTCTGCAGGGCACCGCCCACCAGTGGCCGGTCACCATCCTGTCTGCCCGTGAATTCACCTACCACTTCCGTGTGGCACTGCTGGTAAGCCAGACCCCACCTCTAGTGGGCCGGGGAGGCGTGGGGCCGGCAGGGGCTCCTGAGCCAACTCACCCCTCTTCCCGCCCAGGGCCAGGCCAACTGCAGCGCGGAGGCCCCACTGGCCACAGACTACTACTTCCACTTCTACCGCCTGTGTCCCTGAGCGGCGAGGCGGCTACACCGGGGCCCTGGGCACGGCCCTCCTCACTGGATGCAGTGTTACACTGGAGCCGGCAGTCACACTTGGTAGCTGTCACAGCCCTGCAGGGACAGGTTGGGGAGACCAAAGTCTTCACAGTGGCGCGGCCTCCCTGCTCGCTACCTCGGGACAGGGCAGGGCCAACTCAACCACGGTGGCCTCTGAGCTGCGCTGCCCTCCATGGAGAGAAGTCCCGCTGGGGCCTGACAGCGCCTGCCCCAAGGAGTCCTTGGGGACACCGTGGAGGGGTGACTATTATGCTGGACCTGGACCCTACGCCTTAAGCGCCTGTGCCTTATGTCTACCTGGTGCCTGATGAAGCCAACCCAGCCCTCTACAGCTCAGCCAGGGCCCAGGAAGCCTGGGCGTCCTGCAAGGGGCTCAGTGGTGCTGCCGACCTCATCCTTCGGAGCAGAGGAGCGGGCATCCCTGCCAGCAGCAGTGGCCTGGGGGGCGCACCGTCACGCTGCAGTTACTGACAGGCAACCAACAGAACTTAAGCCGGCAGGGCAGGGGCAGGGCTGGGCAGCCCTGGGGTGACCCCTGTGGAGACACAGGCCCTGGCCCTGCCCCACCAGGCCCTGGCTTCTCCTTGGCTCCCCCTTGTGGGTGCCTTGTGTCCAGAGCAATGGCACAAGGAGGGGTGGTGGGCAGCGCCCCTTCCCCGAACGCAGAGGCAGGAGTGGGCTAGAAGTTCTAGTTTGAGTGCCAACTGCTGTGCCCGAGTGGTACCTGGAGCGCCCTGCCTTGCCCCAGCGTGTGCTGCTCCTGCTCAGTGTTCCGAAGGGGCAGACCCTCTGCTCTGAAGAAGCCCAGAGAGCGAGGGCCCCTTACGCGTGGCCCGCAAAGCACTTACCTGGGGGTGGCGGCTCATCTTGACATAGGATCTTCCTGAGCCCTGTTCCTGGGGGTTGGAGGGCGGCCCAGGCTCCTGCCCTGCCCTGCAGGAAGCCACCCTGCCCACCCGTGCCTTACAGCTGCCAAGCCCCGCCCCTGGGCAGGACTCTGGGGCTCCCTGTGCTGGGGGTGCAGGAGCTTGGACTGCGGCCCTTCAGCCTGTAACTGGAAAGTGACTCTCCTCCACCCCCAAGGCCCTTTAGCAGCTCCCACTGCCTGAGGGGGTGAATGCTGGACCAAAGCTGCCCTAACCCCGAGGCATACAGGGTGGGCGAGGTGAGTGGCCACCTCCCCCTACCGCCGGGGCCTCACTGCCTATCCTGTGCGGCGGATAAACGTCCCCTCCCTTTGGCTGTACATAGGGCCTCCCCAAGCAGACCCCGCACACCACCCCAGCAGCCTGCCAGTGTCTCCCCCTTAACTCCCGTCCTCTCGTATTTATCATGCACCTGCTCTGGGCCCGCTTGCCCTGCCCTGAGTTCCCCATTCTTCTCGAGTGCATATACATGTATAAATAAATGTACAAATACTGCTTTGTATCGGAGCTTGCCTCCCGCTCTTCTTGGGCACTCTGGTGCGAGGAAGGCCACACAAGCTGGGGCTACCGGACCAGCGCTTGAGATGCCACATGGCTGACGGGTACACGGCCGGCTTCCCCGGCCCAGTCTCCCGGCTATGCCTCCCCTGCCTGTGCTCCTACCACATGGCCTGGGTCCCGCTGAGGGTGGCTGTGTGACAGGCTGGGACTCCAGGACAGAGGGGCTGTGTGGGCTCCTGGACAAGTGCATCCTGGGAGTGCGAAGGGGAGCCTGGACTCCCGTCCGCAGGTCAGCCACACCATCGTCGCAGGAGCCCCTCGGAGGGCAGGTGAGGAACAGGAAGGGGAAGCCCGTCCCCACCCCACAGAAGGGGCGCAGGACAGGACTGTCACGTGTCTGCCTTTATTGTGAGCAGCAGGGGGGACACTTCTAACAACAGTAAAAAATTAATTTACAAAAGCAGGGACTCAATGAAGCCTCCAGGGTACCTGAAAGAGGAGAGGGGTGTTAAAGCTAGATCAGAGCCTCTCCCCCTCCTCGCATGGAAGCCCACGCTGCAGGGAGGCGGGCAGCACTGACACTCTTCCGAGGTCAGTCACCAGGGCGAGTCCCTGTGCCCTGCTGGGTGGCCCCTATGCAGCAGCCCTCCCCAGGTCATTAGTGTACGACAGCCCCCCCAGGGCACCCCAAAGCCAGAGGAGCAGCACAGTGTGGAAGCCGCAGCACTGACCAGCAGGTCACGCGGCTCAAATCCCCACGAGGGGCAGGGAAGGCGCATGTGCCCATCCCTCTCCATGAGCCAGCACTGCGCAGGGGCACCTGGGGACCCACCCAGGTGGTTGAACCCAGAGGCTAGTACCCCACACATGGCTCTTACCCCAGAGACTCATACGTAGATGCCAACCCAGAGCAGGAGGAAGAGGACACCAAACCCCATGAACAGCGAGGCCACCAGGGAGATGAGGAGCTCTTTGTAGATGTCCCTCGTGTACTTGGTGGAGGTGACCTCATAGCTGGGCCGGGCTGTTAAGGAGAAGCAGGTGGACTGCGGAGTGTTGGGAGCTGTCCGGTGTCATGCGGGGTAGGAAGGTTTGGGCTGAGGGCTTTCCACCTTGATGCAGCAGGGAGGGGCCACGAGATGACGTGGGGACTTGGACACTGCTCCCCTACCACCGCTCCATTGCCCACGGAGAAAGGGGGCCCACTGAGCTCAGGCCTCGTGACGATGGAGCTGGGACCAGCCCTCAGACCTGCTGATGTAGGGGCACGCTTACGCAACAGCACACTCGTGGGCGTATTGTAACAAAAGCTAGAAATCAGTTTGCAGCCTGTGTCTGTGCTCACGCCGTCTGTCACGTATCGAGCCTGTTTGGGCCCAGACGTTCCCCCTTAACAGTGTGCAGGTCAAACTGACTGTATCCGGCTTGTGTTTTAAAAATACGCAGTGATTCCAACTTGCGTCTAGGGCTTCAGGCCCGTCATGTTTGGGGGAGACTGGCCCAGTCAAGGACACTTTCAACTCCACCTACTTTTCTCAGATCCCCGTCCCTCCCAGAATGTCCCTGTACAAACCTGCCTGACCACATATGACAGAATTCTTGTATTCCATGTAACCAATCATGTAATAACCTGCTATCCGCTTTGTACTTCCCGGTGGAAACCCTCTTTAAACTGAACTCAAACCTGACTCTGGGCTGGTGACTTGAGCCTCTGGGCTCCCCGGCCTGCTAGTGTCATAAAAGTTGCCTACTCCTCAGAACCTTCCATTTGGATTGATACGGTTTTTCTGCTACACTGACACCTGGGTACCCCGCCTTATTCCACCTTTCCACCCTCAGCTCCCCAGCCCCAGCCTCCACTCTCAAGAGCAAACTGAGCTCACCTGAACGGGGAATTACATCTACACCTGCCCTTGGCCAATGCTAGCCTTGTCCTGCTCCCAACTCAACACACAAAGCTGGCAGGGACGTGTACCCAGCATGGCTTCTCCTCAGTTTCTTCCATCACTCATCTGGTCCCCTGGCTGATCAGGAAAGGATACACAAAGAACCAGGCGGTGAAGAACATGCCAATGGCCAGAAGCACCACGGTCAGATGGGGGAAGACAGCTGGGTTGACAGGGCTGGTGTATCTGCTCATGGCCTCGAGCTCCTAAGGGAAGCATGAGGTCAGTCACCCAAGAACGCATGATCTCAACCTGGGGAGCCCTTGGGGCCACCGGTGCTGCCGCGACTGATGGACCCATTTCTGCCTAGGAAATGTAGAAATCCTCCAGAACCGACAGCTCGTGATCCACTGTGGGAGTGACAATTATAATTACATCTTAAAGAAGGTGGCACCGGACAGACTGCAACATAGGTGACCAGCAGATCAGAGGTCCTTAGTATCTTTTCAGGCCAATGACCACTAGGGAAAGGTGAGGCAAGCTGTGGACTCTGCCTGGGGAAAACACATAGCTTGTCTATAATTTCCGGAGCTTGTGGGCCGCTGTCAACAGACTCCAACCTCCTAACCCCTGCTGTAAGAGCCTAGATGGGTACCCAGTCCTCAACTTGTAATTGAGTGACCACACCATGACGGAATCTCAGGATCTACAGGTAGAGGACATCAGTTAAAATTCTGGCTCCACCAAATAATCTGAGTCAAGTAAAGAGGATACAACGGTATCTGTTTCATTGGGCTGCTGTCTGACTTAAGATGATGAATGCTGACACATCTAGTTTAAATGCTCAATAGATGTGTGTGTTTTCTTCCTAGGTCGCAGGGACAATTATGAGCTAATGCCTGTGAAAGAAGCCTGCAAACGTCAAGTTCTGGACAAATGTTAACTTCCATTGTCACCCAACGGCCAGGGCTCCTGAGATCCAGAACATAACAACTCTAGAGAAGTAAACGGACCCCATTGTTCTAAGAGACAGTGGAATTCAACCCAGTAAACAATGATATGCCCCCCGCCCCCTGGAAGCAGTAAAGACAATCGCTGCCGTTCACGGGGCCTCCACTCGCAGGCCCTGTGTTTGCGCTGGCAATACAAAGATGAATAGACCTCGACCCAGAGCCAGCAGCGCGTCAGATGGCGGTCACCAGGAGGCGTGGCAGACGACAAAGCGCCCACGACACGTGGCGAGAGGTCTGCGCGGAGCTGCGCGCTCCCGGGAGGCGGCGGCCCAGGACCTGCGAGCCCCAGGGCTCCACCGGGAAATGACATCTGCCCCGGGCCTGGGTATCACCTCGGGTGGTGGGCGACAACTTTCTAGACAGCGACAACAGGCGACAGAGCTGCCCGCTCGCGGGTATTCACGCCCGCCACGCTCCGCGCCCCTCTCAACAGCGACAGCGGAAACCGCAGCGCTCCAGCCCTCCGCCCAAGGAGCCCACGGCCAGGGCGTCCTCTGCCCGCTAGCTCCAGCCGGGATCCCGGGAGCGCCCCGGCCGCTGGGTCCCGAGACCTCCAAGAGAGAACGCGGCGTGCGGGGCGGACTCCTCGCAGCCCGGGGGCTCCCCAGCTCTCTCACCATTTCGCCCAGCACAGACCAAGCCGCCGCTTGCTACCGGAAGAACACGTCGGCAGGAGCCTGCGCCGTGTGCGCCGGAAGAGGAAGTGCCCAGCGCGAGGGGCATTGTGGGACTTGTAGTCCGGCGGCCTCAGGAGGTGTAGGGGAGTTGGGCCTGGGGGTGCCGAGTGTTGGCGGGGTAGGGACACGAGGGGCCGAGGGCCGAGGCGGGGCTCTTGGAGAGACCGTCACCTCAGCAGGCCTATGTGCCCGGAGAAAGCTGACCCGGTGTGCGAGCTGCACTACACTTCCCGGGAGGCTGTGCGCGAAGGGCGTGTCACGTGACGCGAGCGCGGGCTTTGGAAGGCGGCAGCGAGACTGAGCGGCGGGCGGGCTCGGAGGAGCGGGGCTCGGGACTCGCTTGGCGCCACCGGGCCAGCGCTGACGGCGGAGGCTCAGGTGAGACCCCAGTGCGGGGTCGCCTTGGAGGCGGCGGCGCGCGGCTTCCCAGGCGGGCCGGCCCGCGCCTTCCGGCTGAGACGTGGGCCGTCGGCGGGCCCGGGCCTTCTCTCGGAGGACGGGGACCGTAACTCCCGCCGGACTGCGCGCGGCGCGTCACGAGAAGGGCTGGGACCATGTGCGGGACCCTGGCGGCCTCGCGGCGGCTGTCGCAGCGGGAGGGACAGCCGCGGGCCTCGCGCGGGGTCAGTGCTGTGCACCCGCCGCCGCCGAGCGGGGCTGGCGCCTGCAGAGCGCCGGGGGCTGCGCGGGGCGTCTCCACCCGTCGTCGCCGTCCCTCTGGGCCCGAGTTCCGCCAGGCGGGCGTGCCTGCCGTCCTTAGTGTACGCACGAGCAAACCGAGCGTCAGTGACTTGGTAACCGCGCACAGGCGGCTGCCGCACCTAGGGCCGAGGCCCAGCCTTCGCCGCCGCTGTTCCCGGCGGGCCGGGACGGAGGGGCGGGAAGGTGGCGGACGAGGGCGCGGCGCGGCCGGAGAGGCGGGCGGCCCGCCCCCAGGTTGTTGGGCGGCGGAGCCTGAAAGACCTTGACCCCTTGGAGTGTGGCCCGGTGCCATCAGCAGGCTGACCAGACGCCTTTAAGTTGCACGCTGAAAACCATGTATTTATTGCAGTGCTGTGGATGGAACCAGGGTCTTCACCCTGAGCTCCGTCCCTAGCCCTTTAAACATTTTTTTGATGTGGAGATGGACTCTCAGTAAGTTGCCCAAGCTGGGCTCAAGCTTGTAATCCTCCAGCCTCAGCCACCTGAGTGGCTGAAGTTACAAGCGTGTATTACCCTGCCCGCCTAAATTTTTTTTAAATAATTATGCATTTAGCACATATTAAAATATAACTGATATAAATATCATTGCCTAAGATGCATTTTTCTTTTTCAACTTACTTTTATTTATTATTTTTATCTTTTTGAGACAGGGTCTCACTATGCAGTTCAGGCTGGCCAGGTGACTGAAACATGCATGCCCCTAGATCCAGGAAGAGGGAGGGGTAGGACCTCACTGGTGGAGATAAAATACAGAGGTGAAGACCTAAAATCCCAGCAACATCCCGATGAAAGTAGAAACTCTGTGTGGTGGGGGTGCTGAAAGGCAGATTAAAGCAGTGTGTGAGACAAGGTGGTTATATTCACCTTCTCAGAGTTCTCTAAATGGAACAGAGCAGGCAGCAGGCACATTTGCTTAGCTGATAAAAAGAATATTCAGTGTGTAATTCCTGTAAGCATCAAACTGGCTCCTCATATGTACTTAGCCTTAGGTTTTGTTGGGGGGATTTGGAGACAGGGTCACTATACAATTCAGCCTGACCTTGAACTCACTGTGTAGCCCAGGCTGGCCTCAAACCCACGGTGATCCTCCTGCCTCAGCCTCCAGAGTGCTGGGATTACAGGCGTGCACCACCATGCCCAGCCTCAGCCCCAGCCTCAGTATTGAGTGAACTGTCCTGCGGAACTTCTTCCCCACAATGGGGGATCTTGTCTTGTTGATCTTTCCATCTTCATGTGCTGACTTGGTGTCTTAATTGGTTAAACAGCAAGTTGGTGAGATAGCACCAACTATAACCCTCACTCCTGCACAAAATTTAACACCTGCCAGTGGGATTGTTTAAATACAGGGTGACCAAAAATTGCATATTTTGTTAATTTTATAATAGGAAATAGAAAAAAGTTTCATTAGATTTATTCAATATGAGAATCAACTGGCTGAAATGACACCTGCCCAGCGACACTTGGTGTAAACTGTGAGGTACTTAAAGCCTCTCCTCTGCTCCTCTTCCCTTTTTTAGCCATGGGAATTCAAGGCCTGGCCAAGCTAATTGCTGACGTGGCCCCCGGTGCCATCCGGGAGAATGACATCAAGAGCTACTTTGGCCGCAAGGTGGCCATCGACGCCTCCATGAGCATCTACCAGTTCCTGATCGCGGTGCGCCAGGGGGGAGAGGTGCTGCAGAACGAGGAGGGGGAGACCACCAGTCACCTGATGGGCATGTTCTACCGCACCATCCGCATGATGGAGAACGGCATCAAGCCCGTGTACGTCTTCGATGGCAAACCGCCGCAGCTCAAGTCGGGCGAGCTGGCCAGGCGCAGCGAGCGGCGTGCAGAGGCGGAGAAGCAGCTGCAGCAGGCCCAGGCTGCCGGGATGGAGGAAGAGGTGGAAAAGTTCACCAAGCGGCTGGTGAAGGTCACGAAGCAGCACAACGAGGAGTGCAAGCATCTGCTGAGCCTCATGGGCGTCCCGTACCTCGACGCCCCCAGTGAGGCGGAAGCCAGCTGTGCCGCCCTGGCGAAGGCCGGCAAGGTCTACGCCGCGGCCACCGAGGACATGGACTGCCTCACCTTCGGCAGCCCCGTGCTCATGCGGCACCTGACTGCCAGTGAGGCCAAGAAGCTGCCCATCCAGGAGTTCCATCTGAGCCGCGTCCTGCAGGCGCTGGGCCTGACCCAGGAGCAGTTTGTGGATCTGTGCATCCTGCTGGGCAGCGACTACTGCGAGAGCATCCGGGGCATCGGGCCCAAGCGGGCCGTGGACCTCATCCAGAAGCACAAGAGCATTGAGGAGGTTGTGCGGCGGCTCGACCCCAGCAAGTACCCCGTGCCGGAGAACTGGCTGCACAAGGAGGCGCAGCAGCTCTTCCTGGAGCCCGAGGTGCTGGACCCGGAGTCTGTGGAGCTAAAGTGGAGCGAGCCCAACGAGGAGGAGCTGGTCAAGTTCCTGTGCAGCGAGAAGCAGTTCTCCGAGGAGCGGATCCGCAGCGGGGTCCGGCGGCTGAGCAGGAGCCGCCAGGGCAGCACGCAGGGCCGCCTGGATGACTTCTTCAAGGTGACCGGCTCGCTGTCCTCAGCCAAACGCAAGGAGCCAGAGCCCAAGGGGTCCGCGAAGAAGAAGGCGAAGACGGGGGCGGTGGGGAAGTTCAAAAGGGGGAAATAAAGCCGTGGCGCCCCTGACCTGAGTGCCTGCCTCCTGTACCCTCAGAAGCCGGAGCTGGGAAGCACCTGCGCCACCCCTCTTGGTGCTTCCCTGACACTGGCGGCGTGCGGGAAGGTTGCCCAGCTGCTGCTTCCTCCTATATGTAGCTCAGGGAAGTGTCAGGCTCAAACCACCTCTCGGCGGACACTGGATCCATGTTACGGGACAGTGACGGTGACAGCAGCATGTCTTAAAGCAGGACGAGGGAGGGAAGTGGCAGGGACCACACGGGGACATGGTTTCTCGGCTGGCCAGCCAGGGGCCCTCAGGAGGCTATGGCAGAACCCCGCTGTACTCCTTTCCTGCTCCGCCTTCCCTCGACCCAGCCTAGAAGGAAGAGCGGAGAGAGTAGGAGGCCCTGCGCTTGGAACAAGGCTTGGACCCCCGGCTGCATCCTGAGGTGGCGGGCACGTGACCAGCTGGGCGATGTGTGAAGGCGCCGCTCCCAGAGGAGTAAGGTGGCATGCTCTTCCAGTCTTTCTGGGGCAGTTGACTAAGACTGGGATTAAACACTGGTTTCCTATGCTGTTTTTATTTTAGATGTGAATGGGAAAAAAAAATCAATAAAATGGTAAAAGTATCCTGAATGTGATGTTCTTCACAAACAGTTGAAAATTCTCAGGGTAGTGATGTCCTTCCCACTGTAGGGAACATGCTGTGGTCACCCTGTTGACCAGGGGCCAAGTGGCCACAAGGTGGCGCCATGCCCCGTATGAGACCGCAGCAGCTTGTGTGAGCCTTCTGGAAGAGGACACCTAGTTCATGTTGCTGCAAGTTTTAATAAATTCAATGGACTTCTGATGTCCCACCTACCCTGTAAGAGGTAAAGGGCCTCCCCTGAGAAAGCTGTGTAACTGTGGCTGTAACTCTGTCGTGTGTGTCAGCGTTGTTACCACATCCTGGTGGTGCAAAGCGGAAGGGTAAAGTTAACTGTGATTTGTGTGGATGTGAAACCCTTCCTGCCCTCTGCTGAAAGCCCTGCTAGCGCGTGGTGGGGGACTGGCTAACACTTTAGCATCCCCATCACTGCCATCTGAAATTGAAAATAAGTGTCCAAAATCTGGATCGAAAACACCTTGAAACAGGAAAGCACCTCTAGTTTTCAAACCTGTGGATGAAGTAATTTTCCAGGTGAAATCCAGGGTGAAAGCACTCCTGCAGCTGAGGCAGGAGAGTCTCCCCAGGAAGCCCCTAACCAGGGGACTCTGAAAGCTAGAGGGAGGCAGAACTCTGCTGTGGGGGCAGGAACAGTTTGGTTACTGCTCTACTGCAGGTACATGAGGCAGACTTTCCTGGATGGAATGGAGCCACGAAATTTACTGAGCTCTAAACAGTTTTTAAAAACGTATTGATGTTGATCTCTGATTCAGCTTGGGTGAATGCATGCCACAGGGGAAAGGGGCTTTGCGTGTGATCAGCTAGCAGACAGCCAGTGAGGGGCTTGCTCCCGAGGAGGCAAGCGTGGGGAGTGCTCGCTGTCTCCCAACTTGAGTCCGACGTGGCGCTCCCCGTACAGCTGCCATCTGCCCACACAGGCCCTGGGGAGCCACCTCTGTGCAGAGCATGAAGGTGCCTCTCCGCTTGACAGCAGGTGGGGAGGCATGGTGACATCTGTGCCCAGCACTGGGCTTAGGTGGCATGACCACGGGAAACCAGCAAAGATTTCAGGTCGAGGGAGACTGACTCCAAAGGGAAAACCAGAGAACGGGCCAGGGCACAGCCTTGTGAGGGCGCACAGAGCCTGGCCCCCGGGCAGCAGGGTCTGGGGAGGACCTGGCTCTCTGCCCTGCCAGGTGCTGCCCTGGCCCGGTGTCACTCGAATTCCCAGCCCCTCTGTCTGAGGTGTGTACAGAGGGCGCTTTACGCCACCACGATGTGGTAACAACGTTGGCACATGACAGACCCTGGCCTGGGGCCTGATGCGTGGAAACGCCCTGGCCTGGTAGTGGGGAAAGCGGGATGATAAACAGCTGGAAGGACGGGCAGCCTCCACCCGCACCTGCAGGACGGGGAGCAGCCTCTGAGCAGTTTCTTGTCTGCCTGTGGACTGAGGGTCCCTCTCTGCACTGGACGTCCTGAGTCTTGCTACTATCCCTCACGGCCACGTGCGCCCACACCGCAGAGACTGAGCAGGCCACGGCAGTTCAGGCACCAGGCCTGGCGTTGGCACTCGCTGGTCAGTCAGGTGGCTAGGGCCGGGGCCAGCTGGCATCCTAGGCTGGCGATGCCGTGTTCACAGCTGAGGCTGCAGGGCCAGGATGGGTCAACAGCACCTTCTCTGGAGTGAGGCATGGGCACAGGTGAGCACTGACACAGCTTCTGGTGCTCATCCCCGGCCTGGTGGTCCTAAAGCAGGTTGTCCAGCAGAGCCATCACAAGGCGGCCCAAATCTGCAGCCCCTGGCTCTCTGGGTTGGCTTACAAATCTCAGAGACCCCAGCCTGGGCACAGGCCGTCTGCACCCCATTCCCGTGCGCACCCACCCTGCTCCTGTCGGCTGCCAGCCCCAGTCAACGCGGACCCTGCTTCTGCCTTCCAGGCCAGACCAGAGGCTGCGCTGGGCGGGAAGGGTGCGAGCTGGATGGCAGCCACAGACGCTGGGGAGACCCCTTGGCATATTCAGCCCTTCTGGAAAGACAAGTTCAACTGTTTTTATTTTTCGCGAATCAGAACAGTTAAAAAGTGACTTTCAGTGTTAGAATATTTTAAGAAGTTATCCTAAATTTCCATCTGGTCTCTGAAGACTCAGACACTGGCACAGAAGCCAACAGGAAGACGCAGTGAGGCCACAGACGCTGGTGCCTGTAGCCTTCTCGCCTGACCTAAGACTTGGAGTGACCCATGGATGCTCTGCTCCTGCAGGACGGCGGCGCCGCAGCGCCACTTCCCGCGTGCACGTCACACCCGCTCATGCCTCACACCTCCCAGCCCGAGGCCCTGTGCAGGAGCTCACCGCCACCTTCTAACTTGGAGCAACAGTCTGGGAAGCAAAGGGAACCACTTGGAGCCCCTTTCCTGGGGAGGGAGCAGAGCAGGGTCCAGTCACACTGTCTGCTCACTTCTAGTGGAGCAGGAAGTGAGTCCTGCATCCGGGGCGTGGTTAGAGGTAAGCGGAGAGAAAGGTTTCTCACAGCCAGCTACACCGGACCTGCAGTTCCACGGGGGCCTCAGGGACCCCCTAGACTGACGCCAGCAGCGCCTGGGTCCTGAGGGCCAAACGTCTCCCGAGGACAGCCCTGGCCTTCATCAGCTGTGCCTGCACTGCAGACGCAGGCATGGGGGCCTGGTGGAGACCCGAGCACCGGGCGGGGAGGGACTGGTCCCCTCCTGAGCTCTCAGGGTAGCAGCCACTCTGGCCCTGAAGTCTGTTGGGGAGCAGGACCCCGCTCCGACCCCTTCCTGGTCCCCACTACTCACCACCCACCTGCATCAAGTAAAGTACCAAAAGGAAAGAACAACACAGACTCCCGCTCCCGCCTTTGTGCCCCAGCCCCCAGCCCCAGGCGCAGTGGCGTGCCCGTGTCCCTAGGCACCCACTTCCTCTTCCACAAGAGCCGGGCAGGAGATGCTGCTACTGGTGAAGGTAGGCGTCCAGCCACAGCTGCCCGGACTCCTTCAGCGAGCTGCAGGGATATGGGGCAGGAGTGAGGAGGAGCAGACAGGTGGCAGCGCCCCTGCAGGGGACCTCCACCCCACACCCGCCAGCTCTGTCCCCTCACTCACTGCACAATGTCTGCGAAGGCGGCCAGCAGCGGCTTGGACTGATACGCAATGCCGTGCCTGGCGCACAGGGACTGCACCAGCGGTGCCACTTTGTGGTAGTTGTGCCGTGGCATCGTGGGGAAGAGGCTTGGGGAGAGCAGAGTCAGAGGCTGCGCTGCCCCCCGGTCCCCACCCGGCCCCGCCCGCCGGCCTCCACTCACTGGTGCTCGATCTGGAAGTTGAGGTGGCCGCTGAACCAGTCGTTGAAGAAGGACTGCTCCACGTTGCAGGTGGCCTGGAGCTGCAGGAAGGAGGGGTCCCGTGTGGGCTGAGCTGGCCCAGCCTTCCCCAGCAGGTGGCGGGGGAGAGGCCCTGGACCGCTGGGCCGGCCTCACCTGGGTGGAGACCCAGTCCACATTGCGGTCGTGGTCGATGTGCATGGGGATGTGGTTCATCTGCGTCACCCACACGAACCAGTTGCTCTCCAGAAACCTGTTGGCGACGGCACCGCAGAGCAGTGAGAGCTGACCTGTGCCGCACTCCCGGCGCTCCCCACACGCCCACTAGCATACCTGACAATGAGGAAGAGGACCAGGAAGGCCCTGAGGCCCAGCAGCGGCACGTAGGTGAGGAGCAGGCGGGCGTAGAAGGTGAGCATCCAGATCAGGTCCTGCAGGCCCAGGGAGCAGAGGGGGTGCTGCCTCCGTGCCCCGCCTCCCACCCTCGCCCCCAGGGCTGCCCGTGCCCTTGCAGGCCCTCGGGTGTCCCCACCTCAGCCCCTGCCCACCCGTCTCCGCGCCGACCAAGGGAGCCCGGGGCTGTGGCCCACGCGCACGGCCCGCTCAGAGGTCCACACCTGTCGTAACACCCAGGTCTCTGTACTGTGCCCAGGGGCCACGCACCCCTCAACCCCACTCCTCGACCTGGCGCCACCTCCCTCTGCCTGTCAGCCCCTGGCCATCTTGTGAGGCCGGCTGGAAAAGGACTCCGCAGGGCAGACCTCGCCGGACCCCCTGTGTCCCCAGAACCTCCCTCCGGTATCACCTGTTTTGCTTCAGCTCAGGTCCCACACACACACTGGAACCTCAGCCTCTGGCCACACCTGGGAGCTGCTGAGCCCAAGCTACTGTGAAGCACTTAGACTAGGGAGCAGCCTTCCCTGGGGCTATGACCTTGCTCTAAATGGGGCCACAGCCAGCCTCAGTTTGCCCTGGAGAACCTCCCCCGCCCCCAGGGTACCAGAGAACACAGGACTGGGCTCCCCGGGTGCTTACCACCCACTTCTTCCGCTGGACGACAAAATAGAAAATGTACCACTGGAAGAAGAGCGGCAGCAGGGCTGGTGGCCCAACTGGGAAGAAGGGGGCGCGGCGTGAGCAACAGGAGGTCACTAGAGGGTCACCGTGGAGACGGCCCAGCAGCTGCCTCAGCACCTCAACACAGCCCATACCAGCATGACAGGTGGGCACAACTGTGACCATGGAGAAGCCAGAGGGCCAAGATGCCAGCCAGGGGAGACGCCCGTTTCGAGCCCTGAACACCCACGGCCGCCACCCTTGGCTGCCCTGCACATGCTCACGGGCAGGGGCTGGAACGCAGGTGTGCACGTGCACGTGTCGGGGACCCGCTGGTTCCTTGCAGACTGCGCTCACTTCCTCAGACCTGGGTGTGCAGCCTGTACCACCCCGGCCTGCAGCCCAGAGGTCACCAGCCAGAAGCAGAGTGGCTCCTCACTGTGGGCTGAAGACGCCACTCCCACCTGCGCACCTCCGCATCCCTCCCTGCAGCCAGGGGCGTCTGCTCGCCCTTTGCCTTCCCATCGCCCTCCGCTTCCCTGGCGCAGGCAACCAAATTCTCCCCTCCCTTCCTTTACAAATCTGAAAACTGAAAGCTGTGCAAGGGCTGGGGATACAGCTCAGGGGCACAGCGCCTGCCTGGCAAGCACGAGGTCCTGAGTTCGATTCCCAGTACAAAAAAAAAGTCGAAAGAAAGCTGTGCAGCCCCACTTTGGGGCATCTGGAGCATGCTTAAAAGGAGGAGACAGTGATGTCCAGAAAGAACTCAGACAAAGCCCTGTGTTCCCCTCGGCCCAGCTCTCCTCGGTCCCCCTCCTGCTGATCTGCCCCGGGGGGTGACTGCCCCGGGAGGTCACCGTGACCTCCACTCTTGGATGGGGTCCCTCCCTACTCCCCACAGGCCCTTGGGGGGGCACTCACTCAGGAAGAAGTACTTGTGCTGGTGGTTGTACGGCATGTACTTTTTCTTCTGTTTCCCAAGCTGTGAAGAAAAGCAATTGTGACCTCGCAGCCTGCGCCTTCCCTGCTTAGCCGTGGCCTCCTGCTCGGGTGGCTGTGGCCACGGCCGCACGGTGACGCCCTGCAGCTCGTCATGGGCTGGGCCTCAGGACGCAGGTGCAGACTGCAAGCTGTCCTCCGCCTGGGGCTTCCAGGACTACCGCTGTCCCTGCATCTCTCCACTGGACGGGCCCAAGTCCTGCCTCCATAGTTATCCAGGGTCCCTAGTTTTCTGCTCTCTTGATTTTAACATGAACTTTGTGGGCTCCCTGAAAGCTGGGCAAAGCGTGGCACTATTTGTGCAAGGACCAGCAAGGCCGATGTGGCCTTCTGAAGGTGCGTGTGACGTTTTCTCCCCAGCAGGGGTGGGGATTTTGTAGGCCCAGCAACGGAAGGGACAGGTGGAAGTGGCCTGGCTGGCCAGCCTGGACCTGGCGAAGGCCATGGACACCCTGCCATCTCCCTCCCTGGCACCTGTGTCCCTTGCCCAGTGGGTTCTGGGGACCAGACAGCCACCAGGGCACAGCACCAAGGCTCACCCCGGGGCAGAGGCCACGCTGGCCAGTCGCAAGCCCACCACTGTGTCCACAGACCGCTCTCGACAGCTCACGCTCTCAGGTACCCCAGCCAGCCCGAGCACCTCAGTTCCCACTCTGCACAGTCACTGCTATGTGCGGGGGCCCAGTCCCCATCCTATGGCATGTCCTGCCCGGGCAGAGGAAGCTGGCGATGAATCAGTAAACAGAGCTCAACAGGGCAAGGCAGCCACACGGCAAGGGTCGACCTTCTGCCCTGTCCTCCCGCAGGCCTGACTCAGGGGAGGGACATTTACAGCAGCAGGACGGGCAGGGGCAAAGGCTCTCGCTGTTCCAAACAGCACCGGGGCAGGGCGTTCTGGCCAGGAGCGCAGAAAGCCCCGTGGAGGCAGGGGTGAGGTCTGCTCTGGCTCCCTGGTGCCCCTGGCTGGGGGTGGCCAAATGATAGTGGGGCCCAGGGCCCAGGACAAAGCAAGGCAGTGGCGGCAGCCACAAAGAGGAGATGGCCCAAGTAGAGGGCAGCTTGAGGCAGCCTGTCCTTCGTGGTCACACATCAGAGGCCTGGAAGGTGGAGGACTCTTTCAGGCATGGAGCCATAGGCACCTACCTGGAACAACCAAAGGTCGGGTGGTGGGTCCACCAACCTTGGACTTGCAGCCTCCAGCACTGGCACTATTATCCAGCCTTTTTTCTATCCATACACGGGCATTTTATTATAGCGATAAAGTAGGCTGATGGAGCCCACTGTGAAGCAGCTCTGAGCAGGATTTAATATTAAGCAATTGGCTTAATGTTTACGTGAGTGTGCCCGAGGCCTAGGCCCTTGTCTGGAGATGGGCGACGGACTCACAGTAAGTGAACCTCTGTGAGTCACTGGTCCCTGCTGAGCCCTGTTTCAGCCTGTGAAGCTGTGATGCCTCAAAGGACAAGATAAGGCCACAGCTGAGGACACCTGGCTCCAACCCCAGTTAACTAAAGGAGACCACAGCTGCAGACTTCTCACTCCTGTGGTGAAGGCCTTCCTGGAGATAACATAGTTCTTCTAAACTAACATAATGTATTACTTGGAGAAGTCCTTAGAGGGATTCCCAAGTCCTGCCCAGATTCCTGCCTTTTCTTTATCCCCTTTTTTGTTGGAAACCTAATAAATTCAGGTGGCCCAGAGAAGTTCTTTGTCTAAAAGCCAGAATCTTGAGTTCTGATCGAGGGTTTGGAACCTCCCGGACTGTGAAGTCCTGAAATCATTCCATTTGTCTCATGTATTTACACCTTCACCGTCCACTGGTTTGGGAGATTGCCTGCTCAGTCCGTAGTAACTAGGGGATAACATTAATGCCACAGTGGACCAGGGAAGCGTGGGCAGTGGGCCAGGGTCTGAGGTAGCTGGGGTCAGCTTGGGAGCCCATCAGGGCTGCTCAGGGCACCCTGGGGGAGCAGCACAGCCTGGGTTGGTGGGGTGTGGGGAACTGCTTGGTTGGGGGACAGCCAACAGCCATTGTGACCCCAGTAATGTCGCTCCTGGCTTTCGAAGGTCACACTGGCCTTGGGTTCCATGAGGAGGCAGCCAGAGCACCACTGTCCAGTGTAGCCAGCAGGGGCACCCCGTGCAGCCCCAGCCCCAGCCTCGGCCAGCAAGCAGCCAGGTCTCTAGCCACTGCACAGCAGGAAGAGCCATGGATTGGGGTCCCAGAGGATGCTGGCATCCTGATGTTGCAGCGGGGGTTCCCTGAGAACCCTCGAACCAAGTGGCAGGGGAAGCACGGTGTGGGAACAACGTTCCCTCCACTTCAGCTCCTGAACCAGCTCCTCGGTGATCACACAAGTGCTACGGGCCAGCGCTGTTCCCAAAATGACCTATGCCACCTTCCAGGCAGCACAGGCACCTGGTGGGGACTGCTGGGCACACCCGGCACACTGCCACCCTACCAAGCAGCAGGGAGAACCCTCAGGACCACGGGGCAGGAGCCGCGAGCACCCTGTGCCAGGCCAGTCAGTACCGCAACGGCATCCCCAGAGCCACTCACAGCCAGCGTGGAGCAGAGCCAGGCTGGCCACCTTGAACTCCTGCCTGGAGCTGAAATGTGGTCACTGGCAGCATAGCTCCTGGCAACCTGAAATGTCCCCGGGCAGAGGAGGGGCCCTGGCAGGAGGCGGACCGCAGTGCAGAGTACAGGACAAGGGTTTTAAATGAACTTTTTGAGGAACTCTGCAGTCATTGAGAACCTTCTGCTGCTTCCTCACTGAGGGCCCTCAGATCCCCCCGACCCTCACTCTTCCCTTAGCAGTGAGTGGGCAGGGCTTTCGCTCCCAACCTCAGGTGGCAACAGAGGCCAGGAGGGTGGGGAGAAAAAAAAACAAAAAGGAGGGAGGGGAGAAGCGGAGATGGCCTCGGCCCCCATCGTCGGTCATCGGGATGGGATCCAGGCCAGGCTCCCCGGGCGTGGCTCGCACCTACGGGAAGCCGTAGTCCTCGGCATAACCAGCCTGCTGCGCTGTGCATCCGTGGGCCAGGGCTCCCGGACAGAGCACACACAGGGCAAGCGCTGTCCCCTGGGCCACACCCGGCCCCAACCCATACTGTACACCTCTAGCTCTGCAGGACACCTAACGTGACCGTGACGACATGATGCCAACATCACTCAAAAAGTTACAAGAGAAAACACACACATCCACTACGCAGCAACTGCCTCTTTCTGAGTACCCAGAACCTACAGAGGCAGGGCCCAAGAACACGGCGGCCGACTGTACCCAGCGACTGATGTTACAGAGGCCCCTGCCCAGGGAGGTGCCTCGGGAAGCACCTGGGAGTCCACGCGGCACCTCTGAGGGTGAGCAAACCTTTCAGTGAGTGGTCACCCCATCTGTGCAGCTATAGGAGCAGAGGGCCCTGTCCCGGGAGCCCTGGCCACCGCCTGTTCTTCCCTAGAACTACACGGCCTGGGCTCCTGCTGGACCCTGCGCAGGGCCTGCCCAAGCCCCTGGGGCAGTCAGGCTGCGCCCACTCCCTGCACCCTGCTCACCTCCACAGAAAGCACCTTCCCCAAGGCGAAGAAGAAGGGGTGCATGTTGATGTCCGGGTCTTTGCGGAAGCAGTTGGGCTTGGCGTGGTGCTGGAAGTGCATGTGGTTCCACCAGCTGGCAGGGGCGCCCTACGAAGAACAGGGACCCGAGAATGGAAGCCGGTGTTCCCTAGGCTCCGGCAGCCCTTGGAGGGCCCCACTGACCTTCAGGTGGCCGATCACGAAGTGATGCAGCAGGTGGTTCAGTGTGGAGGTGCTGAAGACGGACAGGTGCCCTAAGTCGTGCTGCAGCCAGCCAGCCTGCACCTGGGGACGGGCCAGGAGGTGCGGTGTGTGGGGCCGCACGCGCACCCAGGACCCAGGAAGACCCGAGGGGAGCGCGGGGTGGCACAGCCGTGCCTGGCCGCTGTCAGCACACCGGATGGAGTCGCAGCTGGCGGGAGCCAAGACCCACCAGGCTGGGTTCCTGGCATGCTGGGCAGAACCCGAACTCAAGCCGATCCCATTCCACAGGAAGGAGGGAACGGCGGAAGCGTGGCTGGGAGGCACGGGGAGACAAGACACGCTGCAGAGAACTTCCAGCAGCTGCAAAGAGGGGCCGAGCTCGGCTCGCACCTGCACCACGCTGAGCAGCACGGCGCAGAGCAGGAAGGGCACCAAGGACGTCCCGAAGACGCGCAGGGTGAGCCAGGCGGCGACATCCAGCAGCAGGATGTGCAGCAGGTACAGCAGGAAGAAGAGGTGGTCGCTCCTCAGGAGGCCCATGCGCTCCACCGCGGCCCGCAGCTCCCGGAACTCATGAGTCAGTGCCTCCTGTGGGGTAGAGGGCCCTGAGAGGGGGACTGTCTGGGGCTGCCCACAGGCCCAGGCGAGGTGACTGCAGGGCCATGCCTGGATGAGCAGAACACGCAGCCCCTGCTGTCACCTCCTGTAATCCTGGGCTGGTGGTGCAACCATCTGAGCCCCAGTTCTGGCATGTGGGAGGACCGTGGGCTCACCCTTGGCCTCCAGGACGGGGCCGGTGGCAGTGGCACTGTTGGGGCAGCCCCGGCAGACTCAGGTCCAACTGCCTGCTGCCTGGGCTGCAACCCCATGACACCGCGGGAGGGGCGGGCCCTGCCTGTCAGCTGTGGCCCACGGCGGCTTCTGCCCTCCCCGCCAGCCAGACCCCTCATAGCACACAGCGGCTCACGTTCTTGCTGGGCTCGAAGCTGGGCTGCTCCGGAGACAGCTCCCCAATCAGCAGTGAGCTCATGTACTTCCTCACCAGGGCCTTGTTAACGTGGAATGCCACGAAGGGGTCCTGTGGGACAGGACGGAAGTGAGGGGGCCCTGCCCCTGAAGGGCTCCCCAAGGCCAGCTTCTTGTCCCAGCAAGCCACGCCAGCTGGGCTGAAGCGGGGCCACTTCTTCCGGCCAGCTCCCTGCAGGGGCCTGGGTTCTGCCGAGCCCCAGCTCAAGATTTAGGGGCCTGGCCCCAGGAACAAAGGCCTAGATGGAAAACAGCGGGACCAGGAGGGCCAGAGCATCTCCCCCAGGTCTCTGTCACCAGCCCAGACACTGGAGCTGGCTTTTCCAGGCGCGGGAGAGACACACCCTACCCTCAGCATGCCCGGGGCAAGGACCCGAGTTCCATCCCTGGCGGCACGGAGCTGTGCTGTTGCAGGCGGGTCACCCGGTTCCCGCAGCTCTGCCCAGCCCTGCCCGGAGGGCTCACGTGGCGAGGCGAGGTGGGGATCACCACAGCAGGGGCGGAGGGGGTCGGGGCGGAGCGGGCGCCCTGCTCATCCGCACACGGCCGCTGTCGCTGCTCCGCGGTGGGCACCCGGGGGACCAGGCCGGCTGCGCCCCCACAGGGCGGTCCTTGCACGCAGCGCCGCGGCGACCTAGCAGGGACCCCGGAGGCCGAGGCGCGCGCGGGACGTCACGCGGGGCGGGGACCAGCTCCATCCGAAGGACGAGCGCCGCCCCA
>NW_004955511.1:5897968-5907204 GCF_000276665.1 Chinchilla lanigera | reverse complement strand
GAGCCCCGCCCCCCGGGGCGGTCCTCCCGCCCGCCCCCCGTGCGCCTCCTTGTGGATTTGGCGAGGGCCGCCGGCGAGCCGAGCAGGGCAAGGACTAACGGTCCTGCGGCCCGGCTCGCCGGGCCCGGGCCCAGGCCCAGCCCAGTGTGAGGAGGCACGGGCGCGGCAGGCCTGCAGGGCCCGGCTGGGTGTGGGCGTGCTGAGTGAGCAAACTGCCAGTCTGGCTGGAGCCTCCGGTCGGCGATCCCAAGTACTGAGGGAGGCTGAGGCAGGAGGATCGCATGCTGGAGTCCGTATTGGGCGGTTTAGCAAGGGGTTAACTCAAGATGAAAAATTGTAAAAGGGCTCCACCCAAAGATCCTGGATTCCATATGCAGTACCGTAAACACAAAACGCTTTGGACGAATTAGATTGGGCAGTTGTTTTAGCAGGGACGCAACACCGGGCAAGGCGGGCAGACAGTACTTCCAGTGGAAAGGGCCGCTGAGCCCTGCGCAAGCCCGTTCGCGTGGCGCGTCCAGGTACCGCGCATTCACAGGGTGAGGGCTCGCACTGGTGGACAACAGGCGCCATCCGCCTCGGACCAGGTTGGATTTAACTGCATTGCGCGCTCCCTGCCTTTCTGTTTGCTTGTTTGTTTTGTAAGTTGACACAGAGATACATGTATTCATCCTGCAGAGCAGGCTTTGGGTTTGCCTTGGGAGTGGCTAAATCTGGCTGACAATCGCGCAGGCTCTCCGAGCTGGCATTTTTGCGGGGAGAGTATTCCCCGTGGTGTGCACCTCCCCGGCTGTGAAGAGCACACCATGGTTAACGTGACCGTACTGAGTGAGTTTTCGGAACAATTCCTCCGGCCCAGCCGATGTCTCCCCACTGCCTCCCATGACCCCAGCTCTGGCAACCACTTCTACTTTGTCTTTTTGTGACCAGATTATTCCTCTTAACATCCTTAGCGTAACCTGCAAAAGTTGCTGCTCTGGCAGGCTCTCGTTCTTTCTTGTGGCTGAGTGGTATTCTGCTGCGTGTCTATAACGTGGGCTCCTTACCGTTGATGCATGGGTGGACGTGACACACTGATTTCATTTCCTCTGGTGCGTTCCCAGTGGGGGGATTGCTGCTCAGTGGGCTTCTGTTCTTGACATCCCAAGGGATCTCCCGGCTGTCTTCCGTAGCTGCTGCAGTAATGCACATTGCCACCCCCCACGCCAGCACCCACCGGCACTTGTCTCTTCCAGGTCACCATTCTAACTAGAGTGAGACAGTGCCTCACAGAGCTTGATTTGCATTTCCCCGAGGATCGGTGATGCTGAGCATTTTAAAAATAAACCTGCTGGCTGTTTTTAGGTCCTCTTTGGAGAAACGTCCAAACAGGGCTTTTGCTCATTTTAAAGTCAGCTTGCTGGCCGGCTTTGGAGTGCAGTTCCTAGTGTGTTTTGGATACTGACTCTTTATCTGAGGTACAGTCTTCGAATGCTTCCTCCTGTCCCACGCACTGTCCTGCATGCTGTGACCGTCTCCGGCGTGTGTACAGATTCTAGTCCATGGGACCCATCTGTCTGTGTTTGCTTTGGTTGCCTCAGTTTTTGAGGTTACAGCTGAATGTTCCTTGCCCGGACCAATGTCACAGAGCTTCTGCTAGGTTTTCTCTTCTTGGTTTCTTAGTTTTGTGTCTTGCCTTTGGGTCGATTTTTGTACACGGTAGGAGATGAGGGTCCAAGTGTGTTCTCCTGGGTGTGGAATTGGCTCTCTCTCCTGCTCCCTGGGCCCGGGGTCTGTTTTGTACCAGGACTATGCTGTTTGGGTCACTACAGCTTTGCAGTGTCATTTGGGATCAGGTAGCAGATGCCTCTTCGCTTTTTCACTCTGGGTTGGAGATCTGTCAATTCCTCCCTTTCTGTCAAATCCTAAAAGGCTTCTTTTGTGTTGGTACCAAATTCATAATTCACAGCATTGGGTTGGTTGGGCGACTCTTCCTGCTTTCCTTGTGGGATATACACAGGATGGCAGCACGGGGACGCCACACAGCCGAGAGGCCTTCAGGTCCTACTGAGAAGACAACTGAGACACCAAGGTACAATACAGCCCTTGGCAGGACTCTCCAGGAACCAAGCTGACCAACATCAAACAAATCCAAGTGCAGGCCACAAGGACAGCCTGTCTCAGTTACTTTTCTCTCATGGCTGAGACAAAATACCCAACGCCCAAAATTAAGGAAGGAAAGGTTCATTTAGCTCACAGTCTGTGGAGGTTTCAGTCCATACTCAGCTGGTGCCAAGGCAGAGTGGCATGGCAGAGGGCAACAGTTCATGGCAGCAGAAGACAACAAAACTAGCAAGAGCAAAAGGGAGAAGCAGCAAGAGCAAGCCTCTTTCCTTCCCTCAGAGTGTACACAGGCTACGCCCCAGGGTGTGTGTAGCACTCACACCCATACTCCAGCATGGGACCGTGGATCAATCACAAACTCTATAGCCCACTCCATGACTATATGAGGCTCCAGATACAAGCCATGACACAGCCCAATGGCATCTGAGGTCATGGTCCTTATTTAGGGCCTGACGTGCGCTGGGGATATAGCTCAGTGGCATAAGCGCCGGCCTGGCTAGGGCCGGATGGTGACCAAGGACCATCACTTAGAAGACGTCCCCAACTTACAAACGAGTTCTGCCCCGGGAGAATGTTCATAGGTCGGATTTTTGTGAGTCCGACAAAGTGAGTCTTGCTCAGCTTTGAGACCCATGCACGGTGTGTGTCGCGCTGCGCTTCCCGGGTGCCCCCACACCAGCACCTCTTTCTTGTTGCTCGGGGCCGTCCTGGGCTGAGCCCTGTGCTGCTCTGCACGTGGACCGCACAGGAGCATGCGCAGTGCAACCAGGACGGGCATGCCCAGTGCAACCAACCAGTACGAGCATGCGCAGTGCAACCAGGACGGTGCTTGCGGACGGGAGTCCCTGTTAGACGCGTGCGCGGCTGTGGAACGCGAGGCCATTCGCGTCTGGGAAAGCGTGAAAACGTCAGGAAGCCAGGGACTCACCCTGCTCCCAGGCGGCCTGGTTTCAGGAGTCACCCTGGTGGCACGAGTCACCGCCACCCAGAGAGGCACAGGTTGGAAGACCTTGTGCTCGGGTGAGCACGCTGGCTGCGCGCAGGTGTGTTTGGTGCAGTGTCCAGGGCAACCGTGGCTCAGCCACCTTTAGGTTAGGGTCTCCGTGGTAACGAAATGGAGGGCAACAAGTGCAGCACACAGGGCTGTTCAGTCTCACGCACAAGCCGGGCTGGATCCCGCTGGGTTTGTCGTTTTGAGGCAGGGTCTCGCTGTGCAGTGCAGGCTGGCCTTGAGCTCATTCTTGTAGCCGAGGCCGGTCTGAACTCACGACGGCCCTCCTGCCTCAGCCTCCCAAGCCTGGGATTACAGGCATGCGCCCCCACGCCCAGCTTCCGCGAGTGTTTGCCCGCGCCGACTCAGCCTCATTCACCTTCGGACATGGCTGCCCAGCCAGCCCCTCCGTGCCCAGGAGTGAGCCCCAGCTCTGTGGGGAGCTGTCCTCTGTGGAAACCAACTTATCCTCTTCTATTTCGAGGTTACTTGGTAATTTTGTTCATCGACTACTTTGGCTTCTGACTGTAGGAGATATTATGGGAAATATCGCAGTACCTTTTGACCCCAGGAGGAGATACCCAAGGCCCATTACCTAAAGGGGGAGGAGTTGCTCTGGCTCCTGGGTCAGCTGGCTCGGGCAGAGATGGACTGGGGAGGACGCCCCGGCCAGGGCAGCCGCTCACATCGTGAGGGCGGAAGCAGTGTGAGAACGGGGAGCCGGGCACAAGGACGCAGGCAGGGTCCCACCCAGGGACGCCCCAGCCAGAGCCCGCTGCTCATGGTGTGTGGCTTTAGGTCTGAAGACCGACAGAACTACCGGGGCTGTTCAGATGAGGAAGCAGTGCAGAGGGAGAACAGAGGAAGGAAATTCTCCACGGTGGGGCACTTCACTTGTATAAGCCCTTATTTTCCCTAAATCCAACTAACTGGAGCTGTTTTACACTTTATTTTGGCAATGTGGTAGGAAAATAGAACAGTGTCAAACGTATCTGTCACCCATGCAGACACACGTGTGCACGCAGGCACTAACGGGTCCTGCAGCGGCACTTGTCAGCTTCTACCCCTGTGCTGGGAACCACAGTGCACGCTCCCTGGATCCTAGTTGTTTTTCTGGCTGATGGAACAAGGTTTCCTGCCCAGATGGCTAAAGCATTTGACTCGTATTTGTGAAAAGACTTAAGATGATGTCATTTGCTTTCTGCAAGAAACCTTTTAAGGGGACAGTCTGCCAGGTGTGGTGGCGAAAGGCTGTAATCTCAGCCCTCAGAAGGCCGAAGCAGGAGGATTGCTGTGAACTTGAGGCCAGCCTGGGCTACAAAGTGAGTTCAAGCCCAACCTGAACTACATAGTGAGACCCTGTCTCAAAAGAAAAAAAACAGGGGGGGGGGAGGTGGCAATCTACAAGGTATTTACTGTTTCAGGTATGTCTGTGTATCAGTTTTTTTTTTTTTTTCTGAGACAGGGTCTCACTATGTTTTCCAGGCTGGCCTTGAATTCCTAGTGATCCTCCTGCCTCAGCCTCCTGCGTTCTGGGATCATGGGTGTGTACCACCATGCCTTGCTTCTATGCATCATTAAAAAATGGTCTCGTTGATCCGGTGGGTGCTGGTTCCTTTCTCTCTGTATTTCAGAGGTGAAAGGCAGAGGAAAATACGTGCAAATGCAAGTTCTCATCCTGCAAACGGCTTAGCTGCAACCGCCTTGCCGACTACTGTCTGCGACTCGCTGTCCAGCTTCCTTGGCAACTTGGCTGCTCCTGGCCCATGTGGTTCGGACTCCATGTACCCAGCATCTGTCTAGGTGACTCACACGGGGAGCACACACCACAGTACTGACCCCATGTGGAATGAGTGGTGTCAGGGAGCTGGGTTAATTAAGGATCATCTTTTTTTCCAGCCATGTGGGGTGCGCGCACCTTTAATCCCAGGATTTGGGAGGCTGAGGCAGGAGGATTGCTGAGAGTTTGAGGCCAACGTGGGCTACATACTAAGTTCAAGACCAACCTGAACTGCATAGTGAGACCCTGTCTCAAAAGACAAAAAACAACCGAAAAAAACACAGTCACTATTTCATTCCCTTTTAGTCTTTTTCCATTGAGTGGTTACCTCCAAAGCCAACATTTCTTCACATTATTTTACTTTATTTTTGTCTTTTTGAGGCAGGGTCTCACTATGCAGTTCAGGCTGGCTTTGAGTTCACTTTGTAGCCCAGACTGGCCTCGAACTCACAATGGTCTTCCTGCCTCAGCCTCCCCAGTGCTGGGATGACAGGCGTGTGCCACCATGCCCAGGCTTTACCTTATTTTAAATGTCTGAATCATGTCACATTGATGAGCATTTAAAGTGTTTCCATTTTTCTCCTATGGTAGATACGACTTCGGTGAATTTGGGTGTTTGTTTTTTGAGATGGGCTCTGACTATGTAGTCCAGGCTGGCCTCAAACTCATAGCAGTACTCCTGCCTCAGCCTCCTGAGTGTTGTGATTACAGGCACGTGCCACCACGACCAGCAGAATCACTCATTTTTAAGGTTCCACGGTTGCCAGATTATTTTCGAAAATGGTGAATCAATTTATAATCACCAGCTTTGCAAGGAGTCCTCCCCCACCGCTCCTCTAGTGCATGAGAAATGGGTGCACAGATCCCTCTGCAGCCCTCCCCCGGCCGGCTTCTCACCTTTCTGTAACTGGGGGTCCACTCTCCTCTGGGCTCCACTTGTCCCCGGGCAGCGTCTTCCAGAAGTGAAGGTGCTTTCCGTCCGGGTTCTCCCAGCCCGCAGTGTCCTTCCCGGTGCTGACATGTCCCAGTGTGCTTGGGGGTTTGCTGAGCTCAGAACTTGGGGTTCTTTCCAACTTCTGCTCTTAAACTTGCCATTTTTGCGTTGTCCACGACCTCTTTGCCTCTTGCCTTCCCAAGAGTGAGCTTTGCAGCCCTGCCACACCTCTCCAGGCGTTGGCCAGGCCTTTCTGGCCCACCCCCTGGGTATGGGGGCGGTGACCCAAGCCCAGCACCAGGCCCAGGCCAGAGATTACAGCTTGGAGGACCAGTGGGGGGAGTGGGTGTGGCCTGTCAATCACCGAGCAAGCCCCGCACCCGGGACCAATCAGAAAGTGCTATCTTCAATTCTCTTGACATGAGGTCAAGCAGGTTTTTTTGAAAGGAAGGCTCAGATTGGACCTCAGCCTAAAGAATGAGAAATACAAAAGGTCCCCACCATTAACCTTGCAGCCACTGGGAGCTCTCTCTGCAGAGCATGCTTTTTTCCTTTAATAAATGTAAGATCTCAGCCGGGCGTGGTGGCGCATGCCTGTCATCCCAGCACTCAGGATGCTGAAGCAGGAGGATCGTTGCAAGTTCAAGACCAGCCTGGACTACAAAGTGAGCTCAAGGCCAGCCTGAACTGCATAGTGAGACCCTGTCTCAAAAAGACCAAATAAATAAATGAGTAAATGAGTAAATGTAAGATGTCGCTACATTTTTTGCAGGTCTTGTCCAAATCTTTGCTCAAGATGACAAGAACCTGGGAAGAGTCTCTCAAAAGAGTCCATAGAACCCCAGAATCCTGGAACAACCTGGCATCCTGGTGGGCCTGGGACACCTATGCTCCCCCCTGAGAACTTAGGGAGTCTTCCTGAACCCCAGTTTTATCTGTCAAATGAGGGCTTTAGAGTGAGTGAATTGAGGACTTTTGTTACCGAAAGCTGACCACACTTCTGCCTGTTCTGCATCACCGTCTCCTGCCTACCAGGGGCTCCTCCGCGGGCCCGGGCCTCTTTTCCTGGCTGTAGGGTGAGGTGAGGGGTGGCAGGCGCTCCCCGGCGTGTTGGGAAAGCGCAGCCTGTGATACCACACAGTGATGCACCTCCTGGCTGTTACACCATGCACAAGTCCTTCAGAGCACTCTGGCTCGGGGTTCTGAGTGGAATCTCACATCCGTGTGCTGACGATTCCTGCAAGCTGTAAAGGCACATACGCAAGCAGCAAGCGTACAGCCCCGAGGACCAAGCCGGCACCCTCTGTGGCCCCTCAAGTGGGTCCACGACTGAAATCCCATCTTCAGGCCTGAGTGGGGGCCGACTAGACAAACCCTTTCCTGGTGGCTCTGATCCTGCACTAACTTGCCTTGCTCAAGATATGAATCACATGCCTCGTTCTTCCACAGTGTTTGTAATTCCAATTGTTCGTTCTAGTTAGGAAACAGCAAAATCAGATTATCCACCGCTGCCCATTCTAATGGGGCCATTGTCCAGGACCATAACTGCGAAAGGTCACTGGGTTGCCTGAGGCAGGGGTGCGGGTTTGGGTCTGCTTTGACACAGAGCCAAAAAGCCTGGTCAGACCACAGCCTGGCGCCTGGACAAGGTCAGCAGGCACAGCAGGAGGAGGACCGGGTGTGCTCAGCCCTTGCTCTCTGCCACTTTCTCTCTGCTGCTTCCTCCCCTCGAAGCCCGGCCCTAAAGCCCAGGCTGCTCTGGAAGGAGCTGGCCTCTCCATCCCCAGGCCGCCTGTGGGGTGCTCGGAGCCTGGCACTGTGCCCTGAATCAGCGCCTGAGCAAAGTCGTCCGTCGTCGTCCCTCGGATTGAGGTTGAGAGAGAGCTTGGCACAAATGATCTGTGACACAGAGCGCTGGACTGAAGGGAGATGGGGTCCAAGGACCCGCTTCCATCACAGCAGAGACAGCTAGGATGAAGAGTCCTACCCTGTGCTAAACGCAGGTGTCTGGGGACATCTCGGGGGCGAGCTCATGGGTTCCTCGGTGCCGTCAGGCTCTTGTGTGGAGGCAGATGTGTTTCTAGAGCAGGGGACCGAGGCCGAAGCTGGAACCACACGAGAAATGTCACAGACCTGGGGCTGGAAGGGGCTCCAGGACCCTGTCTACCTTTAGTTCCTGCCTTCGGGAGTTTTGAGTCATGAGCTCACTCATGCTTGTGTACAAGGTCACCAAGTTCAGCCTGGCGTGGTGGGGCACCTGTTATCCCAGCATTCGGGAGGCTAAGGCAGGAGGATTGCCACGAGTTCAGGCCCAGCTTGGGCTACGTCGTAAGTTCCAGGCCAGCCTGAACTGCAGAGTAAGACCCTGTCTCAAAAAACTGAAAAAAAAAAAAAAGGTCACCAAGTTCAAAGAGGAGGAAGCTGGGTGTGTTGTGCTAGTCTTGCTTCTTTGGGGACCTTTCTCTTCCCAGATTGTGTACCTGCTCTGTCCAGGGGCAGAGTACAGGCACACCTGGGCCTTCAGGTTGTCCCAGGGACAACCTGGGTGCCCCCGGTAGGGGATGAGCTTTGGGCTGTGTCTCCCTGGCCCTCTGTCTGCTGCCCCTCGCCCTCCCCTCCCTCCCTTACCCCCTCCATACTAGAGACTGAAGAGCTACATTCCCAGCATTTTAAAATGTTTTTATATCTTGAGGTAGGGTCTCATTAAGTTGTCCAGACTGGATCAAACTTGCAGTCCTCCTGCCTCGGCCTCCCAAGTAGCTGGTATGTGCCAGGTGTGCGCCACCATGCCTGGCTGGCTTATTAATGGTTGTTCTGTTAATGCTGCTTGACAAAAAGATCTTTATATGGAACAAACAAAACACAAAGGCTAGAATTTTATAATCAGATTGGCTTCACTGTGCCATCATTGTGTGCACACCTGTGTGTGTGTGTGTGTGTGTGTGTGTGTGTGCTTGCAGTTACTCATCCCTAATGACAAGGACATTTCCAAATTTGTGTCATTGGGTAATTTCATTGCAGGGCAAACATCATCAAGGGCTGTTGCTCAGTGTGGGGTAGAGGTCAGTCCTCCGGGCCCCCGGTGCCGTCAAGGGCTGGTAAGCGCTAGCCACGCTGGTGCGTGCCTAAGCCCACAACAGACTATCTCACTGAAGCTCCGTGTGGGAAAAGTATGGTGAGGACCCAGGCCAGTGGCGCAGCTAATGAAGACGTGGTCCTTCGGGGACATCACGTCCAGCACTGTCCCACACTGTCCCCCTGGTGCCCACAGTATCACACCAGCATCTCGGGCATGCATGCACCGCAGCTCGGCTGGGGGACAGGAACGGGAAGTCTTCTGTTCCACCAGAGCCCTGCAGTCACTTCCTTCTGGCTCTGCCCCTGTGATCACTTCCTTCCTGTGATCACTTCCTTCCGGCTCTGTCCCT
>NW_004955511.1:5860645-5896910 GCF_000276665.1 Chinchilla lanigera | reverse complement strand
CAGTCACTTCCTTCCAGCTCTGCCCCTGTGACCACTTCCTTCCTGTGATCACTTCCTTCCAGCTCTGTCCCTGCAGTCACTTCCTTCCGGCTCTGCCCCTGTGATCACTTGCTTCCAGCTCTGTCTCTGTGATCACTTCCTTCCGGCTCTGTCTCTGTGGTCACTTCCTCCGCTCTGTCCCGGCCTGCAGCCTCGAGGAGGAGAGGTGTGTCTGGTGTGCTAGGCCCATGGTTTCCGTTCTTGTTTGCCGGCTGCAAGGCAGCAACAAAGCTGCAGCGGGTCTGGGGGATAAACAGCGGCTTCTGTCTTGGCGGCCAGGACATAGCACAAGAGGAGGTGCCGGGGACGAGAACGCGCAGCCCAGGACCCACGGCCTGGGGACAGGAGGCCTTGCTGCCAAGAACAGCGCCCGCTCCTAGTAGCCACATGCGTTAGACCTCGCCGAAGCGCGTCCTAGAACTGAAAGCATCCCATGTGCAGTACAGCCCTCGGGGAGGGTATTTAACAGCAGGCGGGAGCCTAGGAAGGGGAGGTGTGAACTGGGGCTAGGAAGTCGATGCTGTGACACCCGCTCTCAGAGGGGAAGGCGGAGCACAGGACGCGACCACCACACGGCCACGCGGTGTCACCTGCTCACGATTGCCATGTCTGGAGGACAACAGAGAGAGAGAGAGTAGGGCGGAAAACAGCTCACAGAAATAGCAGCCTCAGCCAGCCTGGGCTACACAGTGAGCTCAAGGCCAGCCTGAACTGCGCTGTAAGGCGCTGTCTCAAAAAAAAGAAAGAGCAGCCAATTGCTTTCCAAGTGAGATTTAAAAAAAAAAAAATGTAAATTCTCAGCGCCTAGGCGTTTAAGGAACCCATAGGCAGGGAAAATACAAAAAACCCAAACAAAACCCATTCAAAGGTGCACAAGAGTCAAATTGCTGAAAGATAAAAAAGAAAGAGAAAATCTTTAAAAGAGCTGCAGAAAAGAGATAGAACAACCACGCACATGATCGCTGATCTTGCTCCAGAGATCGCGAAAGCCAGAAGACAAGAAGAGAGATGTCCGCATGGACCTGGGGAGGGTTCTGCCCACCAGGGCATCTCCAGCACAGACACTTGGAAATGGGGGGGTGCGTCAAGGGCTACAGGGAGGCGTTGTACTTCCTGCTCGGTGCTGCTGTGAATCCAAAACCGCTGTGAAATAAAGTCTGTCTTTAAAAGGAAAGCAAAACAACGCTATTTTGGGTCCATGGCAGCAGGCTAACACAGGAAATGCGTGTCAGAAAGCATTTTTCAGGTCAAAGGAAAGTTGAATGAGATAGAAGCTAAGATTTACACAGGATGGAAAACACCAGAAACCATACGTAGGCAATGACATAAAAGATATCTTTTTCTTGTTTATTAAACTCTGGAAGATGACTAACTGCTTAGGAAGAAATAATAACAGTACCTCGTGGGGTTCAGAACAGAACGGAAGACTCCTTTTGTTTGTTTTTGTTTTTTGTTTTTGAGACAGAATCTCAGTGTGTAGTTCAGGCTGGCCTTGAACTCACTTTGAAGCCCAGGCTGGCCTCGAACTCACAGGAATCCTCCTGCCTCAGCCTCCCGAGTGCTGGGATTACAGGCATATGCCACCACACCTGGCTGCAAAGTGTATTTCTTTCTATTGGCACTAAGCAAATAGAGAAGGACCACTGACCATGTGAGATGCTTGGGGCTCTATTTTAATGGAAGATATAAATGGATCACCACTTTAATGGATCACCACTTAGAAAACTGGTGATCCCACACGCCTTGTAAACGTTTCAAGCCTAATGTTAAAGATGGAACTTGGGGGCTGGACAAATGCCACGTACCCAGGGGCGGAGCATTAGCCTAGCTTGCTCAAGGCCCTAGGTTTGATCTCCGACACTGAATTTTTTTTAAAAAAGGAATTTCTGATTTTTCAGCCCTCCCTCTACTCCATTTCCTCATCTCAGACAGTGGGATCATTGCCCATGGAACTGAGGTCTCCTTGACTCTCTCCAAAAGGTCTGATGCGTTCACCTGGACTCTGCACGCCCTCACTGCTTCCCATGGAGCCCTGGGAGACTACATAGTCTCAGTGGAGCTGAGCGATGTGTTTTCTTGTCCCTTTACAACCCATTCCTTCCTTCTTCTTTTGCTTTTCTTTTTGTTTTTTTGAGACAGTGTCTCGCTATGTAGTTCAGGCTGCCCTTGAATTCACTATATAGGCCAGGCTGGCCTCAAACTTGTGGCAGTCTTCCTGCCTCAGCCTCCCAAGTGCTGGGATTACAGGCGGGCACCACAACGCCCAGTTTCACATTCCTTTTTCTTTTTCTTTCCTGTATTGGGATTTGAACCCAGAGCCTTTGCATGGAGTAAGCTACAGCCCTAGTCCTTTTTTGTTTATTTTGAGACAAGGTCTTGTTAAGTTGCTAACTTGCTGGACTCAAACTTGTAATACTTCTACCTCAGCCTCCCAGAGTGCTAGAATTACAGGCAAGCACTACCACATTGGTTTGTAATCTCCTTACAAATAAATCAAAGTAATCTTTTAAAAAACTTCTGGTTATGAGGCATAGTGTGGATACCTATAATGCCAGCACTCAGGAGGCTGAGGCAGGAGGATTGCTGCTAGTTTCAGGATGGCTTGAGCTACATATAGAGTTCAAGGTTGACATGGACTACATAGTGAGACCCTGTCTCAAAAAAACAACAAAAAATCTGATTATTTGTTTCCCTTGCTTAAAACCCCTCTAATGGGCATTCTTAAGACCCCCACTTAACCAATAGATTTTGTTTATTTATTTACTTTTTGGTACCAGGAGTTGAACTCAGGATCTTGCATGTGCCACCCAGGCATTTATGCCACAGAGCTATATCCTTGGCTCTTAAACAAAAGATTTTATTTCATTTTTTTTTAAACAGTAGATTTTAAATCGCTTCCCCCTAACCTTCGAGATCTTGAAAGCTCTGACACTGACTCCCTCAGCCTCCTTTTGCAGGTCCCCCTTGGTCGCTGTGCACTTGGCCGAGCTGCCTTCTGTGCTCTGCGTCCCCAAGTTCCCTGCTCACTGGCTGCCCTGTCTTCTCAGGCTGCTTTGTCTGCAAGCCTGGCACCTTCTGCTGGTTCATTATTGGCTGGGGCAACTGCCCTTGCTGCCTTCCTGCCCTTCCTGCTCAGACTGGAGACTGGCAGACAAGAGCACACTCCCAAGGCCAGGCCCACTCCGCGCCGGGGCCCTGACTGCCCTGAGCGCTGACACGGGCCGCCAGGGCTGTGCCGGTGCCCTCTCGGAGCGCTGAGCCCCGTCTTTGCTCTGGGTGCTTCCCCTCCCCCGCCGTCGCTCTTGGACTCTTGCTTATCTGTCTTACCCAGCAGGACCTGGGCTGGGCTGGGGTGCAGCTCAAGACGGGTGCTGCCTTGCTCGTGCCTGCCCTGGGTCTGTCCCCACCACAGCCAAGGGGAGAAACTACCATTCAAACATGAGCCCCGGGGACAAGAACCACTGCTTTCCCTGAGGCAGCTGCACTTCCGCCGCGGAGAGCAGCTTGGCAGACACAGGTGCTCGGCAATACTCGGCTGGCTGATGAACAGCGTGTCACCCCCTCCCCCTCGCCCTGCACCGGAAGTCTCCCACCCCTCCCTGGCCCTGAGCTCCAGTCCTGTCCTGAGCAGCTGGCCAGGCCCCTGGCAGCGTCCTTCCTGGTGTCAACCCTGCGTCTGCTTCCCCGGTATGCTGGGCTCTGGGCCTGTGGCTCCCCTCAGACCCTGCCTTGGTGCTCTCTTCTCACTTCCAGAGCATGAGCCTCCTCCCACACACCCTTCCCGCCCCCCTCGCCTGCCCTGTGTGTCCCTCCGGGGCCCACTGAGCACTGGGCCCGGGTGTGGTGCACGGGCCCCACTCCCAGGGACGTCGAGGGACCGCGCTCCTGCACGCAGTCACCTGTGTTACACCCCACATACGCACACAGGTGTTTTTTTGGGTAGCAGAAATCAAACTCAGGACCTGTGCTTGCCAGGCAGGCACTGATGCCACTGAGCTGTGTCCTCGGCCCATCACCAGGTCTTGAGGGAGGAACGCAGTGGTCCTGAAGGGGGTGGGTTCTGGGCGGGCAGGGTAAGCACTGTGTAAAATGTCCTTGCTTATCTGTACTTTCGATGTTCAAAACGAACACCTGTTTGTCCGCTAACAGCAGATAGGACCTGACTACAGGACTCACCATGACGCTACAGTAACGAAGACCATGGCCTCGGGCAAGGAAGAGCTGCGTAATTCAGCGGCATGGAACGCGGACCCTGGAAACAGACCCACGAGCCAGTCAGAGGGTCTTTGACAAAGGAACAAAGGCAGAAAGCTGGGCTTCCCACAGACGGTGCCAAGGCAGCCGATGTGCACAGGAAAAGCCACCTAGACCAGACCTTCAGCTCTTCAGAGAAGTTAGCTCCAAATGGATTGTAGGCATAACTGTAAAATACAAAACCAGGAGAGCCCCAGGCAGCAAGGTAGGAGAAAGCTGACACGCCCTCCTAGAAGCAACGCCAAGGTGCGATCCCTGGGAGCTGATGAGCCGCACCTCATTAAAGTGAGAGACTTCTGTGTTAAACAGCGACAGTTTATTCTGGAGTAGAAGTGCAGAGTGGAGGGGAAGTTGGCGCTGCGGACCGAGCTCGTGACGCCGGAGAAGGAACTCGCAGCCCGGTAGACGTCCGAGGGCTGCGTCCTGTTCTCTGAAATCCAGGAATAAATCCTAGGAATGAGGAGGCTGAGGGTAGGAAGAATCTATCGAGGGGAAGAAAGCTTCTGTCTGAGAGGGACGGAAGGGGGCCTGGAAAGTGGGTTGCCCAGGTGGGACAAAACTATAGTCGACTTATAGGGTTACACGTATCGTTGCTTCCGTAACACTGATCCAACCTGGAAGCACCGGTGGTGTGAGTGGGGTCGGAACTACGGTGAACCAGTACAGTCACTAAGGTAATGTCGGGTAAATGGGGTCAGATGGGGAAGCAAGTCACGGAGCAAGAGCACCGACGGACAGGACTCTCCTGGAAGGGTGGATAAGGAGGTTTGGTCCCTACAGGAGGTGACTGATGCCTGTTTAGAATATCAGTCGCTGCTGTGCATCCCTCGGGGCGGTGTGTGGGTGCAGTCGTCCTCTTTTCTTGAAGCCTGGCCTTTGGAGAACGCGCCTCCAGCCACAGCTGTCTTCTGCATGGACCGTTTGCGGGCCCAGCCCTGTCTGATGCCTACAGTATTTCTAAATAACTTATCTGTCTATAATGCCTGGAGAAAAAGAGGGTAAAAGTAAAAATAAAAGTACATGCTGGCTGGGAAACAGCACGGGCTCTCTTGGAAACTCACGATAGCCAAAATCAACAGCTTCTGCTCTGCAGATAACACCCCCAGTGAGAGGAGGAGCCAGACTTGTAAGAGACACGGTATTTGCAAAAGATATGACAGTTAACGACTTGATCTAAAAAGTATGCAGAGAACTCCTAGAACCGAATAATAAGGATGGACATGGTGGCGCACGCCTGTAATCCTAGCACTCAGGAGGCTGAAGCAGGAGGATCCCTGTGAGTTTGAGGACAGCATGGGCTACATAGTGAGTTCAAGGGTACCCGTGGATACCTATAATGCCAGCACTCAGGAGGCTGAAGCAGGAGGATCCCTGTGAGTTTGAGGACAGCCTGGGCTATATAGTGAAACCTTGTCTCAAAAAAAGACAAAAAAAAAAAAAAAAAAAAAAGACTGATCAAGAAGCCACTGGACAGCCCAATTTATTATTTATTTATTTATTTATTTGGGGGGGGCGTTTGGTTCTTTTCCAGTACCAGGAATCGAACTCACGACCTCACCTTGCCAGGCAGGTGCTGGGCCCCTGAGCTAAATCCCCAGCTCCCTGGACAGCCCAATTTAACAAATGAGCAGAAGACTTGTGCAGGCTCCTCACCAAAGAAGACATGCAGTCAGCAGGGAGAGAGATGCTCATGGCTCACGACCTTAAGAACTGAAAGCCGTATCACAATGCCGCTACATGGGCCCTCCGGAAGTGCCTACTCAAGACCCTGAGTACCCAGTGCCACCCTGAAGCCAGGCAACAAGAGCTCGTCCATGGCCCATAAGAACAGGAATGCCACAGCCACTCTGAAAGGTGGGTCACCTCTCAAAAGCTGTGCACAGTCCCATGGTAGGACTCAGGAGCTGTGCTCCTAAACATTTGCTCCACTGGCTGGGAAAGGTGAGCCCACACAAAAACTAACACGTTTATAGCAACTTGCTTGCTTCCTTTATTTTCTGAGACAGGTTTCCACTATTCAGTTCAGGCTGGCGTCAAACTCATGACAATCCTCCTGCCTCAGCCTCCCTGGTGCTGGGATTACAGGTGTGCACCACCAGGCCTGGCAGCAGTATTGTGTCGTCTCCAGATGCCCACTAAGACGTCCTGGAGCAGGGTTGTCTGGAAGGACAGATGAGGATATCTGCACAATGGCTGTTTGTCATTCAGCCCTGCAGTGAAGTGGGCCATCCAGCCACCAAAAGACGCAGTGGAAACCTAATTGCACAGTGCTGAGTGACGACGCCAGTATATTCTGACTGTGACATTTGCAAAGGGCAAAAGTGGGAAGACGGGGGAGGTCAGCGGTCGCTGGGGTCGGCGGAGAGGGTGATTCTGAGAGCAGTGATGCTGCCCTGCGTCACTCTGATGGTGGATATGCGTCCTCGCACATCTGTGAAAATCCAGCAGTGAGCCCAGTGTCTACCAGGGACTCTGGCAACCATGAGGTCTCACTGTAGCTTCCTATTAAGGACACGCATTCTACATACAGCATGTGGGAACTGCCTGAGCTTTCTGCTTATGTTTGCCGTGACCCCAAGGTTTTCTAAAAGATAATCTATTAAAAAATATTAAGCCAGGTGTGGTAGTGCATGCTTGTAATCCTAGCACTTGGGAGGCTGAGGCAGGAGGACCACAGCAAGTTCAAAGCCAGCCTGAGCTACATAGCAAGACCCTGTCTCAAAAAAATTAATGAATGAATTAATTGTTAAAAGAAACCTTAAAATCAGGAAGTTGCCTGTTCTATCAGACAGGATCTCCCCCTCTTTTTTGAAGTACTGGGAATTGAACCCGGGGCCTCTGAACTATCTCCCCAGGCCTTTTCTGAGTTCTTAATTTTGAGACAGAATCTCACTAAGTTGCTTTGGTTGGGCTTGAACTTTTGATCTTCCTGCCTCAGCCTCCCAGACTGCTGGGGTGACAGGCCTGTGTCCTGTGCCTGGCTAACCCCACCTTGTGTCAACATACTGGATGATCTCTGTATGTACTTCAGCGCTGGGACTTTCAGCCAGCCACACATCCTCGTCAGCTTTGCTGCTGGACACAGTGCCCAACATGGCCACTTGGAGGAGAGTTTCAGTCCACGGTCAGCTGGCTCCGAGGCGGAGACAACATGAAAGGATGTGGTGGAGCAAAGTCCCCTGGTCCACAGTGGCCAGCAAGCGGAGCCAGGGAACAGTGCCGGACAGGGCAGGCCCAGAGCCAGAGACAGCACCCAAGGTTGTGCCTGTGCACCATTAATCCAGTGGATGGGTCCCAAGACAATCAGTCTGACAAGATTAAGGCTAACGGGCACATTCCTCTCCATGTCAGCCTGTTACCCAAACACATCTCCTTAAGCCATCCTTAATCCCCAAATAAACACAAAGTCATAATTTCATCTGACGTGATACAACTATATTGCCTACAACTGAAAAAGCAATGATCCCTCCTCAAATTCTCAACAATGCCAACATTTTTCAGAAATCCAAGCCTAAGTCTTCTGAGACTCAAGGCTGACTCTTCCTTATGAACCAATAAACAAATTTCATGCTCCTAAGTTCTGATGGCCCTGGGCAAACATCCTTATTGCAAAAGAGAGGATTAGGGGGTTGATAAAGAACTGCACCAAAGCAAGACAGGAAGCCAGCAGGGCAAACATTAAATCCTGTAGCTCCAGGTCAAGGATTGGGCTCACAGTGGTGAGATGTGGCTGCACTGGGCTCAGGCGGCCCCACCCCTGTGGCCTCACCTGTTGCAGCCCACATGTCCTCTCTCTTGGACTGGCTCTGCTCACAGCCTGTGGTTTTCCCCACAGGCATTCCACGTTTCTGGCACCTCCAACTTCCTGAGGTCCTCGCTGCACCTTTGGCTTCATTCACATGGGTGCATACACTGACCTCTCAGAGACTTCCTGCCTGGCGTCCCAGGCTTTCTATTAAAATCTGAGTGAAAGCCTTCCTGACCCCACAGCTCTTGTGTTCTACATGCCAGTAAAGCCAGCATTGTGTGGATGGTGCCAAGGTTAGCTGCCAGTGGGAACAGTAGCTGGGCCCCCTGAGACCATGGCTGCAGTGGCTTCTGAGTGCCTGGATGGATGGGCATAGTGAAATGAATCCCAGGGAACCAATTCCCTAAGAGTCCCTTCTTGAGCAGGAGGCTCAGAGACGCTCTTCTCAAGCAAAAGTTTATGCTGTAGCACCCTTGAGCCTCTGATGGATGGGGTCTTGATGATTCTTGAGATGCTCTTACAGCAGCTTCTTACTGTCCCTGTACAAAGTACTTGACTTCCTTTAAATAGCATCAACCTCTTCAGCAGCCACACTTCTTTTGCCTTAATTGTATATGTCATTCCTTCTGGGCCAAAATGTAAGTTTTTCAAATTTTTCTGCTCTACCTTTTGTCCCTGCTTCTTATTATAAAGCTGGCTAAAAGCAGCCAATAGTACCTACCCCAGCCTGAATGTTTGGCTGTCTGGAAATTTCCACTGTCAGATTAATCAGTCCACTGCCCTTAATCCCAGTCTCCTGAAAAGTCTCAGGACAAGGGTAAAATGTGAATGAGTTTTCTGCCAGAGCACAGTGCCTCTAGTCCAACTTCCAATGGAGTTTTTAGTCCCAACAAAACCCTCCTGACCCTGGCCTTTACTGTCCACATTCTTATCAGCATTTTGTTTTTCTGAACTCTGCCTGGAATTACTCATCAGACTGGTTTACAGCATTCTAGGCATCTCAGACCTTTCCAAACTCCTCCTGCAAACCAATTCCAAAGGCTTCAAAACCGTATGGTCAGGTGCAGCCACAGCAACAACCCCACTTCTTTAGTACCATTATTTTGTATCAGCCTTCGTGTTTCTGGGTACGTTACCCAACACATACCTTTTAAAGGAGGAGAGGGCTAATTTGACTCATGTTCTGAGGAGGTTCAGTCCATGGTCAGGTAGACCAGGGCTCCCAGGCAGACACATCATGGTGGGAGGGTGTGGGGGAGCAAAGCTGCTTAGTTCATGGTGGCCGGGAAGCAGAGCAGGGAACCAGCACCAGAGAGGAAGGAGCAGGGACCAGATGCAGAACCCAAGGTCACACCTCCATGACCCTCCAGACACACCCCAAAATGAGCCCAACCAATCCACTGGTGGTGCCTAAGCCAGTCATGTGAACACGGCCAAGCTTAATGGTCACACCATGCAACCATTCTAGGGCTGCATGTTTTGATTTTTACTGGAAAATGAAGAGTTGAGGTAGGTCCATAGCTTTTGTACGTCTGTGTTTCTCAGGGAGAAAAATGGAGATCAGGGTAAGGTTATCAACATTTAAATTCATCACATAAACACTTAAAACTCTACCATTTACCACTACCATATCAAAATAAAAATATCTGTTGCACAAAAATTAGGACATCATTTTAAATAAAAGGCAAATATTTAAACTGGATATCCTTAGTTTTATGGAAAACGTTACATGTCCCTTTTCACTGCTTTAAAGTTTTTTCCCCATGAACTGCTGAGAACACATTCCGTTGGTGGCCCAGCCTGTCGGTTGACTGCATGATGTCTAAGGTCTCTCCTCCATGTGTAGCACCTGAGACTGTCAGTGAGCCTTCCAGCACTGTGCCAGAACTCCTCAGCTGGTCTGCCCGTGGGGGAAAGGGTTAGTTTGGCTCACAGTTCCAGGCATTTCTACCATGGCTGCTCGGCCCCGCCCATTTCTCCACCCAGGAAGAGCCCACGCCAGGGCAGGCTGTGCACGCAGGAAGCAAAGGGAAAGGAAGAGGCAGGGCAGGGGACTCGGCACCCCCCGAGGACCTGTCCCAGTGATCTAACTTGCCCGCTGGAGGTCCAACCTGCTAAGATCCCACCGTCTCCGGACTGCATGGTGGACTGAGGACCCGTGCGTTCACCACCAGGACACCTAGGGGACGTTTAAACCACGGCAAACTGTGCGAGTTTGGTTTGCTCGCTGTGTCCAGTGCTGGGGCTGGGCCAGGGCCTTGCAGTGACACAAGTGCCCCGCCTTGACCCGCAGCCCCAGCCGGCGTGTGAGGAGTTTTCACGCTGCACACAGCCCATGGCAGACCCCTGTGGTGCGGAAGCTGAGGGAACGGTGAAAATAGCCGTCAGAACCAAAGCCCCTGCTCCCCAAGCAGGCAGGGTGCTATCAACAGCCCCACGAGGAGGGTCAGAGAGGGCGACACCGAGGCTGCAAGATGAAGTTCCCTGCCTGAAGCCTCACTGTCCGCCAGCAGTGCCAGGACACCGACCCCGTCTTGCCTCGAAAGTCCATGCTTTTCTGCTCTTACAGTCGCGTTTCCTGTTTTGCCCTCTCCTTTCTTCTGGAACCAGCACCCTCCCTTCCACCCACTCCAGCCCCCTGCACCATGCGTCCTTCTCCAGAGAGCCCTGCCCAGGCCACGGTCGGCGCAGGAGTCACTCGGAAGGGAGTGGGATCGCAGGAGGATGACGCCCTCGGGAGCTTGAGCATCCCCTCCTCACAGTTGTCTGGTGACCCTAAGACCCAGTCACTCCAGGGCCCGAGGATGAAGTGAACTCCCGGAGAATCGGGACAGGGACACCTGGCAGCATTCCGGCCCTGGGGTTGCCAGAGCAGCCCCCCATCACCAGCAGGGACATGGAGCCGTCGTGCCTCCCCCCCGGAAGGACACGGCACCTGAGAAAGCGGGAAGAGCATGGGTCGCAGGGGAAGGGCTCTGCACGAAGGGACCCGAGCGGTGCTCCGCCCTGTAGCTTCTGAACCGTCGGGAGCAGGGACACGCGGCCACCAGAGGGGTCAAGAGCCTGGCCACCCGTCTTGGGCCCCAAGGAGCACATGAGGCTCTCGACGTACAAGGGGATGAAGGTCCACAGTCCGTCTGAGGAAGGAGAAGGAAAGGCCCTGAATGTTCATCCTGCAGCTCAGTTGTTTTTGAAGTAATAACAAGAACCAAAAGTCGCCGACTACCTTCCCCGCCTGTCATGCTTTATAACCACGACATTTTACAATTGTGTTTCTCTTAGACCAGATTCACTCATGTGGTTAAAAGTTCAAAAGGTATGTGAAGGAATAGAAAGTCCCCTTCTCGTCCCTGCCCTGACTCCGCTTCCTGCTCTGCCCCCTCTGGGGGGGTCGGTCGAGTTTGGCTTCTTTCCAACTGCGCCAGCTGGGGGAGGCTCGTGTTTTTCTTTGCCGGAGACGGCGAACGCGGCTGAGCTCTTCCTGTCTGGACTTGCTTCGCTGGGGCTGGGTGTCCAGAGCGGCGGGAGTCACAGGCCACCTGGTGGGTGCCCCCGGGGTCGGAGCACACCCCGGGGCAGCCTGATATCCGCTGAGATGACTGCCTCCTGCCTCCTGCAGACAGCTCAGTCTCACGCGATGACAGCGGAGCTCCCAGCAGCAGGAGGGGTCACACTCGGCGCACCCACCACCCACGCCTCTGCTGCCAGCGGATTTGCTAACAGACCTTTAGCCCAAGCGGAACCGGTGGCCGGGTCTGGGCTGCAGAGGAGGAAAAATAGCCTCCACATCTGGATGCAAAGCACGTCTGTAAACTCCCTGTGCTAAGAGGGGAATTCACCGGGCTGACCAGATCTGTGCATCGTTCTGCAGGCTGCGCACGCCTGTTTGTCAGTGTGACAGTATACATGCGCATATGTGTGCTCTTGCCTGTATTTTACACACGTGGTATCGCATGGGCTTTTGTTTTTAGGTTTGGGGGCTTGGTGGTACTGGGGGTTGAACTCAGGGTCTTCTGCATGCTAGGCAAGTGCTCCACCGCAGAGCTGCATCCCCAGCCCCCATGAGTTTTTTGTTTTGTGTTTTGCTCTTTTGTCCTCTGTACTGGAGCTTGGATCCGGAGCTCCATCCATAGTCCTTTTCATATTCTTATTGTGAGACGGGGTTTTGCTAAGTTTCCCAGGCTGGCCTCAAACTTGTGATTTTCTGCCTCAGCCCCTCAAGTAGCTGGGCTCACAGGTGGAGACACCATAGCTGGCTGGTACGCCTTTCTGTGGCCTCTGATTGGTATGTACAAACCGCGATACCTACCGAAACATGAATATTTATCTTCCAGATGGTAAAGATATATTGTCAGCAACCAATTTCACAAGAGTTCTTATCTCTGTGTCAAATGGCAGGAAAATAACCTGCACTTTGTAGAACAGAGTGAGAGAACAGAACACAAAGCAGAGGGAGTTTTGGTTTTCTGAGCTGACCCAGGAGCTATCTGAGAGCCCCTGTATGGTTCTCAGGTTGGAAGCCAGCTCTGGCAGAAGGAGCCACATCAACAGCTCCACTGCCAACTCGATCGATAGAGAAATGCCTAGGAGAGCAGCAAAGCACTCTGTGGGAGCCCATGGCTCTGCCAGCATGGTGGCGCATGGGCTGTAATTTCATCTGTGGATTAATCCGTCTAAGATTATCAGTCATAACTGGGAGCAAGTGGGGCCTGGGATGTGGCCTGGGGGCTGTGTCTGCCGCTTCCTCTAGCTCTCTTGCCCTCCCTGCTTCTGCTTCCCCACTCCAGGAGGTCAGTTTTCCTCCCCTCGTTCCGGCTTGATGCCCCCCCTCATGTCCAGCCACTGCCATGGACCGCACCCACTGGGGGCAGAAACCTTTCCCCTTGAAGCGAAGTACGTCTGATACCCTGTCTTCGCAACATAACGCAGACTAACACAGACACGCACGGCACTGTCATGGAGAGGGTGCCCGCAGCCCACGTTGAGGTGACAGCGTGCGTGCTGGTAGCGGCAAGCAGCGCTTCTCTTGGATGGGTGAGCTTTGGTGCAGGGCCCAGCCTCTGAGAGAAGAGAGGACATTCACCTCTGCAAGGTTAGAGCTCCCCATGGCAGTTAGAACAAGAAGCAGAGAACTAAACCCAGGAGGACGCTGAGGAAACTGGGGTGCGCCTCAGGGGCCAAGGGATTTACGTGAGAGTTCCAGGGGGCAGGAAGCCCGGGCCAGAGCTGGGAGGGATGCACCGGCCATGTCCAGCGCTCCGTGAAGGCCGACCTGATGAACAACCGTGTTCATCACCTGCTCGTGTCCCACACCTGCTACCTCCATCCTCGCCCCGGCGCCGGTGTCCACTCACTCCTCTCCACAGACCCTGAGGGACTGTGTGCAGCGCTGGCTGCGAGAGCGGGCGCAGCAGCCTCTGCAGTCAGCCACGTCGGTGCTGGCCCCGGGCCCTTTCGTGAGCCGCACTGCAGCCCGCAGCCCCCAGGCCCCCACACGTAACCCTCCCTGTGCGGTCTCCTCCCGGAGCCAAAGCCCGCAGGCTGGTTTTTGCCGCCAGCCCTTTCCTGCTGCAGGAACAATGGGATCTGCTCTTTGACTTGCCCGGAATAGAATCCGTGGAATTCGGTCACATGGGCGAATGTGGACGTCACATTCTGAAACAAACTTCTCCGGAGAGGTCTTAGTTTTTCTTCCTGTTTCCTGCACCCCTGGTGAGGCCACTGATGTAACCTGGACCCACCAGGGACTCTGGAGCCCTGAAACTTGGGGCTTGAGGTCTCTGACGGATGTGAGAAACCCCAGTGATGGATTACTGGGCGCTGCCAGGGGGCAGCTAACTGTCCTAGGAAGCTCCCCCCGGCCTGTGTTGGCAGAGAGAGAGGAGAGGAGCTGCGGTGCCCAGCCTGATGGAGGAGAAGCGGATTGTTTTACCTATGTCTTCTCTAAACCGAGATAAAAATACCTGTAACATAGAACTGTGCCTTTTATTTATGACTTTCCCCCTCTAATTATAGAAAAATAATGTATCACTATGAAAAAATTTTCTGATAAATAAAATATACCCAGGAAAAAAAAATTAAGCATTTTAAAGCAGCTCTCCATGGGTGTGGCACATCTGCCCTGTCACGCAGCCGTCACCTCTGCTTAGTTTCAAAGAGCTGGTGGGCGGGGAGGAGCCCTGCTACCTGATCAGCAGCCGCTGCTTTTCCCAGAACCCGGGAGGTTTCTGAGGAAGTTTCCTCTCGGGCTTGGAGCTGTGAGCTTTGAGGAAGACGGGGCCGGCGAGGCCTTGCCTAGCTACTGGACCTCTCCCAGCCCGCACTGGGATACCGTGTGCTTCACATCAGGCTGTGGCTAGCTGGACGGAGTCTTTCTTCAGAGCTAGAGCCCAGGCGGGCTGGCTGTGGGTCACTGGCCCATCAAAGGGCAGCCCTCCCTGCTCCTGGGGCTCACAGGGGCTCAGGAAACTTCAACTTCATCCTGAGGGTCTTCCATTAACCGTTAGCAAGAGAGAGGACCCTGGGGACATAGATTCAAGCATCTTTCAGGACACCAACCTCTGCTTCACTGGCTCTCGGATCTTTGAGAATAAATGAATGAAAGAAACCGTTGTTTAAGGGGCTGGGGCAGGGGCCGGGGATACAGCTCAGCCACACAAATAAGTGCCTGTTCGGCAAGTGCAGGGTCCTGAGTTTGATTCCCAGCACCAAAAAGAGAGAGAGAGGCTGAGGCAGGAGGATCATCGTGAGTTTGAGGCCAACCTGGGCTACGTAGTGAGTTCAAGGCTGGTCTGAACTACACAGAGAGACTCAGAACAGAACAGAACAGAACAAGCCGTCACGACCCACGCTGGCCATCCTGGAAGTTCGCTGGGCACCAGTCCCGGTGTAACTCGGGGCTGTGACCATCCTGCCAGGACACCCCGGCTCCTGAAGAGGAGTGGGAGTGGGTCTCCGGCTGAATAAGCAGCGTCACCCCTGGGCGCTGTGTGCGGGGACACCGTGTTTCGGTCTCTGCCCCTCAGTAACGAGGCTGCAGGGGAGGTGGGCAAGACTCCTGGGCGCAGGCCGTGTCCACCCATTTCCTTCGTACTCGGCTGGACTCGGGCTCGGGGGCGTGGCAGTGGGGTGGTCACTGGGCTTCTTGCCCCTCCCAGGTGGGACAGTCATCGTCCCCAAGCCAGGTGGGTTCCAGCTCGTGGGCACCCTGTGAACTCCTTCAATGGGCTCCCAAGGGGAGACGACCTGGTCCCCGGCCCCTGGCTACAGGAACAAACCCGCGGGTCATCTGAGGATGCTGGCAGGGCAGCAACCCGGAAGTCCTCGCGGTTGAGTCCTGCAAGCCAGGGCATCTGGGGTGAACTCGGACTGGTTGTTTCCAAGGCCTCCTGGGACCCCACTGAGCCAAGAGAAGGATGTGCAGCCTCTTGGCCTCCTAAGAGGGGTCAGCATTGCTTCCTGCCCCGGCGGTTAGTGGCCAGAACCTGACCTGTTCAGATGTCTCAGAAGGGTCGGGTGGAGCCAGAGCTGATTCCTGTCGCACTGGCAGAGACCCAGGGATCTGTCTGGGGCTCCAAGGGGCAGTAGCTGCGTCAGGTGCCAGGGTTGGCCAGACTCCAAGGCTCAGCGGGGGCAGGAGGGAGCAGGGCGCAGGCCGGGCAGACCCAGGGTCACAGCGTGTCTGGGCCCCTCCGCCAGGCTCCCTGCAATCCCAGCAGGATCCAGCGGTGACTCCCCATTGCTCTCTGGCAAGCGGCCACACCCAGCACCTGCCATGGGCTCTTTAGCCAGAAACTGGTCCCTGAGGGCCCAGGCGTGAGGGAGGCGTGGCTCCCAAAGCAGCGGTACTGGGGCAGGACCCCTCTGTGCTGCCTGGGCTGGTACCTTGGCTCCGTGACCCTCCTGCCTCAGGCTCCGGTTGCTGGCCCGGGCACCGTGGTGGGCAGCGGGCAGATGGTGGGGAGGTGGGCGGCGTTCCTGAGCCCTGGACCTGGCCACTCTCTGGAGAGCACCTCCAGGAGGGAAGGAGCCCAGGCCTGGGGTCCTGACGGATCATGGCCCTCGGTCCCAGCTGCGTCCTCCGCCCGAGTCTCCCTGTGGGAGTGGACAAGGCCGGGTCTGCAGGGCAGGGCGGTGGGAGGGGCTCAGGCCTGGGACAGGAGGGCGGTTCGGCAGGGAGCCGGGGAGTGGCTGGGAGGCTGAGACGGTGGGACGTGGACTTCATCCCCGGGTGAGAAGGTCTGCACAAGGACCTGGCAGGAAGGAGCCCGGGCTGCAGTAGCGCGGTGGGGGCTGCAAGGGGAGTGAGGGGTCTACGGACATTTCGCCTAGGAGGTGGAGAAAGCAGGGGACCTGGTTCAGGGAAACCCAGGGCCATGGGCCAGTGAGGGAGAGGGTGCCAGGCTGGGAGGACAGTGTGGGTCTCAGCGTGGGGGTCCTGGGGGAGAGACCCTTGGGCTCGGCAGAGTGTGCGGGCCACAGTGTACAGAGAGCGCTCGGTAGAGGCACAGACAGGTCCATCTGGCTTCAGGGGGCCTCAGGGGGCCAGGGAGGCCAGGCAGCTGCCTCCTGAGGCCACCGAGGATGGGCCGCCCCAAGGTTGGCCATGGGAGGTGCTGGACAGAGGTGGCCGCTGGGAGGACACGGCTGGAGACCTGGTCCCAAAGGCCGCTGCCGGGGTTGCATCCCGAGTGCCCCTGGGGCTCAAGTGTCCACAGCTGGGACGGGGCCTGTGGAGGTGACCAAGTCCCTGGGGTGCCATCCCAAGAGCAGATCGTTCCGCTCAGGGGCGCCTCCCTTGCCAGGCTTGGGGAGGGCTTTGTGATCAAGTCAGGCTCTGCCTACCCTGGACGTGGTCAGGCCGAGGGGCTGCATCCTGGACTCTGGAACCTCTGCTGCTCTAGGTCAATGTCCCGCAGGTCTATTGTCACAGGGATGAGAGTGCGGGGGACAGAGGGAAGAGAGGCTGGGGCAGAGAGAGCGCTGCTCTGTGAGGGCCTCTGTGAGTGGTGCGTGGAGGACACAGTGGCTGAGCTGGGAGGGGATGGGGCGGAGCGGATGGAGCAGGCGGAGCCGTCCAGGAGTCGGCTGGGGGTTACTGGCGTGCCCCGGGTCTGGGGGACCTGGGTGCACGCCCACGTGAGGAGCGGGGCTGCTAGTCCCCAGGAGGAGGGCAGGGGTGCTGACCGCGCTCTGGCAGAGCAGCACAGGGACACAACCTGGGCTTGTGGCCAGGCGTTTCCTCAGAATGAATTCCTGGATGTGAGATGCTGGGTCCAAAGCTACAGACACTCTAAAGGTAGTGAGACAATATCAAGTTGCCCGCCACAAACTTTCTTTCTTTGTGAGACAAAGTCTCAGTATGTAGCTCAGCCTGGCCTCGAACTCACAGCTGCCTTCCTGCCTCAGTCTCCTGCTCACTGGGATTACAAGTGTGCGCCACCATGCCCAGCTCCACAGACTTTAAAGTGATTTTGGCAGCTGTGTGTTGGTAATGCCAGCCTCACAAACTCTGAGTGCCACGCTTAAGATCTCTGTCAGGGTGACTGACCCAAGTACGTCCCTCTGCTCCTGCCCACAGCGGTCCCCTCATGCTGGGCACGGAGGCCACTGCCCTGTGTATACGCACCTTGCCGTGAGTTTATCCTATGGGTCGTGTGCGCGGCAGCGGTGCTCACATCCCTGCGTGGAGTGGCATAGGTGCAGAACACATCTTCCCCCTGCCCGTCTCTCCATCCGCTTCCCACCTGAGAAAGGGCTTCCTACCTGCTGCTCTCTGCCTTTTTTTTTTTTTGGTTTTTCTCCGGTACCGGGAACCGAACTCACGACCTTGCGCTTGCCAGGCAGGCGCTTTTGCCGCTGAGCTAAATCCCCAGCCCCTCTCTGCCTTTTATTCTGCTCTTTCTTTATACTCTGGGTTTCTCAGAGAAATCATGTGATCTTTAAACTGCGTGCCTGGTTTATTTCACTTAGCAGTGTGGTCTCAAGGTGTACCCATTTTTCTACAAATGACTCAAGTTTATCCTTCTTTATGGCAGAGTAGTACTCCATGGTGTGTAAATACACTTTCTTTACCCATTCATCCGTTGATGGGCATTCAGGCTGCATCCAAGATGTAGTTATCGTGAACTGCGCTGCTATGAACACCGGTGTGCATGGATCCCTGTAATACGATGTCTTTAGCTCTTTGGGGAAGATGCCTAGGAGGGAATAGCTGGGTCAAATGCAGTTTCTAGTGAGAGGTGAACAGCAATAGCCCAGAGTGAGATGGAACAAGGGTCACGGTACACTGTAACACCCGGTGCGTGAGTGTGGCCTCCGTCTCGAAAACATCTCACACCGGGGAAAAGCAGCCATGGGCGGGGGCCCGATGTCTCTGTGGGTGCTCCACTGCCCCAGGCTTATCTGGAAACCTCACCCCTCTGCGGTCCAGGGTCCCCGTGGAGACTCCACCCAGCCAGGCCACACCCCTCTACCAGCATGTCACCCGCCCCCTCCCCCCTCCCCCGCCCGCCCCCAGGGCCCCAGGCAGTGAGAGTGTCAAATAGTCTAATGCAGTTTGTCCCCGGGACTGGGGAGGATAGTGCCTGTCCGGAGCTGACCCCGTGTGGCTCTCCCCCACTTGTCCTCCTGTGACCCCAGCGCTTGGATTACAGATGAGATTAGCCGTGCTCGGGGAATGTGATCTCCGGGTGGGAAGCGGAGGAGATGAGTGCGTGGGGGGAGGAGGAGAGAATATTTTCCTTTTGTTTATTACTCTAAAAATTTCAAATGCAGACCAAAGCAGAGAAAACAACTGGGCAAGCCCTCAGCACCCATCGTCCGGCTCTCGTGGCTCCCCCTCTGCCGGTATTGAGCCCCACGTGCCCCCCACTCTCCTCGGGGTCCCCGCAGCAGGGCCTGGACATCGCGTCCGGGCGACATAAGGACTTCTCGCAGCATTGCGTAAGGACTGGGCTGCTGAGAGCCGGGAGCCTTATCAGAAGGCGGAGGACGCGGGAAGTTTGCACAGGGATGGAGCGTGGAGGCAGAGCAGGGAGACCTGTCTTAGACATCAGCAACTTCTTTGTGCCACGGGGGTGGGGGAGGAAGGGGTTATCTTTCAGGGGGAGAAACCGAGGGCTGAGGCGGGTTCGCCCTGGCCGAGGCAGTGACAAGTCAAGATAGAGCTGGAGCAGACCCTGTCTCTTGGGGGACCCTGAGCTGAACCCCAGCGCCCTGGGTGACAAGGCTGACACCCTGCTGCTCTGTGCTGGACTCTCAGGGCTTCTGTCAGAACTGGTCCCTGAGGGCAAGGTGTGAGAAGGTGTGAGACTGTCCGGCAGAGCAACGGGACGCCGGTCCAAGCACCGTGTGCCTGACTGTGGGGGCCCCGAGCCTGTCCTGCCACTCTGACTGGGCCCTGGCTCCCCGGCCGAGCCAGCAGGCAGCTCCCCAAGTCACTCCTCCTCCAAGGGTGGGCTTGGTGGGCTGGAGGAGGCTTCGGTGTCCTGGACAGTGAGAAAGGACTTCTGCGTTGTCCAGTATTAAGTTTTTGTTTATTCATTTGGATTTTCTGGTGTGTGTCTCTTTGAGACAGGGTCTCCCTATGCAGTTCAGGCTGGCCTCAAGCTCACTTTGTAGCCCAGGCTGGTCCTGAACTTGCAATGATCCTCCTTCCTCAGCCTCCTGAGTGCTGGGATTATAGAAGTGCACCACCACGCTGGCTGGTTTTGTTTTTGAGACAGGATCTCACTGTATGCAGTTCAGGCTGGCCTTGAATTGACTATATAATGCAGGCTGCGTTCTACATCTGCCTTCTCTGCTCTTTGTCTCTGAGATTCCTCCAGGTCAGTGCCTGGAGCACCAGCTTACTGCCTGGAACACCAGCTTGTTCCTTTTTGTTGCTGAGTAATATTCCACCATGTGATTCTATCAATTTGTGCTGCCAGCTGGCTCTGGGACATGTTTTTGGTGAGCATCCGACTCACTCCTCCTGGACATGGCTGGCGGTGGAGTTTGGGGCTGGTGATTTGCTTCTTAGAGAGACATCTGGAAGGCTTCATGGGGACTTCCCCGGGTGAGTGCTATGGCCCCTGGGGTGTTGGCGTCTCTGTGGAGGGGTAGAAACTCAACCTTGATGGGCAGCAGCCTGGGTGCCTCCCCTGGTCCTGTTGCTGATGTGGCCGAGTGGCCTGTCCAGGGCGGGTCGGTCAGTGGCCGCCCTGCTGTCGGTCTGTTCCTGGTGACCTGCGGTGAGTTGGGAGCGTGAGTGCCGACCTGTGGGAGGACTTTGAGTTTTCCGGATTAGCTGTGCTCAGCAGGGAGTCAGGGGCGGATGCCAAGGTCCCCACTGCCCCAACCTCGGCCAGGCACCACCAGGACCAGCGAATCAGACGGCGGCGGAGGGGGAGAGCCCCAGGGGACCAGATGCAGCTTGCCCTCCTCATGGCTCTCCCACCCTGGGGGTGGCGTGGTCACAGCTGGAACCCAGCAAGGTCGGCCAGGCACTGCGCGGTGCCTGGGACGGACTGTGACAGCTGCGGAGGCCCCAGCCCTGTGTGCTCGGGCGTGGGAGCAGCAGGCGGGGAGCGGGGCTCAGCACCCCACCACCCAGGACGGGGCCCCCCGGGATGCACACTACAAAGGACGAGTGCCTCTAACCCATAGGGCGCTGCGTCAGGCCCCAGCGTTGCTCCTGTCCCCTCAAGCGTGCCGCCGTGCGGTGGCCATGGACGTGAGGCTGCCCCGCCGATGCTGCGCAGCCGGGGCCTCCCAGCTCCCTGCCTCTCCTCCCTGGCGGTCAGCAGGTGGCTGTGCCCCGGCCCCAGCCCAGGAGGGAGCTGGCGGGGGAGTCAGCGCGGGAAGCAGGTCCCTCGAGGACCCTGGGGTGGGGGCCACCCCTGCCACCAGGCCCTGCGCTGGCTGAGGACGGCCATGCACCTGTTCCGGGGACTCTTGGCTCCGCACGGGAGTGGCACTGGCGGCCCGCCACGGCCTCGGCACCCACTCCATCCCTGTGGGACTAGGCCTCAGCGTGCGCCCTCCAGGCCCCTCTTTCACCCGTCCACCTTCTACAACGCGTCTCAGACCCCACAAGGACCTTCAAAGCCCTGCACTTCCTCGTTGCTCAGAGATAAAGTCTGGACATCTTGGAAAATCCCAGCAGGTGCCAGACCTGTCACTGTGCCTTGGCCCTGCCCAGCCCCCTCCTCCCCATCTCGGGCTACTGGGCTGCGTGTCAAGCTCCTGGACAAGCCACCTGCCCAGCACCCAGAAGGACGTCCCTGCCCGGTACAGTGAAAGGACCGAGGCCTGCGTGCCAGCCCTGCCTGGTGTGGGAAGGGGCACAGGCTCTGAAAACCTGAGTGACAGCTGATTCTGGTCCCAGGCAAGCCCCGCCCTCCTGTATCTCTGTGCTGGGAAAGAGGAAAGTGGGCCAGGGCCCCGCGAGGCTCCGTCACAGATAGAAGCCGAGAGCCCCAGCTCCTGTACTCCTGCACCTGGCCATCAGCGTCCAGCGCCGCGTGGGCCGTGACGCAGCGTGGGTGACAGCTTCTAGGCCTTTCGCTCCTGGGGCCGCCCGAGGGTGGCTGTGGGGCTCACAGTGGGCTCTGTCCAGGGCACTGTCCTTCCTCCCTACCTGCTCCTCCCAGAGCCGACCCTGTGTGGCATCACTGGGGTGTCACAGTCAGCCCAGTGGCACTTACCATGTTCCCCAGGGCAGAGGGTAGTCTCGCTTGTCACTGGACGGCCACTCTGAGAGGCATGGTCGCTCTTCCTGCCCTCAAGAAGGCCGAAAGAGCTGGTGGCACTGACCTAAGACAGTCCCCAGGGCGCCCTGGGAACACCACCTCCCTTCCAGCCACCCAGCACTCTGTGTGCAGCCCGGAGCCGCGGAATGACACAAACCCCTGACCCCTCCCTCCCGCCTCACCCAGGGCCCTCTCCCTCCACTTGCCCAGGCAGGGCTGGCCGAGGCCCCCGCAGCGGCTGGCGTCGAGCTGGGTGGCCGACCAGGCTTGGGAGGCCAAGGGAAGGCAGAGCTGACAGGGAGGAGGCCAGGGCCGTGGTCTGAGTGACCTCAGGACAGAGGAATGCCGGCCTCGGGGTGGGAGGCCCGAGGGCTGGGAATCAATGCACGGAGGCCAGCTGAGAAGGGAGAGTCGGGGTGCTGGGGGACACAGCTGTCCCCAGACCCCCGCCCCGGGCATGGGCATGGCTTCCGTGCGAGGCTGCTGCGCCTGTGAGGTCACAGCTGTTTCCGCACTGGTCACACAGCGCAAGCAGAACAGAGACGGGGAGCGGACCGCACAGCGAGGCGCACCAGGTCCACGACGTCCAGTCTGGGGCCGAGCAAGGCCCCCGGAACCGGGAGGTGAAGGTAGGCTCAGGCAGGAACCCCCGTGAGGACAGCAGAGCGTGATCGGAGGCCGGGACGCTGCCGTCTGAGATCGTAGCGGCAGGCAAGACGCCTGGCACCAGCTGTGCCGTGGGCAGGGCAAGCACGGCGCCAGGAGCCAGGGCCCCGTCCTGTGGGACAGCGCAGAGCGGGCAGTGTCGGGCCGGCTCGGGCACACACTCTGTGCACACGAGTCTGCACCTCCGCAGCCCAGGGAGTTCGTGCGGCCAGCCTGGCTCAGGCCCCAGGCGGCAGCTGGTGGTCGCTGGTGTAGAAGACGCACAGGCGGCAGAGCACAGCCTGCCTAGGACGCCCGTGTGACCTCAGCCTGCAGCTCCCCGACTCGGCTGCACTCCTCCACGGACAGATACAGGGATCAGCCTCAGAGCGGATAGGTGTGCTGTGACCCTTGGCTGGGGGGGCGCAGGTGGGGCTGCGGCCATGCCTGCACCTGGTTGCCTGCACCCTGACTGATGCCCAGGCCCCCAGTGGATGCCAGGCCCCAGCCAGGGGCCTTTCAGAGGGAAGGGGGCACAGAGCAGCCAGCAGCGGTCACAGCATTGCCGCAGGGCATAAACCGATGGCCGAGCTGTCCCAAAGCCAGACCAGAGGCTCGGGAGCAGAGAGGCCTCAGGCCATGCATCGTGGAGGACAGGACAGCCACAGAGGAGGGAGCTCTGTGCAGGACACAGGGCTACCACCCCATAGTGGGGTGACGCCGCTGCCACCCAGGACCTGCGGCTTCCCCCGTGACCTCTCATCTCTGACCTCTCCAGCTGGGGCCCTGCACCCACCCAGGGCCAGGGAGTCAGGCAAACAGTGGGGGCGACGTCTCCTTCCAGGCTGGCACTTTCCATGCCAGGTGGGGCCAAGGACAGACACACTGGCTCTCTGAGCGCTGCGCTCCAGGGATCCGGGTGAGCCCGGGCAGTCTGGGGTGAAGGACAGCGGGTGATTCACTGGCGTCATCTCCCTGCTCTTGGCAGCGTCCTCCTGCACTACCGTGACCCTGAGGAGCCCAGCCCCAGCTTGCTTCACCTGTACCTTCGCACCGGGAGCCACGGGACACTGTGAGGCTCCCCCAGCCCCGGAGAGCCCTGTGTGCGGAGACTCTGGTGGCGCCGGCAGCAGGAGCAGGATGGCGCGGACAGAGGTGGGCTCGGCCACAAGGGATCGGCCATTGCTGGAGCCCCGAGTCCAGTGGGCTGGGACCTCTTGTGCTGCTACAGCCAAGGCCAGCCTTGCTCCCTAAGTCAGTCGTTCCTCCCGCCCCTCTGCCACCCAGCCCTCCGAGCTGGGCAAGAAGGCGAGGGAGAGGAGGCCCCACCCGGGGGTCTCAGCACACGTGGGAGGACAGGTGGAGGGCCAAGGTGTGGGAGCCGAGTCCAGGCCGGGGCCCCAACCCTGCAGGGAGAGCGAGTCGGCCTCCGGGCCTCAGCTTGGAGCACACGGAGGCCGAAGGTGGCTGGCTACTGCAGGCAGCTGTGAGGTCTATGGCGAAGTCAGCAGGAGTGACCCAAGGGCACGGCGCCCGCAGCCCTGTGCCCAGCCTGTGGCCCATCTCTGTCTGGCTCCTCCGCCAGTCCTCCGAGAGCCCCCACAGGGCCTGATCCCTGCCCCTGGCTGGGGCAGCGATGGGAGAGGACCAGAAGAGGAAGTCAGGAGGGAGGAGCAGGAGGGCAAAGACGGAACCCCTCACCCTCAGAGCCAGATCTCGGTGAGGAGGGGTGGGCAGGGACCTGAGGGCAGGGGGCCGGGAGGCCCCGCCTGGTAGAGCCGGGTGCTTACAGCCAAGGGGAGCTCAGGCAGAACCCATCCACTCCTCTCCCCTCTGAGCTGGAGGGGTGAGAAAGGCAGCCCAGGAGCTGCGATGCAGGGGACAGTGACAGGAAGAGGGGCTGAGTGGGGCTAGAGCTGGGAGGGGCGGGCCAGGGCCAGGGTCTGGCAAAGCCACCAAGGATGACAGACAGGGCCCCGCAGTGAGGCTGCTCAGGGCGGGGGCAGGAAGGAAAAAGGGGGCTGACAGAGAAATGGGGACTCGGCTGACCTGACTCAGAGCAGCCAGGGCGTCAGTGTTGGCCAGGAAAGAGCTCGAGGAGGTGGGCGCCTGTCTAGAAAGGTCCTGGGTGTGACAGAGCCATTGGACAAGACGGTTTTTTTTAAGCAATGCAAGGTTTAAACTAGGAGCCAGGGATGGTGGCACACAGCTGCAATCCCAGCTCTTGGGAGGCTGAGGCAGGAGGACCGTTGCAAGTTCGAGACCAGCCTGGGCTACAAAGTGAGCTCAAGGCCAGCCTGAACTGCACAGCGAGACCGTGCCTCAAACAGACAAAAAAAAAAAAAAGATTTGAACTAAGATATTTCAGGTACAAACTCCCTGTGATGAGTGTGATCATTATGTATATTTAAAATGTACCACTAGAATTTGATTTTAAAAAGATGAGAGATTTTTCAGATTTTGGAAAATCCACATAGACTTTACCAGTTGGGCATCCCTCATCTGAAAACCCCAAATCCCAAATCCAAAGTGTGCCAACGTCCAAAGATTTTGCAGGTCGTGTCTGTGTTTAAGAATCTGGGGGGACACAGGCTGTAACCTTCCACCCGGCTAATGGAGCAAGAAACATGTGAGCTGCCGCTCTGAGGAACCCCGAGAGGACCCCCAGTGAGCGTCCTGTTCCAGCAACCGGAACCTACGGGAGCCGCAGGCCGCGGACAGGGGCGGAGTGGGGCCTGCCCGCGGGGCTCCCGCACAAGGGCAGCGGACGGACCGCAGCACGCCCCAACACCTGGAGAGATACGGGTGGGCTCTGAGCAGCTGAGAAGGGGGAAAGACTCCCACCGGTGCTGGATCTGGCCCTGAAGCCAACCTCACTCTTGTCTTTGAATCGATATTTGCAGGAAAGGTTTTGGTAGCACACTGGACCTCCGCTAAAACTCCTGTCAAAAGGAACTGTCTCAGGCCCTGACTGAAGCCAGTTCAGCAGTTATAGACTAGATAGCAGCGGGCTTTAAGGAACAGGCTCTCCTGACTAGCCCTCGGAAAGAACTCTGGAGCGTAAGCGGCGGGGTTTGGGAACACAGAAAGCCTGGCCCTCGAGCTAGGAGGGTTTTCCCGGGAGCTGGAAACAGTGTCCAGCTGTGACAGCGCTTGCGGCCAGAGTGGTCAGCGCCGAGCAGCTCCGCACATCTGGAGACCCCATCTGAGGAACCGGTTGGGGTGGAGGAACGGACAGCTGTGGAGGCCGGGGGGCCGCTGCTTCCACATGGAGTGACGTTAGAACAGCGGCTCCCTTCTCCTCGAGTGAGGAGGAAGACGAACAGGAGCAGAACCGCTGAAGAAGCTGGGCTGGAGCCCAGGCAGGGGGGAGGGTGAGACCTGACCTGACCCCCGTTGCAGTGGAGCAGTAAACGAAGGCTCTGAGATGCCTCTGTCACGGCGATTTCAAATTCAAGACCAGCTGTTTCAAACATTTTGAACAGTCACCCCAGGCTTGTGTTCAAAAAGAAAGACCACCTACATTCACAGAGAAAGACAGGCCGCCTCTGTCAAGACCCTGCCTCCTCTCACCCTGGGATCCACACAACCCCAACAGCCAAAGCAAGGGCTGCCGCGCCGAATTCCCAGTCTGGATGGAGCTCAACAGAGCGGCCCAGGCCTCCCAAGTCCTCATCAAAACCGCCTATAACATGAGCTCCCCCAAGCCATTCTTCCTCATGACTCAAAGCAACTCCTCGCGGCTGATAAAATCAGAAGTCCCAAAAGATCTAAACTCAGGCAGGAATCCCAGGTCACATTCTTCAGCCATGACCCCTTCTGGAATCTCTCCTGGAGTGGACACAAGCACACCATCAAAAAGCATCTGCTGGTCAAGCCAGGCTCAGAAGGAGCATGTTCTCCCTGGACTCAACGCTGATGAAGAGGCGCCTTTGGCTATCAGGGATCCAGACCCAGAAAATAGCACCGAAGGTCTGGCAGAAACAGGCTTATCAAGTCTAACAGGTCAAAACAGGCCTTTGAGCCCAAGCAAGGATCTCTGGTCCTGTTACTGACTTTTACTATGGACACCGTAAAGGAGGTGGGCAGCCAGAACCAGACTCACTCAGCCTTTAAATGCCTCAGCAGCTCGAAAGTTCTGGAAAATGTAAAGTTTATGAATCACATGAAGCACCTATGACCCCAGTGCTCAGGACACTGAGGCAGGAGGATCGCCATGAGTCTGAGGCCAGCTGAGCTACGTAAGCAAATTCAAGCCAGCCTGTACTACGCAGTGAGACCCTGTCTCAAAAAAAAAAAAAAAAAAAAAAAAAAAAAAATCACACGAAGCACCTTTTGGGTGACAGCTGGGAAAACCACGCCACCTGCCAGCACCGCCAGTGGCAGTTTCCAACTCCCTTCCAGCTGGGGCTCACAGCGACAGGATGCGCACTACCCAGTGGCCCCTGCTGCCTGTAAAATCTGTGCGCTGTCATTTGAAGCAGATCGAGCTCTCTGACAGCACGTGAAGGACAAGCGTAAGCCTGGCGAAATGCGCTGTGTGCCAGGTTCGCAGTTATAGATCACCAGCCTTTGCTGCGTGGAGACATTTTAGAATGTGCCATGAAAACACTAAGGATTTGCTTTGTCTGTTTTGTCTTAAAACCTGAAAAACTGCAAATCCACACATGAATCATTGTTGGAGACACTGGAGCAACAAGACAAACTTCTGTGTCCCAAGAGCTTGCTGTGGTTTTTGAGTTTGAAGGAGAAAACAGCACAAAAGCAAGAATCATCCGACATCTAAAAAGCCGGAGCCTGCAGAGTGTAGTGGAGTCTCAGCACTGTAGTCTCAGCACTCGGGAGGCTGAGGCAGGAGGATGGTTGGGAGTTCGAGACCAGCCTGGGCTACGAAGTAAGCTCAAGTCCAGCCTGAACTGCATAGTGAGACTTTGCCTCAAAAAGACAAAAAAAGCCAGAGGCACAGGGAGGAGGGGCTGCCTCCTGAACAGAGGTTATTATTCAACCGCGACTCACCCACTGAGATGCACAGAATCTGTCACTGCATCTTGCCTGTCGCCTGTAGAGATTCTGGACTCCTCTGTGTTCTGCCCTCGTCCATGGCTTCTGAGAGGCAGCTGTGAGGCCAGGGCATCCGCAGCTTGGGACCGGCACTAGCGTGCAGCAGCAGGGTGCACAGTGACAGCTCCAGCCCCCTGCTCTAAAGAAGCAGCTCACAAATCTTCATGCCCTTTCTTCACTCAAACCCCTCTACAGAAGTGACCCCTACTCTGCCCGTACCACCAACATTAGTTTTTATTGCTTTTGAACTTTAAGTAAATGTGTTAAATCACTTTAATTCAATGGAATCAAACAATTAAAAAAAGAACTTTTGGATTTCAGAATGTTTGGGAGTTCGGATTTTTGGGTTAGGATGCTGTTTGCATACCAGTCAATCTCTCTGTTTTGGGGCTGGGGATTTAGCTCAGCGGCACAGCGCCTGCCTGGCAAGTGCAAGGTCGTGAGTTCAATCCCCAGTACCGGAAAAAAAAACAAAAACAAAACAAAACACAACAAAAAATCTCTCTGTTTTGTTATTGGGGACACCGAAGCCCACGAAGCTGAAGGGACTAATGAGCTTAAGACATCCAGGCCCGGTGAGATTTTCACTCCGGGGAAACAAGCTCTTCTAACCTCCTTCTGCCCCGGCCAAGAGCTCCCAGAACTTACTGGCTGCCAAACACGTTATTTGTCTTCATGAACTTCGAGTTCTCCTCCAGGGAATGCCCTGCGGGTGGGTTACGTGGTGAATGCTCACCTTTAACCCAGTGAAAAACACCCATCACAGACCCTTAGTATGTGGGCATGGGAGCTGCTCTGTTGCAGGACTTGTAGTGAGTTTTCAGTTGATGACGTTCAGCCACTTCTTGTTCCTGGTCTCCTGTAAAGCAGGAACTGACAATGTACCCTCCACAGCCCTGGTATACACAAGATGGTTAACGCTATTCTTTCTCTCTACTTTCTCCCGCAGAGCACTGTCTAAGCGGTTAAGTTGGCTAAAGCAAGGAGGTCAAAGGCATGAAAATTCCTAGAAAATAAAAACCGCACAAAACATCAATATGGCGGTGCCAGGTGCCGCGTAATTTTCACGAGAACTCCGCAGACACATGCAGAACCCCAAACCCACAAATCTTCTGAGCCCTTTGGAGCTGCTGATGTTGCTGGCGCTGCAGGAGGGGGTGACCAGTGACCAGGGCCCCTCTTCTCTGCTGCCCAGCTTTGGGAAATATCTGCTAGCCCAGTCACAAGAGGAATCGCCCTCTAACCAGCTCAGCTACCAGGAGGAAGTGCCAACTTATCTTTTGGGAAATTCCAGATCTTTCTTGGGGGGGTACCGGGAATCGAACTCATGAGCATGCACTTGTTGGGAAGGAGCTGTGCCGCTGGGCTATATACCCTTGGCTCTAGACTGCAGATTCCCAAGAAAGTGAGGCCCTGGGTTCCGGGGGCTGTGCCCTCTCCAATGGCAGCCGCCCTGGTCTCCTGACCGTGGTAGCCCTCCCTGGCAGTGCTAGGCCGGGGGCAGAGCAGTGTGTGAGATCCGCTGTCCCTCCCCGCAGCAGTGCTGGGTCCCACATGCCACGCTCACTCCCCGCCCAGTTACCAGCGCTGTGTGTGTCTCCGGCACCGTGCCAGGGGCTGAGTGTACAGCAGCGGGCGAGATGGATGTGGTCCCCGCCTTCGGGAAATTAACAGGCCGGTGGAAAGACAGGCAGTAATAAAACAGCAAACCGGCTATTACAAACCACCACAACTATGCACTAGCAAGGGAACGAGGAGGGCGGTGGAAGCCAGCGGAGGTCGGGGTGGCAAGGGAAAGGCTGGGGTCTGAGTTTTGTGCCAGGCGTGGGCATTGCAAGGAGGAACACTTGAGGCAGAGGTGGTGACTTGGGCCACCACCAGGAAGCAGGCGGGAGCTTGACTGTCCCAAGCCCAAGGCGTGCTTGGTCCGACCCTGCCGACCAAGCTGAGCTCCGACAAGAAGGTCTCAGCCGGGGCTGGCAGGACCCAGCCTGTACTCTGAGATCCCTGAGCATAAGCAGGAGCCCACTGGGAGGGCCGAGTGGGTGGGGAGGGAGTTTGGGGGGTGCGGCTGCCGCCAGGCTGTCTGTGAGTTGGACCCCAGGGAGCGGGGGCGAGAGGGGAGGCCGGTGGGGTTCAGCCAGTACAGATTCCAGCGGTGAGCGCAGGGCCACGCACACAGGGCAGCGCTATCCACTGCCCGCACGGGCCTCCCGCACCCTCCTGCAGCACCCTGGGCGAGGGTAGTGGGACCTGAAAGCCACCCGGGTACAAGAGCAGCGGCCACGGGAGGGGCTGGGGCTCCTACAGCTCGGATACTGTGGGTCTCACCAGCCTGGGGGGCACAGGAGCCCCACACGCTCCTGGGAGCAGACGGTTCTGGCTGGAGGTGCCCGGCTACACAAGAGCAGGATGGCAGCACCTCTGGGCCCACTCCAAGGCCTTCCCGCCCTCAGGAAACCCCCGGAAACCTCGATGGTGCACACAACCGGCCCCCGCTGCAGGGCTGAGTTCCAAGCCACCGTGAGGCCTGCAGCCCCAGGCGGCGTCAGACCCTGTGGATGTGGCGTGTCTTCGCGCACGTGCGCACACACCTACGGGAAAGCTTAGCCTATAAACTGGGCACAGAAAGAGGTTAGCTGTAATTACCACCAGTCAAATAGAACGCCGTAACGCCACAGAGCAAGGAAAGCTACTTAAAACTGAGGCATTGTTTTTTTCTGGAATTTCCCATGTATTTTTGGACTGAGGTTGACCATAGGAAACTGACACCTCAGAGAGCGAATCCATGCTCCCACATCTGAGTTTAGATCTAGAAACCATACGATTGTCTGCCCGCCTAGGGTGTGACAGCCCCTCTGAGGACGCATGGAATACAATCAAAGTCTCCCCAGAGGTGACAGGGCTCATAGAGCGTCTCAGCTGTACCGAGGACACAGGGACATGCCCCCGCCATGCTTGTCCTGAGCACTGCAGCACCCGGTGTTTCTGGGGACCCCCACACTGCTGAGGTCCAGGAGCTGCAGGAGCAGCAGGCGTGGCCCTGCAGACCTGGCTCCCCAAGCCCATGTGTCGCCTGCCCGCCTCAGTGTCCATCTGTGTTCAAGCCCAGAGGCAGCCACTCTGCTTCCTTGGTGGCCAGCGGTCCTCAAGATCCTTCTGCTCGGTCTCCACTTCCAGGACTCCTGACACACACTCCTGGACAAGTCCTCTGGTCCGCCCCACTCCCGTAGCCGAAGCCAACCCCCAACCTGGGCTGGCGGCACCTTGGGAGCTGCTTGCTCAAAGCGGGGGCCACACACCACCGACCCAGGAGTCGCTGTCGCCAGCCTGGGATGAGGCCCCGTGCTGGCGTGGAGACCAGGCGTTCAGGAGCATTGCTGGCAAAGGGTGGCCTGAGTCTATGCCTGTGAATGCCAGGAAAAGTCTGGGCTAGGATTTTTTAAAATTTATTTTTGCATTTCAGTTTTTCTAACTTTTATTTTTATTAGTCCGTGGAGGCTGTGCATGATGACCACACTCACAGTGAAGACCTGGTACACGGATAGAATGCGTCTTAATTCCTGTTGCATTTCATTTTCTTTAAGCTAAGCCTGGCGGCCCACACCTGTGATCTCAGCTACTCAGGAGGAGAAGCCTGAGGTAGGAGGATTGCAAGTTCCAGGCCGTCCTGAGCAATTTAACAAAGTAAAAAACAGTAAGGGCTGCGGTAGAGCGCCTGTTTAGCTGGAGTGAGCCCCTGGTCACAAAAAAAGAAGAACATTTAAAACATGACACATCGTATTTTTAGATCTTTATAGGATACAGTACGATCATCTAACACCTGTCTGCCATGTGTCAGGATGAAATCTGAGTAATTACATTTCCACAGCCTTGAACATGCATTGTTCTGTGTGCTGGGACCCTCTGGACTCTCCTGGTTGTTTTGAAATGTCTCCTAAGCTGCCGTGGGGCACAGCTACCCCAGGGCACCGGGAGCACGGGCGAATCCCTCATCACTGCACTTTGTCACCCCTTATCTCACCCTCTGTCACCTCCTAGACGCTGGTGATGTTATTTTCTCTCTGTGTGGAGGATTGCATTCATCTTCCCAAAGATTTCTCTCCTGGGCCAGGGATATAGCTCAGGGATGCATGCACCTGCCTGGCAAGCGCAAGGTCCCAAATTCGATTCCCGGTACCAAAAAAAAATCAAACCAAAGATTTCTCTCTGTTATATTTTATGAATGTGTTCACCTGTGACAAATGGGAAACGAGACCCCAAAGAGCTCTTTCCTGGAGGACAGCTACAAAAGCACCACATAGAGGCCACGTCCCTCTCCCCTGCTGACTGAGCCCCAGGGCCTTTGACCTCGGCACCAACAGGAAGAAAAATAACACGCGCTTGTTTGGTTGACCCTGCTGGTGGTCAGAGCCCAAAGGTCCCTCTCCGCCCCAGCAAGGTCATGGAGTGGCTCCGTGGCTCACCGTGCTGTCCAGCCGCAGGGCCCCAGCACCCGGCTTGTCAGCCATGTGTCGCCGCGCAGGGACTCCGCACAGCCACCTAACCACCCCGACCCAGGCCCCAGAGAATGGCAGCGCCAGTGTTCCTGTCCCCAGGGCCTTGGAGGTGCCTGTCCCACAGCATCCGCTGGGCCTTCTGTGCCTGGAGAGGAGGGGTTCATCCTGCAGCGTGGGAGCACGTCCGTTTATCCGAGAGAAGTTCATCTCTGTGTGCCTGCTGGGCCTGAGGTCACAGGGAGGCCTGGGGAAGGGGACGTTGGCACTGCATCTGGCTCCCCAGCCTCCAGCTCCAGGATACAGGTGACCTGAGGCCCCACCCACAGCTGCACGTGCTGGGTGCAGGAGCTGGTGACTGAGGCCCTTGCTGCCCCCAGCCTGCAAGCTAAGCTACCGGCCCAGTGACCGCGTGCAGGCTGCCTGGCGGCCCTCCACGAGCCCAGAACCGGCCAGCCGAGCTTCTCTTCTGCCTAAGGACTCTCCCAAGGGCCCTCTGGCTGCTCCAACGAAGGCCCCACGGGCGGGGAGTTCTGGGAAACGCAGTCTGGCGCAGCTCAGTGGACTCAGCACAGGCCCCCAGGAGGCCCTAACGCTGAGTGGGTGGGGGAGGGGAGGGCTGGTCGAGGGCCGCAGGCCGGGGTGTGGTGAACTCACGCTTCCAGCTGGAGGCTGTGGTCTCCACAGGGGCCCTCTCGATGGGGCCTGGGGGCTCTGGCAGCAACATCGTCCCAAGGCCCGCCGCTCTGCTCTGGAAAGACCCCAGGGCCGCAGCCCTCCTTCCTGAGCTCTCCCTGGGTCCCAGGGCAAGGATCCAGTGTGTAGGGAGACTCGGCCCTTCCTGCAAGGTGCCGGTGCTCAGAGGGCTGCAGAGGCAGCCAGAGTCTTTCTCGGATGCTTGGACCAGATGGGGGAGCTTGGGATCCACAGCAGTGGTGCAGAGGAGCTGCGGGCGGGCAGGGAGGTAGGAAAAGGTTCTCAGGCCTGGGACCAGGCTTGGACCAGGGAAGCACCCAGCGTGGGAGAGAAAATGCACTTCAGAGGGACTTGCAGGAGCTACTCGGTGACCATATGGGGCAGCAGGGCCCAGGCGCCGCAGCCTCGCCCTCGCCTTGGGGGCCGCTCTTGGTGGGGTGTGCAGGTGGAGGGTGTCAGCCTGCGGGGTTCAGCCAGACAGGTCCCTAGCAGCTGCCGCGCCTCAGCAAAAGCAGGGTACTTTCCCAGGACTCACAAGCATCTCCAAGAGGGGGCGACCGGATGCCTGGGCCACCCCTCTCCGAACAGCTGCCCCGCAAACAGCAAACCACCCCCACGTCCTAACACTCGTGCCCCTCCCTGGGCCTCAGCTTCCCTGCCTTCACCAGGCTGCGCTGCACGAGCTGTTGCACTCGCCCCTTGGGCTCCTGGTGCCCCCACTGCCCCCACTCCCATCCACCTGCTGTGCCCCCGGCTTCCAGGTGCTGCCGCGCTGTCCCGAGCCTCTCAGAGGGGCCATGCACTGACTGGGCACTGAGGAGGGCTGTGTCCCTCATGGCGAACGGGCATACCCTGAGGAGCAGTAGAGTCGTCTTCACCTTGCTTGGAGGCGTCCTGCAGGCCCCCGGGGCAAACAGCCTGGAAGGGAAGCCAGAAGACACAGATGGCGCCAGTCCTGGCCGGCAACCCCGGCTTGAGGACTTCAGTGTCTGGTGCGTTAAATCACAGGAGTAGATGCGCTGCTAAGTTGCCGCTGGCCCCAGCACTCGGCCCGTGTGCAGGTCCCACCTGCAGCGAGATGTGGTGTGTGGCTTAACCGGCACCAGTAACAACACTGAAAGTGCTTTTCTGGCCAGGCGAGGTGGCCAACACCTGTAGTCCCAGTTCTCGAGAGGCTGAGGCAGGAGGATTGGCACCAGTCTCTGGCCAGCCTGGGCTACATAGTGAGACCCTGCCTCAGCAACAACAAAGAAAAAATACTTTTCCATCCACTGCCCTGATGGTGGCCAGGGCAGCTCTGGAGGTCTTTGGGCAGGGTCAGCATCCCCAGGTTTCAAATGGGAAAGGGGCTGTCGAGCTCATAAGTGACCCAGTCCCGCCGGTGGCAGAGGGCCAGCTGATCTGCGGGCACACATGCCTTTTCACTCTGTGCCCGGGACGCCAGTGTGAATGAGCGGTTTTGGCTTTCACTGTGCGTGTGCTGCAGTGTGGACCCTACTGCCACCTGGGCAGTGCAGGACCTCCAGGACTCGAGTAGATGACCAGCTCGACTCGTGCGACTCAGAGCTTGGTGCACAATGTTCCAAAAAGTTAGTTGTCGGTTCCGAAAGCCACTGTGGAGGCCGCAACAATGACAGCAGCACGGCCGTCCTCTCAGCACTCAAGAGGCTACACAGCGAGCTCAAGGCCAGCCTGAGCTGCACAGCCAGACGCCAACTTGAACACAAAGACCAAAGGACAGTGACAGTGGCAGCAACCATTGGTCCCTCACCAGGTAGACCAGTTACCTCGCAGACTGTCCATGCACTTGGCTTTCTTTGTAGCCGTCTGGCTTTCTCTTTGGAGGGAAGCCTGTGAGGTTGGCATGAACCCCATTTTACAGGCATGGAGACGGGGCGACCGGGGCAAGAGAGGGAGCATGGCTGGGCGTGGGGGCGCACACCTGTGATCCCAGCACTCGGGAGGCTGAGGCTGCAGGATCGTTGCAAGTTCGAGACCAGCCTGGGCTACAAAGTGAGCTCAAGGCCAGCCTGAACTGCACAGCGAGACTGTGTCTCAAAAAGACCAAAAAAAAAAAAAAAAAAGCAAGAGAGAGAGAGACAGAGAGAGAGAGACAGAGAGAGAGAGAGACGGAGAGAGAGAGATAGCACGGCCAACAGGAGCCGGGATGTGGAGAGACAGCTAGAACTGCCGCCAGCCTGTCCCCAGCCTGGAGCAGCCACACCCACACATTCCTGCCTTTGTCTCCCCCAGATGAAATGTGTGAGGCTGCATTTCTTCCCTCTGGGTCTCTAGGAGGCTCCTGTGCCTCTGCTGTTCCGGGGTTTAGGAGCACACAGACTTCCTACAGCCCAGCCGCTGTTATTCTGCCTCTGTGGTCTCCGGGGAGAGCTCGCCCTTCTGCAGGATGACAGCTCCCCTTAGTCATCAGCTGGGGCTGACGTCAGAGGTCCCAAGGCGCCCACAGGCCGGGCTTTGGAGAGGCAGCTGGATTATGAGGGTGCTGGACCGACTAGTGGCCGGGTTGGGGCCTGCTCCCTGCGGAAGCGGGCAGTGAGGCAGGTGACCTGGAAGGGTTTATCTCCCTTCCCGCTCGCTTCCTGGCCGCCGAGAAGTGAGCGCCTCTCCTCCACCAGCCCCTTCGCCATGCGGTTTCCTCATTGGAAACCGGCGACCAGGGACTGAAACCCGGGCCAAAATAACCCTCTCCTCCTTCGAGCTTCGGGTGTCCCAGCAAGAGGACAGTGACTAAGACATCTGGCTTCATGACCAGAACTGCATGGAGGATTCCTACCACGGTTTTGCACAAAAATAAGAACATAAGGTCATGTCTCCCGTAGCATACTGTCCTGTTTTTGCTCCCCAGTCTGGGTGTGGAAACCGAGGCCCAGGCACACTTAAGGTCTGTACGTCTTCCTCCCTCACCCCGTCCCTGCCTGATCCACCGGACAGTGGGGCCTGGACAGCGTGGGGCCGCGGGGGCACTGCTAGTGTGAGCAGTGGCTGGCTGCCGGGGGCTCAGGCCAGCAGGAGAATCTGCCCCACACCGTAGCCTGCGCAGGGCAGGGGTCTCGAGCGTCCCGAAGCGGACCCCCCCCAAATTCGGAGACTCAAGGCGGGAAGAGCAGTGCTGCTGCGGGTGGAGATGAAGGCGCTGGCGGCCAGGACAGCCTGTGGAAGAGAAGATAGATTCTGGTTTGTCTGGAAACAGTGCAGGTTGCACTAGGATGGGCCAAAAGTCGCTTCCAGAACCCAACCCTAACTGCTACCTCGACCCTCACCCTAACCCTAACCCTAACTCAGGAGGCTATGACTGGGGGCCTGTGGGTCTAGTGAAGCAGCGGGGCTGTGGGGTGCAGACCCGAATGGGGTGTGTGAACAGTGAGGCCCGGAGGGCCCAGGGCCAAGCACATATGGAGCAGAGGACAGAGAGAGATGGGGAGAGGAGTCGCCGTCCCTGCTATGTGCTGGAAGAACCCAGGAAGAATGGCCTCATCATTTCCCTTCTCAGAAGGAAATACCTCGGGGCGTGGTAGCCCACGCCTGTAATCCCAGCACTTGGGAGGCTGAGGCAGGAGGATCGATGGGAGTTC
>NW_004955511.1:5855629-5858940 GCF_000276665.1 Chinchilla lanigera | reverse complement strand
TGGGCCTCCCACTCCCAGCACCACGCTTACTCAGCTCAGCTGGGGGTTATAAGTTGCCCGCCAGTGGTCAATCCACCACAGATAAGGAGAAAGAAGATGACAGAGAGATACAGCCCTAAACTGGGGCAGCAATAGTAACATGTTAAGTCTACACGTGGGTACGTAAATAGATAGGTAGAGATGTGTGTGTGTGTTCCAAGTGGCAGTAGCTTCATGAATTACTGTAAAGTTAAAAGCTTATTACTATTCTTATTTTGTTTTTTTGAGACAGGGTCTCGCTATGTAGTTCAGGCTAGCTTTGAACTCACTAGGTGGCCCATGCTAGCCTAGAACTCCCAGTAATTCTCCTGCCTCAGCCTCCCAAGGGCTGGAGTTACAGGCCTCTGCCACCATGCCTGGCTATCATCATTTTTCAATGACTGGAAATACTGAAAAGCATCAAGAAATGACTTGAAGTCCACCTCTGGGGGGACCCTGCCCGTTACACAGCCGTTGCACTCGGTTCCCAGCGTAGGTGTTGTGTTGCCGGTGGAGGCAGCAGTGCTTCGGATCATTTCTTTGAGGACTGGTGAAGCCATCACGCTCCCAGCCCCTTCACCCTTTCCTAAACCTGGACCCGTGTAAGAAGCAGGACCGTCGGTCAGACCTCAGCGCTGGGCGGTGCTGCTAGAAGCCAGAGAGTGGCATCTCAGGGCCTGGAGGTGACAGGCGCAGGCCCCGGCTGGCAGCCTTTCCAGAGGGTCCAGGAGGCCCAAGGAAGCGGGCACCTTCGGGTCCGAGGTTTGCATCATGGGTGGCTGGAGGGCTGGAGCCGTGTCCCCATGCCCCAGGTCCTCACTGGCAAAGGTGGGGTGGTGATCCTGCTTCCTGCCTTGCGGTGACAGCTGAGATCGCGTCACCGTCCACGGGAGGCTTGCCCTGCCGTGGACCCTGTGCTGGATCCAGAGCCCTTGGCACACCTGAACCGGGAGCAGTGGAGGCCTCTCTGTTGCCCCAGGCCTGGTACCCGGCTGGCCCTGTTGGGAGGGGCTAGCACTTTAAGGGGCGGGGCCTGGTGGGAAGACCTCAGGTCACTGGGGGTGTGGCCTTGGAGGGACCGCAGCCCAGGCAAGGGTTATCACTACAGCAGCAGCCACCGGTCGCGGCCTGGAACCTCAGAAACTGCGTCAGAATCAGCCTTTTCTCCTTATAAGCTCATCTTCTGTGCTAGCTTTTGCAGTCCTGGAAAGCTGAGGTAGAGTTGGCAGGGGCGGCCCATTCACGAAATTCCACACCCAAGGGACTCGTGAGGCTTGAGAAACAGCGTGGGAGGTGTTCCTGCGTCACAGTTACCCCAGGGAAAACCCGTGCCTCGGCACACCGGGCCTGGGCCTCCTGCTGTCCGTCTCCCCACCCTTGGGTGTGGGACTCCCTTTCACTGCCCTTCCGAGGAGGCAGCTGCCAGGCAGCCATCCCAGCGCTCGGGAAGCTGAGGCAGGAGAATGGTGAACTGCCACCATAGGCAGTTTAGAGACTTAGTGAGACTCTGTCTCAAAGAATGCAAGTACATGTGTAAATAAACAGGTAAATGGCAGGGATATAGCTCAGTGTGAAAGCTTTGGGTTCAACCCCCCGTACTGCAAGAGAGAGAGGAAGGAAGGACAGAGGCAGGCAGGACAGGCGGATGGCAGGCAGGCTGTCTGCACGCGGGAGGCCTGGCCCCTGGGCTCCTCTGGCACCTGACCCGGGGCGCCTCCCCCACCAGTCTTTCACCCACTTGGCTCCCTGCAAGGGGCTGGGCTTGCTGCCACCCTGCTTTTATCTTATGTCCTTGATAAAGATCAATGATCACAATGAGGTCCTGGCTGAGTCCCAGGAAGCTGCCGTCCCTGCCTGCTGGCTGAGCAGAGAAAGAGGGCGGATTCCTCGGGGCTGGAGGAAGCTGCAGGGCCCTCAGGCCCTCTTCCCAAGTGACTCTGCAGCTGGAGCAGTCTCACCCCCCCACCCAGGCAGAGCACAGCCAGTGGCAGGACAGGAAGGGACAGAGGATTCCGGCGCTGGCCAGTATGGGCCGGGCCTCCCTCCGCTCTTGCAGCCTCGGGCGCCCCACACCCGCCTGGCCTGGCCACCCCCATCTCTCTTCTCCTGCTGTGGTCACAGTCCCATGCCTGCCTCCTCCAGGAAGCCCTCCGCCCGCCTCCGACCTCCATCCTCCTTAGGGGCACCACACGCAGGGCCCGTCCGGGAGAGCGGGCCGGCCAGCCTCGCTCTCTCCTGCCTTCAGAGCTGCCGTCGCTGACCTCCTGGGCCCTGCCTTCTGCTCCCTCCTCTGAGCCCCGGGTGAACAGCCCAGAGCCTCAGGGAAGGAAAGCGCCGCTTTGGCGGGGAGGGACCCGGGGATGGAGGAGGGGCCGGGAGGGGAGGTGCGCAGGACCTGGATTTGGTCGCCAGGGTGAGTGTGTCACTAATCAAAAACTGAGGAGCAGAAAAGGAAGGTCTCCCAGGAGCCCTCCTGGGCAAGCCCATCCTCCGATTCCGTCTGCACAACCCGGGCCGGATGCGAGCTGGGCCCCTGGGTGACCCCGACCCCCGCATCCTCGGGGAGTGCACGATGTGGAAGGCCCCTGTCACTCCCGTCTTCTGCACAGCCCCCTGGTCACCCGGACCTCCCACTGGCCCCAGTTCCAGGCCTTCATTCTAAACAGCCCATCCAGCTAGGGTCCGGCGAGGACCCACAGAACCTGCCCCTCATCTTGGCCCTTTGTCGGCCCCCCACCCCCGTGCACTGAAACCAGCCAGGGCCTTTGCACTGGGCCACATCCCCTCAACTCTTGTAAAACACTTTATTTCGGGGCAGGGTCTCACTAAGTCACTACGGTGCCCAGGCTGGGCTTGAATGTTGAATCCTCCTGCCTCAGCTTCCCACAGTGCTAGAACTGCAGGCCGGCCGCCACCTGCGGCTGTATTTCCTGGGCTGTGCCCATCTCCGCACTTGATGAATAGCGAAACAGCGTGTGGTCCCGTCTCATTTCCCTATTTCCCAAGCTGCGGGCTTTCCCAGGTACAAGGACCATCCGATCCATGGAGCCCTGAACGTCCCCCGGCCCGCGCGGCGCTCAGCACGGAGGCCCCGGGCTCCTTGCTGTCCCAAGATGGTCCGATCAGATTCCTTCCTCGGGAGGCTGCGGGATGGCACCAGACAATGCGCCCCGCGCAGACAACGCGCGCCGCCGGGGAGGGGGGTCGCCCGCGCCTTTTGTGGCCGGGTGTCAGGTGCGGAGCGCGCTCCGCGTCCCGGGGGTTCCCGGCCTGCGCGCATCCCCGGGGCAGCC
>NW_004955511.1:5854287-5855529 GCF_000276665.1 Chinchilla lanigera | reverse complement strand
AAAAAAAAAAAAAAAAAAAAAAAAAAAAAAGGAAAAGAAAAGGAAACACTGTGGTGGATGAATCATATTTCTGTTTAAGTCATCAGGGATCTGTGTCCTGTCTCTGAAATTTATATCCTGAGCTTTAGTTTACAGGGAAAGGTATAGTCCCTGTATCTTTGGGAGGCCAGGCGTGGTGGTGCACACCTGTAATCCCAGCCCTTGGAAGGCTGAGGCAGGAGGATCTATGAGTTCTGGGCCAGCGTAGGCTACAAAGTGAGTTCAAGGCCAGTCTGAGCTCCATAGGGAAACCTTGTCTCAAAAAGGTAAAAAAAAAAAAAAGTTAGGGGAGGTGGCTCCGTAGCAGGCACTTGCCTCGCACACGAAGAGCCCTGGGTTCAGCCCCCAGTGCCACACACAGGCACAAAAGTTGGGACTGTACTGTAATATCTGTGTAATCACAGTGCTTTCCTAAACTCAGTAAGAAACATTCAAACAACAAGTGAAACTAAATATCAAGGTTATCAAGACGGGAAAATGAACAGAACCAATTAAATGTTACACAGTCTAATCTCCAGGCTAGTATTGTACGAGCACAGTTGATGTGAAAACTAAAGGCTGGTTTGCAAGCCAGTCCTCGTGATGGACAACTGTGTGTAATCCCATTATATACCTGGGAGGCTGAGGCAGGAGGATCTTGGGTTCAAGGCTAGCCTCGGCTACGTAGTGACTTCAAGGCCAGCTTGGTACTAAGACTCCATCAATTTTAGCTAGGAGGATCAGATTGTAGTTCAATAATATCTTGGTTTGGGGGATATTTTGAAAGGGAGAACAGTATAATACAGGACACATATTTTATAAGATTATTTATAATAGTCACCCGAAGAATCACATACAAGAGAATACAGGAAATCTGTCCACACATTAAGACCAGGGAATCCAGCTGAGGGCCTGGATTCCACAATAATGTCCTGCATGAGCCCGGGTGAGGACCAAGAGCTCCCCCAAGTCCAACTGGAAGTCCAGAGCCCATAACAATATCTCAGTCAGGCCTGTTTCACAGATCTGCGCTGGGAAGGCCCAAAGGCCAGTGGTGGAATCTAGAAAGTCTGTGCCAGCGGGATGAAGGATCTGTGCTAGCAGGCTGAAGTACCTGCACTGGAGCCAGGAAACGACACGCAAAGTAAGAACCAGAGCTTCCCCAGAAGGTACCACAGCCATCCTCAGCAATAGTGATGTCCCGAGCTCCTCCGATGACCAGGA
>NW_004955511.1:5820824-5849773 GCF_000276665.1 Chinchilla lanigera | reverse complement strand
GGCCGCGCGCACCGCGCTCTGCACCAGCCCGGTGTGCAGAGACGGGGCGCGGGCCCGGCGCGCTCGCTTGTGCGGGGACAGCGTCCCGCGAAGTCCAGATTGCTGCCCCGAGGCCGCCCAGAGGCTCAGGTTCCCGGGCCCCCCGGGACTCCCCGAAGCGCCCCGGGCCGGCCTCCCGCAAAGCCCAGATCCGGAGGAGCCCGCGCGGCTGAGCGGCTTTGGCAGCGCCTGGCGCCCGGTGGCTTGGCCACAGGTCCACCGAATCCGAGGTTACTCCGGGGCGGTCAACTCAATGGCCCTCTGTCTGGTATCCCCTGCACGCCCCTAGGTGGGTCCCCGATGCCCTCCTGTCGCCCCTAGCAACCTCACAGCGCCCCCCCAGTCTGAAATTCCTGCTTGAAGGGATCGGATGGGTGACGGGAGGGCAGAGCGAGGGTCCGCTCTCGGGGGTGGAGCGCTGGGAGCGACAGGGTTTCAGTCCAACAGAGAACTCGGGAAAGGTGCAACAGGAGGCCGGCGGGCGGGTGGACTGGCCGCGGGCCTGTCTGCAGGACTGGCCGTCCACATTGAAGAGGTCCAGTTCTCGACCTCCGCATCTCTTCATGGAGATGGAGGCTGCTCAGGGGACAGGTGGCTGTGCAGAACAGGTTCAGACCGGCCCCTGACCGAGGGGAGGGCCAGCCGTGTCCACGTGGCCCAGCCAAGGACCAGCGATGTCCACATTGCCCACCTGCTTTCTGCTCGTCCGGTTTTACCTGCCTGGGTGCTGCTGAGCCTGGCTGGGGCTGCTGACCCTTGGGTGGGGTTTCAGGCTGGTCTGGGGCAAGGGGCTTTTCCAGAGATCTGGCTCCTGCTGGGCTGCAGTCTTTCCAGACTGGCTGTCGCCCCAGAGTGTGGGGGTTCCTGCCCTGCCGGCTCTCACCAGCAAACTCCCTAGGGTGGTATGGCGGGCTTGGCCGAGTGTCCCTTGTGGTCACAGAAGCATCTCCTCACCTGGACACCCAGTCGGTACTCACTTCCTGCTGGCCCTACAGGTTCTCACTGCCGACCCGACCTTTGTGTGAATGCCCCTGTGTACCCTGCTCCGCTTGTGACTTTTGTGTACTCTGATTTGAGCTCCGAATGTCAAAATCATTTCTGATCGCACCCGGTGCCCTCTCTGGCCATAACCTGGCGCTTTGCAGTTGGTTTCCCTGGTGCAGGGAAGCCGGGCCGGGTTGCTGAGGTCTGCACGTAGCCGGGGGCAGCAGAAGGAGACCTGTTCCCCGTGTGGATGTGGGTGTCAGGGTCGGAGCCCCCTCCTGACACACCTGTGACCCAGCAGGCCACAAATCTAGGCTCCAGGTAGTTGCTGTAAAATGTTGTCAGAAAGGAAGGACTAGGAAACAACTACAACGTGAAGTTCCTGAAAAGAAAGGTAGAAGAAAAACTTTCAGTCCACTTTCTAACTAATGTGCGCAGCAAGGCGTACAAACCGTCCCGCCTCCAAGCTCCCTGCTTCCAAGGCCAGGGCTGGGGCACTGCGTGTCCTCGTGGGAGCGAGGTTGGCCGTGACCAAGGCCCTGGGTGCTGTGTGGCCTTTTACTTATTCATTAAAACCTGTGGGAATTTTAATCTGATGTTACTACTTAACTACATTTAAACAAACGTGACCCAAGCACAGACCTGGCTTCAACTCCAGCTCCTGCGTCCAGGACAACCCTCTAAGAAAGAGGAGGAAAAAGAGCTATCTTTCTGCAGTGTGGAAACCAGAATACTGAGTCTCTACGCCGCAGAGACTGCTCAGTCAGGTGCTAACAGTGCTTTAGCCTTGGGACCAGCCTCAGTGGTGACCGGCACCCCGGTCCCTCTCCTGTGTCTCAGGGTAATGTGTGGTTTTATTTTCTTTGGCTGTGCTGTGATCCTTCCTCAGTGCATCCGAACTCCTGCCGAGCCATGAGTCCGGGCTTGCAGATTTATTTTTTGCACCTGTTCCTAGGTCTTAGTCCACAAGTTAGACAAAAACACACACGAGCGCTACCACCTCTTATCTTTGTAGTAGTATGGGGTGCACTTGGAAAAGGCTTGGGGAGCCTTGAGAGCCGGTAACTCCGACCCTGGGGGCAGAGACTTCTCCCTGAGGCTGAGGGCGGGGACAGGGCTGCTGCCTCTGGAGCTGTTACCTCACTGTGGCCAGAGGGCAGGACACCCTCTCTGTGGGGGGACCCCCTCTCTGGGGAGACGCTCCAGTGTGGGCTGCGGGGATTTGCAGTTTCTGAGGAAGGGGAATCAGCAGTGAGAACCACCTTTCCCCCAGAGGACAGAACCATTGTCCTCTGTGCAGAAGTCAGAACTTGTCCTTGGCTGTATTAATGAAAGTCACTTAGCTCACTTAGCTGGGGGACGGTGGCCCTCGCCTGTGGTCTCAGCTCTACGGGAAGCTGAGGCAGGAGGATTGCTTGAGCCTGAGAGTTTGGGGCCTGCCTGGATAAGCTATTGAGGCCCACAGTAAACAGTCACTATCTTGTCTAAAAAGCTGCTTGTTTTTGCGCTCACTTGTCATGCTGATAAAAGTTCTTTCATTTCGTCTTGGATATCTGTTTGCGCTCGGTCTGCAGCCCTTCTCCCCCGATCTCCCGCGGCCCTGCTCTGTCTCCTCTGCGCCTGCCCCTGCTCCAGCCTTTCCCGGCAGCCCGGCCCACTGCCCAGACTCCATCCTCACAGCAGTTCATCCAACATTCATGGGAGTCTCCACCGCCAGCCGGCGCGGGGATGAATAATTCACGGCGCCCTGGGTCCCTCCCTCTCTCCAGCTGCGGCTGACCTGGACCGCCCGCGTCCGGACACCCTCACCCTGCCCAGCAGGCCTCACCTCTTCAATTCTCCCACCCGCCTGCCCTACCTGTCTCGGGGTCTAGCGGGGTGGGGGCGCTCAGAGTTGGGCTGGGGCTTTCCACCCGCACTGAGCAGTTCCGGGGAGCCCGGGCTTCCTGTGGGCAGGGCCGCAGGGGATGGAGACGGGAGAAGCTGGGTCTGAGTGCCCGGGCTGGCGTGGCCTCTGCCCGGCCCTGGCGTCGTGGGGAGAGGTTCAGCCACCCTTGCACAGGGGAGATTTGGCGGGAGCCTGCTCCCGGACAGACCTCCGAGCCACGCGCCTCTGCTGAGGCACCTTTGCAGCCGCTTGGCAAGTTCCCGGGTCAGGGCCACCAGCCCTGCCCCAGAGAGGAGGTCAGCGTCCATCCTCCTTCCCTTCACCTCTGCCTGGAGCCCCAGGGTCCTGGTCCCAGGAGAGCCGCAGCACAAGCCCGCTCACCCGTGCTCCCAAGCGCTGGACCAAGTGCCCGGCGGTATGGTTGGCGGAGATCCGGTCTTGTGCCGCAGGGGGAACTGGCACAGCCTGGGCGCGTGCGGGTGCCGGGGTGTGAGTCTTGCCCGGGTAGGAAGGGCGGGCCAGCGGAGCAGGGACCGGTGTGGGTGACGACTAGCCTGAGGACCCTGGGGTGTGGGGCCCTGGAGTGACCTCAGCACAGCCCCTGCAGCACCGTCAGCTCACCTGTTCACCACCTGCGGCCGCTCCTGTCTCTTCCTGGAGAGACTTTGGCTTCTCTCCCTGCCGGGGAGGGTGGAGCAGGTTCCAGTTCTTGTTCCAAAATCAACGTCTGGGTTGGCCCTGCCTACCTCGGCCGCGGCCTCCTGCGCAGTAGCAGGGGACCGGGGACCGGGAGCTGTCGGGGCCGCTGCAAGTGTGCAGGGAGCCGTGGTAGGGAGACGCAGAAGGGTGTCTCCCCCACCCCAGGCGCTTGCTGCAGGCCGGGTGGGCACGGCGCGGCTTCCAGCCTCGGGTCCTGGTTCCTCTCTGCCCACCCGGCACAGTGGCCACCCGTGTCAGCCGGACAGACCCCCAGGCAGGGTGCCCGGGACCTGGAGAACTCGGTGGCCCGGAAGCAGGCGCCCAGCCGCCTCACACGGAAAACGACAGCACACGACTTCCTTCGGGGTGAAAGGCGCCCTGGGTTTTGGGGTGCTGCGGCTCAGCAGGCCTGTGAGCCCCGGGGGGCTCGGTGGTGGCCTGGGGACCTGCGTGCCTGGCTCGGTGGAGAGGCGCTACACCCCGGGGCTGTGACGCTGTACCCTGCTGAGACGGGCAGTGTCCGTAAGAAGTCTTGGGGCTGGGGCAGGTGGACAGGAAATGCCTCCTGGGTGGTACGAGTCCCAGGGGAGCCAGCCAGGACCTCAGTGCCAGCAGGGGTGCCCGCCAGCACTGCCACACCGACAGGGCAGCAAACCGCAGCTGGGCCCGAGCCTGACTGCCACGCAGGGCTCTGGGAGGGTTCACGAGCCAGGCTGGCACCTGCCTGACACCCAGGGGCGAGGCTGTCCCGGAGCGCCCGGAAATGGCTGGGGGCCGGCAGGGCTGCGGCAGGCCACGCCTTTGCCCAGCGGGTGGCTGCATGGGACCTGCGGCAGGCCGGGGAGGCCGTAGGGACCAAGCATAGGCTGCGCTGTGTCCCGGAAGCTCCGGCCAGTGCTTCCTGTTTGTTTCTCTGAGGTCTGCAGTGGGGGTGCGCAGAGTCGCCATGGACCCCGCCTGCCTGGGCCTCCTCCACAGAGACGCGGGCCCAGGCAGCACCCCTCTCCCCCCAGAAACACACAGAGCCTGTCTTGCGCCTCTGCCCAGCGTGGGTGACACGGAGGTGTCTTCATTCGTTTTTGCGTGTAACTTATTTTCATTATTCACACGCATTTGCAGTCCCTAACGTCACATTCCCCGTGGGGCGGGCACACGGGCAGCACAGCGGGATTCTCGCTTTTGCCCTCCCTTCCTCCCTCCGGCCCTTCTTCCCGCCCGCTCACAAAAGCTCTAGTGCCATTTTTCCGTTTTTAAAAATCCCTTTTTCCTTCCTCCCCTGCCCCTTCCCTCCCTTTTGTTCCCTTCCTGTTTGAAAAAGTCCTTCCTACCTCCTCATATTCACCTCCACGTGTCTCCTTAGTAACACTTTGGATTCCTCACACCAGAGAAAACAGTGCAGTATCTACACATGTGTGTCCGATTTACTTCACCAAAGAGTGTGATCTCTTGGGCCGGGGATATAGTTCAGCGGCACAAGTGCCCGCTTAGCAAGCGTGAGGTCATGAGTTCAATTCCTGTTACCAAAAAAGAAAAAAATATGGTCTCATCTAGGGCCGGGGATATAGGTCCGTGGCACAAGTGCCTACCTGGCAAGCGCAAGGTCCTGAGTTCAATTCCCAGTACAAAAAAAAAGACTATGGTCTCAGGGTGCCACCAGTTACCCAGGAATGCCTCAGCTTTATCCTTCTTATGGCAGAGTCGGGTCCCCTGTGTACAAAAACCACATCTTCTTTATCCACTCCTCAGTAGATGGGCATTTTGGCTGTTTCCAAGATTTAGCTATATAGACTGTGCCACTATAAACAGGGGTCGCGTATATCCCATGGTGTGGTGCTTTTCATTTTTTCAGGAAGACATGAGAAGGGGAGTAGCTGGGCTGAATGGAACCTCTAGTCCTAGTCTTTTGAGGAATCTCCACACTGACTTCCACAGTGGCTGCCCCAGTCTACACCCCCACCAGCAGTGAAGGGTTCCTCTTTCCCCGCAGCCCCGCCGCCATCTGTTACAGCTTGATGCTGGACTTTCCTGATGGTGGACATTCTTTCTGGGGTGAGGTGGAATCTCAGCGTTGTTTTAATTGCATTCCTGAATGGCCAGTGACGTTGAGCAGTTTTCCTGTACGTACTGGCCGTTTGTACTTCCTCATCTGGAAAGTGTTCGTTTCAGATGCCCTTTTTTGGATTGGGTCTTTGAATTTGGGGAGAGGTGTCGTTCAGACCCTGGGCCTGGTTTCCTGCAGAAGTGTTGCTTTGTAAGTGTGTTATGGACATGGAGTGATACCAGGCCAAGCGCCTGCGCCAGGAGGGAGGAGGCTGTGCCCCCGGGGGGCCCTGGAGGCGTGGAAAGTTTTATGCGTTGGTGGTCTCTTCCTCACCTTCTCGGTTTATTTTGAAATTTTGTGACTGTGCTGCCACATCTGGAGGACAGGCCCCAGCAGACTTGCCACTAGTTCACGGCCACGTGCGCCCCCTTCACACGGGCTGGCCCTTGCTTTGCTTTTGGAAATGAGTTGCACCCCGTGCGGCCGCAACCCTGCATTCCCCAGCCGCATCCTCAGGACGGGGTGGCGAGCTGTCACAGTCACGAGCCCTGTCCCTTCCAAGAAGACCATCACTTCCTCGCGGGGGTGGCGGTCCTGTCTGTGCCTCTGTGTTCTCCTTGTCCCCAAAGAGTCTTTGGTGACGTCTGTTTCCCACGCAGGCTTTTCCGGCTCAGGCACCCACACCTGGGGTCTTGTGCGTGGTGTAACCCGGACCCCGCTCACCCGCGTCCTTCCATGCCTCCCTGGTTGCTTTTCCTTCTGTTTCTGAGGTGCAGGGCGATCTGTCCTATTGGGACGTGTGTTGCCCCGCCCGGAACCCCGGGAGAGGCGTGGGTGTCGATGAGGTCGGGTGTGGGGTACGTGGAAGGAAGGGAGCGAGTGAGCGTGGCCCTGCTGCCTGCTCCCTGGGTGGTATTTCCTGCCTTTATTCTTCTGTACGTGTTTCAACTTGGCCGAAACAGAGCACATTTTTGCCTTATTACTAGTTTTAAAAAGTTGAAATGCCTGACCTGACAGCACTGTTAGAAAGGCTGGACAGTGGAAAAGAGCGCACACACCCGCTGCCTGCAGCCGGCGTTCGGGCCCTCCAGCCCCTCCCGGTGCTCCTCCGTGCTCCGTGTCCACTGTATGCTTGCCGGGAGCTCCTGGGCACGTCGCCACAGGCAGTGGCCTGCACTCGTGCTCCTTCCGTTGGGAATCCTGGGTTTGTGGGTGAGGGTCCTCGGGGTGCTGGTGCCCGGCTCGGAGGCAGGCTGGGACTGGTCTGTCCCCAAGAGCTCAGCAGGCTCCACGTGGGCACGGGCCGGGCAGCTCCTGCTGCCGGCGGAGTCATGCCGAGGGTAGACATGACCGCACCTCACCATGCCCCTCCTCCAGGATGCCTTCCGCGCCTTCCACCCGGACCTTGAGTTCGTGCGCAAGTTCTTGAAGCCCCTGCTGATTGGCGAGCTGGCTCCTGAGGAGCCCAGCCTGGACCGCAGCAAGAGCGTGAGTGCAGCAGGGACCTGGGCGGGTGCGGGGTCCCCTCACTCCAGGACCGGCCCGGGAGGAGCTGCCACCGCTGAGCCCTGGGGTCAGGAGGACCTCAGAGTCCCCAGGGCCAGGGCTTGGCTACAGCTCGTGTCACCCCATCTCCTGCGGGTGCCACTTCCTAGTCCCCGAAAGGAGCCCGGTGCTCCCTGCGTGCCAGCCTAGGGCGAGCGTGGAGACGCGGCACTCTTTCCCCGCCGCTTAGCCGTGGGCACGTGCATGGTGGCTGGGCTCCTGCAATGCCAGAGCGGTGGCCCGTGCCCGTGTCACTTCTTGGGGTGGCCGCCCCATGTGGAGACAGCGTCCACTCCACAAGGGCCGGCAGCCGAGTCCTCCTCTGTCCTTGCACAACAGTCTGAGATCACCGAGGACTTCCGGACCCTGAAGAAGGTGGCAGAGGACATGAACCTGTTCCGGACCAACCACTTGTTCTTCCTGCTGCTGCTGGTGCACATCGTGGCCATGGAGAGCGCCGCCTGGCTCATCGTGTCCTACTTCGGCAACGGCTGGGTCCCCACGCTCGTCACCGCTTGCGTCCTCGCCACCTCCCAGGTGAGCCGAGCCCGCCTGCCCCCCCGCCCCGCGCTGCCGGTGCCCACCCGCGGCCGCTGACGGCCTCTGCCCCTTCCCAGGCCCAGGCTGGGTGGCTGCAGCATGACTACGGCCACCTCTCTGTGTACAAGAAGTCCAAGTGGAACCACCTCGTCCACAAGTTCGTCATCGGCCACTTAAAGGCAAGTGTCACCAGCCCTGTGCGCGTGCTGGACCTTGGGCTCAGCGTGGGGTCGCCCCGCTCGGGGCCCAGGACGCCCCGGATCTGAGCTCGCGGCTGGGGGGGGATGGAGGGCTGTGCCGGGCACGCGCTGCCCCTGGCTCTGGGCTCGCACCGGCTGACGCTCAGGGACGGCATCCTCTGCAGCCCCTGCTGTGGGCACCCCGGAACTCCTCCTCCTCCCCCAGCGCCTGTCATGGGGCGGACTGCGCTGTTCTCTTCCCTTTAACCAACCTGTTCGGGGTTTTCCTCAAACCGCCTTGAATGCTCCTTGGAAATATCAGGGGTGCAAAAAGTGGGTACAGACGGCCCCGACTTAAGTTTAAAGTACCCTGACCTGAAAAGGCAGGCGACACAGCCAGTCCCACGGATGTCACAGCTTAGCCCCACAGAGCCCGGTTGGTCAGGGCTGCTCTTCCTGGAGGTGTCACTCGCCCAGGAGAAACAAAAGTGCAAGATCCAGATTTCCACTGCGTGTGCATTGCTTCCTCAGGCCTTGACAGTCCAGAGTGCTAAGCTGGCTGCTTGAGGCTGGGGCCGTCCATGTTGTCACCATGTTAATGGGGGAGGGACGTGAATGGCTCATCAGCCCAGCTACAGGCTGTGAGGAGTGCAGAACGTGGGGTAGCCCTGCTTGCCCTGCATTTGAGGAGGCAGAGCCGGACCTTAGGATGCAGCCGGTGCTCAGCAGGTCCCTCAGGGAGCGCCACTTGACAGCAGTTGAGGGCCAGTCTGACCGTCGTCAGATCTCCTAGGCTTTGGAACTGAGGCCTGGCCAGCTCTCTCTGAAAGCCCGGCCCCAGTGGTGTCTGGCTGTTCCCTAAACAGAGCTGAAGGCTGGCGTGGTGGCACACACCCGTCATCCCAGCACTCGGGAGGCTGAGGCAGGAGGCTCTCTGAGTTTGACACCACATGGTGAGTTGAATCCCAGCCTGAGATCCTTTCTCAAAAAGAACAGCTGAGTCCCAGAGAGTCTCCCCGTCCCCGTCCTGGCGGGGAGGAGCTCCCTGCCCGTGCAAGCTGTGGCCCTCAAGCCTGCTGGGCCCGGACTGTGGGTAAGGGTTGGCGGGTGTCACGGTGCTGTCCAGCCACCAGGCCCAACACGCAGCCCGCCCGGCCCGGGTCGGCAGGGCCTGGGAACTGGGCTCTTTCCAGAGGCTGGCGTGGCGGAGGGGATTTGCACAGTTGGGCTTTGTTTCCCTGTGTCCTGCAGATAGAACCTCCTCAGTCCTGCAAAGTAACATCCCCCCCAGGGTGTCCCCAGCCGCACAAAGACGGCCGTGTCCCTGCCCAGATGCGGGAGGGGCTGGGTGCTTTCCTGCCCTGGCCTTGAGTCTGGCCAGCCTGGAGCGCAGCTCTGGAGCCGACAGAGGCCTGGCCTCCCTGCTGACGTCTGCTTACGACACTGGCGCTCGGGTGACGGGGATGGGGGCCTTGGGCTCCAGACACGGTGCCACCAGTTCTGGCTGTGTCCCTGCGGGGCTGAGAGCTGCCATGCAGCTGCCCAAGGCTCCCTCCAAGGAGCAGGTGCGGCTGAGGGTCCCAGGCCCTGCCAGGTGGTGTGTGCGGCTGAGCGCTGGCTGGTGAAGTGGCAGGTGCCAGGCTGGGAGGGCACAGCCCTGTCGCACTGTCGCCGGAAGCATGGGCTCCTTTCGTGGGCAGCCCTCCCAAAGAGGTGGCGTTGCCCTCCAAGACACTGTGTTTTTTTCCTGCAGTACAGGGGATCGAACCCAGGGACTTTGTCCTGAGCTACACCCCTGGCCCTGTTTATATCTTTTTTATTTTGTGACAGGGTCTCCGTAAATTGCTAAATTGCCCAGGCTGGGTTCAACCTAGCCTTGCTAGGTTCTTCTTGCCTCAGCCTCCCATACTTCAAGTAAAAGTCAGCTGGGAATTTAGCTCAGTGGCACAGCACCTGCCTGGCAAGTGCAAGGTCGTGAGTTCGATTCCCAGTACCAGAAAAAAACAAAACAAAACAGAAACAAACAAAAAATCAAGTAAAAGTCGAGGCTGAGCCAAAACCATGGAAACTGCATGTCCTGGGAATGAGTGATTGGTTTCTCTTCCCCTAGAACACGGAAGCTAGTGTAAAAATCCTTAAAAATTGGGAAATTGGTACATTAAGAATTCCAAGAGGGGGCTGGGGATTTAACTCAGCGGCACAGCGCCTGCCTGGCAAGCACGAGGTCATGAATTTGATTCCCGGTACCGGAAAAAAACCAAACCAAAACAAAAGAAAACAAAAACAAAAACAAAAGCAAACAAAAAATAATTCCAAGATTATTTTAGGTTTAAATGTCTTATTTATTATTTATTTATTTATTTATTTATTTGTTGCTATGCAGTTCGGGCTGGCCTCAAAATCATGGTAATTCTTCTGCCCCGGCTTCCTGAGGGTTGGACTGACAGGCGTGTGCCACCACACCTGGCTTTTCTTTTTTTTAAGAGAAAAGAACAAAAACAACATAAAAACAGTAAAAATGATGCATAATTTCAAAACAAGATGAGAGGAAATTAACAGCGGTCGCTGTGTTACTTTTTTTTTTTTTATCTTTTAAAGACAGGGTCTCAATATGCAGTTCAGGCTGGTCTTGAGCTCCCTTTATAGCCCAGGGTAGTCTCGAACTCATAGCAATCCTCCTGCCTCAGCCTCCTCCCGAGTGCTGGGATGACAGGCGTGTGCCACCATGCCCAGCTATTGAGTTACATATTGTTATCTTCAAAGTAGTTGCTTTGAAGATAGTAGTTGCTCTGAAAAAAAAAAAAAAAAAGAGGCATGATGGAGCATAGTATGCACGGTTGATCAAACAATTAAACATGAACTGTTCCTTTCAATAAACCAATAGAAATTAGTGGTACAGTTATCTTAGCTATCTTGTGTCTACATATATATTTCTTTTCCCTTCCTTCTTTCTTTCTTTTCTCCTTTCCCTCATCCCAGTTGTTCTTTCCTTTTGAGCAATTTCTTTCCTTTTCACAATACCTATTGAACCTTTCAGATTTTATTTCCTTTTGCCAGCCTGAACTGCATACTGAGAGCCTGTCTCAAAAAAGACAAAAAAAGAAAAAAAAAAAAAAGAAAAGATTTTATTTATGCTTTCCGGTTCTTACACTAAGGAGATAAATGTTCTATATCATTAGTCATTCAAGAGATGTAAATTAAAACAACATTGAGATTCCACCTCTAGAAAGAATGGCTATCGTTAAGAAATCAACCAACAACAAATGCTGGAGGAGGGCTGGAGATTTAGCTCAGCGGCAAAGCGCCTGCCTGGCAAGCGCAAGGTCGTGAGTTCGGTTCCCGGAATCAGAGAAAAACCAAAAAAACAAACAAACAAACAAACAAATGCTGGAGGGGCTGTGGGGAAAAAGGAACCCTTCTCCACTGCTGGTGGGAGTGCAGACTGGTACAACCACTGTGGAAATCAGTCTGGAGATTCCTCAGTAAAATGGGACTAGAGATCCCACTTAACCAAGCTGTTCTTCTGGATATTTTCCCAGAAGAATTGAAAACATCATACCACAGCGATATATGTGCACCCATGTTTATAGCAGTATAATTTTTTTTTTTGGTACCAGGAATCAAACTCAGGACCTTGTGCTTGTCAGGCAGGCACTTGTGCCACTGAGCTATCTCCCCGGCCCTAGAGCAGTACAATTTGTCACAGCTAAATCTTGGAAACAATCCAAATGCCCATTGACTGAGGAATGGATAAAAAAGATGTGGTATTTTCATACAGTGGAGTATTACTTAGCTTTTAAAAAATGGAGCCAGGGCCGGGGATATAGCTCAGCGGCACAAGCGTCTGCCTGGCAAGTGTAAGGTCCTGAGTTAGACTTCCAGCACCAAAAAAAAGGAGCCAGGCGTGATGGAGGATGCCTGCAATCCCAGCACTCGGGAGGCTGAGGCAGGAGGATCACTGAGTTTGAGGCCATCCTGGGCTACAAAGTGAGCTCAAGGCCAGCCTGAACTGCATAGGGAGACCCTGTCTCAAAAAGACTAAATAAATAAATAAATAAAATAAAAAGTAAAAAAAGATAAATTTGAGGGTTTTATAGGTAAATGGATGCAACTAGAGACCATACTCATAGTGAAATAAATCAGACCCACGTGTATAAATACCTGGCTTTTAAATGTCTTGTTTATCCCAAAACACAAGTCATTCTATTTTTATTTCACCATGAAGTAATTAAAAACTACATAAACTTCTCCCTTGGTTGGCAGAAATTGTGAAACTGGGCTATTCCCTCTCCTGAGACAAGGGGTCCTGGCTCACCCGCAGCGCCCAGACTGGGGGCCGCCTCGCTGGCTGCCTGTCGGGCCTGCAGCCCCGAGCGCCGTCCTCTCCCTCTGACTTCCCAGTCCCTCCAGCGCGGCCAAGGGCGTCCATGCCCTGCCAGCTCCTGGGAACAGGCTGTGTGGCGGTTCACCGCCTGTCTCTGCCTGCACAGTGGCCAGTTTAGGGTGGGAAGACACAGGCAGGGGCCTGTTGGCCACTGCCCCGGCAGGAGGAGGGACCTTGGGCGCACGATCCCATCCAGGGACGCAGCACTGCCCCCTCCTGAAGCCCACGCCCACCATCCCTTCTTCCCTCCTTCACGCAGCCGATGTCTGGGCTGGGTTCTGGTTTTGCTCTGGCGGTGCTGCGGGGGGACCCGGGCCCTGGCCATGCAGGCCGGCCCCTCCCTAGGCTGGCAGAGAGCCGTCCAGCTCTCCCTTGCTCCTTGAGGTCTCTGCTGGGACTTTTCCATCTGCTTCCCCCGGGAAGTGTGTTCCTTTGGGCTTTGGACGGGAATGTGTGGTTGGATTCCAAACCTCCGGGCTCTCGCCCCTGACATTTTGCTTCTGCTCTGCCGGGTTGAGCCCCACCGCCCCACAGGGCCTGAGGTCACAGCAGAGGCCGCAGCTGTCCAGCACCATCCCCACCCTCGGCCGTTAGTGTCCATGGCTGTGTCTGCCAGAAGCGCCTCCCAGGGGAGAAGTTTGTTTTTTGTAAAGAAGTGTTTGTGCGGCTGGCTGGACCCTCGGCCAAGTGCAGCCCGGCTTCCCCGAGATGTGCAGCACACCACGGCGCAGGCGCAGGCACGGGGCGCGGCCGGAGCTTGCTGAGTGGGAGTCATTCACGGCCCCTGTGCAGGGGGCGGCGTCACCCCCACCTCGGCCGCCCCTCCCCTGCGCAGCGCTGGCCTTCCCATCTCTGGACCTCTTGCCGACGGCGTTGTGCCAGGGTCCCCTGGCCGCTCCTTTCCCTCAGCACGGGTGTCCGTTTGTCCGTGCTGTGGTGCGGGTCCATGTCTCCGTCCTTACGGCTCGGCCACCCTGACGGTCTCAGTCACTTCCTGTGGCTGAGATGCACGACCTCGGCTCGGGGGAGGGCGTGAGAGGGAAGCCACGCACAGTGTGGGAGTGGGGAGCAGAGAGGGGACAGCCGGGAAGGAGGTGGGCTCCTCCGGGCCACTCCCTCTTCCGCCAAGCCGCCAGCTCCCCGAAGCCCTGCGGCTGAGCTGGCGAGGCCTGGGGGACACCCAGACGTGACCTGGCACTGTTCCGCCGCGTCGCGGTGCCACACGTGCCCACCTTCTGGTGGAAGTCTGAGTCACTCGCTCTGGCATTTCCAAGGACGCGGCCATGAACAGCCGGGCGTTGGTTTTTGCGTAAACGTGTGTTCGTCTGTCTGGGCCCAGGGGCACCGCTGGGTCCCTGGCAGCCGTGTCCCGGAAACCCCTCCCCGGAGCGGTGCTGAGCGGGTGTGGGTGGCTGTGCGCCCTGAAGCTGCCGGGGCTTACCCTGTGGCGCGACCCCAGCCCTTCCTACGTGCGGCCACATCCCAGGGTGGGGAAAGCTGAGGCCGGAGCTGACCAGCCCTGTGGGCTCAGGAGCGGCAGGGCAGGGGCTGCAGGGCTCACCCCACACCTCTCCCGCAGGGCGCCTCCGCCAACTGGTGGAACCATCGCCACTTTCAGCACCACGCCAAGCCCAACATCTTCCACAAGGACCCGGACATCAAGATGCTGCACGTGTTCGTCCTGGGCGAGTGGCAGCCCCTCGAGGTACGGCTGAGGGGACTGCGGCGGCGGAGGGGGCACCTCTCCCAAGCACCCGGCTCCTCGGCTGGGGTGGTGTGAGCTCAGACACGGCTCCCTCCATCCACACACGGAGGAGTCCGGTCCACTCAGCAGGAGAGCAGGGTCCAGGCGTCCTGTGGTCCCAGTGGCAGGGGCTCAAGTTCAGGGGCCACAGCGCCCCCAGGAGGAGCCCCAGCTGGCCTGGTCCACGCCACCTCCCGAAGGATGAGGAGACAGAGCAGAGGGGCCAGGGATGCAGCCGGTGACTGCCTGCCGCGTCTGCCGGCCACGGGCTGGGCCCTTTAATGCAGCCACAGCCTTTGGGCTGTGCTTTTAGTGTGGGTGTGAACACTGAAACCATATCGGAATGCACAAAATGTACCAGTGAGTCTCGTTGGGCGTGGTGGCGCACGCCTGTAATCCCTGCCCTCGGGAGGCTGAGGCAGGAGGATCGCCAAGAGTTTGAGGCTAGCCTGGGCTACCTAGTGAGTTCAAGGCCAGCTTGTACTACACAGCGAGACCCTGTCTCAAAAATAAGAAAAGAGCGAGTCTAACAGTCTCCCCAGAGCCCTTGCCCCTAGCCTTGTGCGCTGGGGCAACTGCTCCGGGCCAGCGTCTGACATTTCCTATGTGAAACACACGAGTGTCTGTGTCTTCAGAGACAGAAGGCGAAGGCGTCCTCCTCGCTCTGTGACCTGCTGTTAGAGCACGTGGGCGCAGCATGTCGCAGGCCGCACTGGCGTGGACAGGCGTGTCATCAGTCGGGATCTCGATTTCCTTTGTGCGTGAGTGTGAGTGGTGCTGGGGGTTGAACTCGAGGCCTCCCACACACTGCCCAAGAGCTCTGCCGCTGAGCTGCGTCAGCTCCGGGGGTGTGTATGTGTGTGTGTGTGAGTGTGCGTACGCATGCAGGAAAGCGTGTGCACCTATGTGTATGCTTGTGTGTGTGCATGCACGAGTGTGTGCGCCTATGTGTGTGCACTGCATGAGTGGGTATGTGTGTGTGCTTGTGTATTCATGTGTGTGCACGCACGCCTGTGTGTGCACGTGCATGTTAGTGTGTGTGTGTGCACCTATGTGATGCATGTGTGTATACTGTGTGAATGTGTTGTGTGTTGTGTGTGTGTGTAGGCAAGCATCTCATCTTTCTCATTCAGAGCGCTTTCCTGACCCCTGTGTGAAAATCGAGGCTCGGTGGACCCTGGGCCGCGCAGCCTGTGGCTCTGGGACCCCCGAGTGGGGGGACTGGGCTGGTTCGGGTGTGAGTTCAAGTTTGGATCTGCACTCTTCCTTGTGCTGCTTCAGCCCAGGGTGGGGCCACCCTACCCTACCCCTAGAGGCCTTCGTACAGCGGCCCCCAGAACGTGCAGAGGACCCTGGAACACGACCACGTGGCGGCAGGCCTTGTACCCCAGGGTTTGACGGGGGCCACGTTGGGTGGCCAGTGCACACCCCGAGTCAACAGGACTGTGCTCGGGGCCTCGGCCTGCAGGGCGCGGCGTGGGAAGGGGGAGCCGGTCCACCCAAGCTCCCTCGGCACGAGCGGGCGCTGGCTGCTCCGGGTGACGCAACTGTCCCTGACAGTGACGGCCACGCTGGCCCGGGGCCTCCCTCCTGGGGATGGGCAGCCCCTGCAGCATTTGTGTCCCTGGTACCGCTTTGAGGCCCGGCTCCTCGCCCTCCTGCAGAAGCTCTGGTCTCCTGCCTGAGGCGCCGGGGTCCCAGCGGGTGCTGGCCAGGCTCCAGCTCCTGGCCTGGGGCCCCACCATGCAGTCTTTGCCCTCGTTAGGTCCACCTCTTTGTCACTCTGGTCAGCGGTCCCCGCCCCCGAGCGCCCACCGCCCGTCCTCTCCAGGATGCTGTCGGGGTGCACCCCGCCCGCGCACTGCCCCTCAGGATGAGCCGTGTGCTGTCCCTCTCGGCGGCCTTACACTTGTCTTTCTGTCCTCCGCTGCTTCTCTGGCCCTGGGTGCTGGCCTCATGTGTCCCCAGCAGCTTCATGGTGGGGGTCCATGGACGTCTCTGTAGGAGTCAAGTTTTCCAGTGGATTTTTGGGGGCTGCTGGATAGATGATCGTATTTTGAAATTAAGGAAAATCTAATTCGTGTTTTCCCAAAAATAAGACTTAACGGAAAAATAATCAGCCCTGGGAGCTGGAGATCAGAAGTGCCAGCCCCAGTCGGCCGATCGTTGCCTGAGCTCTCTTACAGAGCAGCCTAGAGGAGGATCAGTGAGGCGGGTGCGGCCAGGAGCGGGTGATCCCAGCTGCTTTGCTGTTGTTGTTGCTGATATAGGTTCTCGCTGTGAAGTTCGGGCTGTCTTGAACTCACTGTGTAGCCCAGGCTGTCCTCCAACTTAGGGCGACCCTCCCGCCTCAGCCTCCCGAGTGCCAGGATGATAGGTGTGTGCCTCCACACCCAGTGAGGCTGGCACTTTTGATCTCTAGTTTTGAAACCTGATTATTTTCCTGCTAGGTCTTATTTTTGGGAAAATGAGGTCCCTTCCTTTCCGACGATGCCACCCTTGTTTCTATTTGGGGTGTTAGTGCCCTGTTTTTCCTCCTCAGAGATTTTGTGCCAAACCTGGAAGGTCCTCCCAGCCCTTGTGGTCCTTGGAGAGACTGACAGGAGGGTCAGCACTGTGCCAGGCTGGCGCACTCCTGCCCCCTGCCATGGCCCCTTCGCGACGGTCAGCCTCCACTGGGAACACGCTGTCCCCGCTCAAGGCCAGGCCTGTGTGGATGCGGTCTCCTCTCGGGGTCCGGCCGCAGGAAGCCGCCCACGCCCTGGCCCCCGGCCCTGCGGGTGAACCCTGCTTCCTGGGGGGACAGGGACTTCCCGAGGGGAGGGAGGCCCTGCTCCCACTGGGAGGACAGGCAGGCTGGTGGTCCCCACTCGCTCAGCGTCACTTGGGCACCTCTGCCAGAGAAACCTCGGCCAGGAGAGGAAATGAGCACTGTGTAGGCTGAGACAGGAGGATTGCAAGTTTGAACCCAGTCTGGGCAACTTAGCAAAACCTTGTCTCAAAATTAAAAATAGGGGCTGGGGATTTAGCTCAGCGGCAAAAGCGCCTGCCTGGCAAGTGCAAGGTCGTGAGTTCGGTTCCCGGTACCGGAGAAAAACCAAAAAAAATAAATAAATAAATTAAAAATAAAAACTTAGTTAATTGTTTACAATGCTTGGGGCTGCGGCTCCGTGTGAAGACCCCGGACTCAAGCTCGGTCCCGTGGGACGGGGTGCCAAGTGGTCCTCCTGCAGCCCAGCACGTTCCAGTGCTCCTCTCCCGGCCGATCTGGCTCCCACCTGAGCCGCTTGTGGGCACGGGAAGCCAAGCCCGAGGTGTGCCAGCAGAGCCTGAGCTTCCCAGACGCTGTGCTCTCTGGCTGTGGGTGAGAGGCGTGGTCAGCCCCACCCGAGGCTTTGCCCCCTAGGTGCCCGGCGGGCACAGGCATGGAGCCGTGTGTGGAGCCCAGCTGCCTGTGCTGTTGGAAACAGCGCTCGGTGTGGTGCAGCCTCTGACCCCCTAGGGTCCCCCACACCCCTGGCCTGCAGCCCAGGAGCCCTGTCTCCCTCAGGGGCGCTCCGGGGCCCGCTCGCCAGGCTCAGGAAGACAAGCAGCTGCCCCGGGAGCAGAACTGACAGATCTGGCGGCCGCCAGCCCGAGCTCTGTGCGGCACCCAGGGCGGATGGTCCCTGGGGCCGGGCAGTTTAGGGTGTCAGCGACCAGGGTGGCTCTTGGTGCCTGTGCCATGCAGGGCACCCATGCACAGGCCGTGTGAGCAGGGTGACGGCTCTGTCTCTCAGGAGCTCTTCCCAGTTTCCATTCCTATTCCCCAATAAACTTCCTACTCTTAGAAGAAAGAGAGAGAGAGAGAGAGAGACAGAGAGAGAAATTAAGGAGGCCTGTGGGCATGGTGGGCATGCCTGTGATGCCAGCACTAGGGGAGGCTGAGGCAGGAGGATTGCAAGCTCTGGCCAAGCCCGGGTGACTGAAAAACTTAGTGAGATGTGTCTCAAAACAAGTAAAAAGAGGGCTGAGGATGCAGCTCAGGGCAAAGGCCCTGCAGTCCATCCCGCGAAGGATGGAGGGAAGGGAGCAGGAGAAAGGAGGTGGCTGGCGGACACTCGGGTCCTCCTGCGGGCTGGAGCGGGGCCTGGGCGCACGGTGGTGGGGTGCGGAGGGCCGGGGCGGCTGCGGGCGGCGCTCAGGGCTGTCCTGGTCTCTCCGCAGTACGGCAGGAAGAAGCTGAAGTACCTGCCCTACAACCACCAGCACGAGTACTTCTTCCTGAGTGAGTAGGGCGCCCTGCCCGCTGTGCGCCCCCTGCTGTCCTCGCCCCGAGGCGCCCCCTGCAGGCGGACGAGGGTGGAGGGTGGACGCCGCCCGAGCTGGGCGCCCTGACGCAGCCTCTGCCATCCCGCAGTTGGGCCGCCGCTGCTCATCCCCATGTACTTCCAGTACCAGATCATCATGACCATGGTCATGCGCAAGGACTGGGTGGTGAGTGCAGGGGCCACGCCCTGAGGTCCCGCCCCCCGGAGCGCGCCCCACCGCCGTGTTCCCTGCAGGGTCGGGTCCAGGTCACCCCACTCCCTGGCTGGGAAACGAGGGCGGGCAGCAGACACTGGGCGCGAAGCCCCCATCCCGGCCAAGCCGCAGAAGGCGTGGTCCCGCAGTGGGGGAGGAGGCGTCTGTCCCGGCGGGTGGGCGGCTGTCTGCTCCCCATCCCTCCTGTCTGTGTGTCCAGATGTCCCCTTCCTAGAGACTCTGCTCCTGCTGGGTCAGGGTCACCTGATGACCCATCTCAGCTGTCCCCACAGGTCCCCTGCGGTCACCACATTCAAATATGAGTGTGGGAACTCAACACCGGCACCAGCCTGGGGCTCCTGAGGGAGGGGTGCCTGGGGGCACCCTTGCCCTCGATCGAGCTGGGGCTGGGAGCGCTGCCCTGCCCTTGATGGGGATCCAGCCTCGCTGGATCAGGCTGGCTGGCCTCTGAACCCCAGTCTCCCGGGCCAGGAGCAGGGGCAGCTGGGGAGGAGTTGGGGCTGCAGTTTTGTTCTGTCTTGTTTGTTTTGTATCCCAGCCCACTTTTTATCTTGAGACAGGGTCTCACTAAGTCGCTAAATTGCCCACATTCAGCCTCAACTTGCATGCTCCTGCTTCAGCCTCCCAGAGAGCTGGGAGGACAAGTGTGTGCGTTGTTATGATTCATAGCGGAGGGCTCTGGACACGGTGCATAGCGTCCCTTACTTCTTGCTCTTACTGTGCCTGCTCGGCAAGGGGCAGAGCACTGACCAGGAAGAGTAGGAGACGAGGCCGGACTGTGTCCGAAAAGGCAGAGCTGGCAGAGGGGGGACATCAGAGACGCCCTGGGGACACTTGGGGCGCACGGCCACTGCGGAGGGGCCCTGACGGCCAGTTCTGAGGGCACCCGACAGCGTCTGTCAGGGTGGGTGCCGGGCGTCCCTCGGCCGGGGAAGGCTGGCTCTGCCCGGCCAGGGGTGCTTTCCAGGCCTCTCCTCCCTGGACTTGGCTTCTGGGCTGCCCAGGACAGAGGACAGTGGCTGCGGCCGGACGGCACGAGTTCCCGGCAGAGGAACGCCCGTGGAGGGGCCCATGCTTCGAGAGCTGGCGGGCGTGGGGGGAGGTCCGCAGCGCCCTGCCTGCCCTGGGAGGGCCTCCGGGAGGGACAGGGTCTGTGTGGAGCACGAGCCACCAGTGACTAGTGTGCCAGGGGATGAGCAGGAGGCCGGGCGGGCGGAGGTGTGCGGGCCACGCCTGCCCAGGATGGAGATGCAGGCGGCCGAGCTCGGGACCTCACCCCCAGCCCTGAGATGGAGGCCTGGGGCCCACGGCCTCTGGAACCGCTGCACCCACTCCAGGGCTGCCAGTCGGGCCCTGGCTTCCATCCCGGGCACCCACATTCCCAGGAGGCAGAAGGGTTTTGTGCGCTGTGGGCCTGGTGCCAGCCTCCCAGAGGTACTGGCTCCTTCGGATGCCCACGCAGGGCGGCAAGGCACGTGCCTGCCTCTGGGCCTGAGCTGGCGGGTGGGGCCTCTGACCTCCTCCCCTGCAGGACTTGGCCTGGGCCATCAGCTACTACGTGCGCTTCTTCTCCACCTACGTCCCCTTCTATGGCGTCCTGGGAGCCCTGCTCTTCCTCAACTTCATCAGGTGCCGGAGCTGCGCCCGGAGCAGGGGCGGGGGGCACCTTCCAGGGACTCCTTCCTCCTCTGTGACCCCGAGCCCCACCCCGCCTCGTCCGCCAGGTTCCTGGAGAGCCACTGGTTCGTGTGGGTGACGCAGATGAACCACATCGTCATGGAAATCGACCTGGACCACCACCGCGACTGGTTCAGCAGCCAGGTGAGGCCCAGGGACACGCAGCTGTGCAGGGCCCCGGCCGCAGTGTCCTCAGCCACAGCCTTGGGACGCACAGCAGAAGGGGCAGGACACTGCCCGAGGGCCCTGTGCTCACCCCACTCCTCCCCAGCTGGCAGCCACCTGCAACGTGGAGCAGTCCTTCTTCAACGACTGGTTCAGCGGCCACCTCAACTTCCAGATCGAGCACCAGTGAGTGGGGGCCGGCGGGCGGGGGAGGGGCGCGGCCCGGCTGAGGCCCGCTGAGGCCCGGAGCGCCGGCCAGCCAGGGACATCCCTGCCGCCCGGCCCTGCTGCCAGCACTCCCTGCCACCCGCCATTCCTGGCATTCCTGCCTCTGGGCATCCATCCGGTAGCTCCCCAGCTTTCCGGCCCCAGGGTCCCCACTGCCCCCGGCCCTGGCTGGGGACAGGGCTCATCCTCACGCTGGGCTGCCTGTGCCCACAGCCTCTTCCCCACCATGCCCCGCCACAACCTGCACAAGATCGCCCCGCTGGTGAAGTCCCTGTGCGCCAAGCACGGCATCCAGTACCAGGAGAAGCCGCTGCTCCGGGCCCTGCTGGACATCATCGGGTGAGGGCTCCGCGGGGCGCTCGCTCCCGCTGCACCCCGCCCCCGCCGGCCTCCCCGCCGCCGGCCAGCTTCTGAGCCCTGCTCCCCGCCGCTTTGCAGGTCCCTGAAGAAGTCGGGGCAGCTGTGGCTGGACGCCTACCTCCACAAGTGACCGGCTGCCCGCGGGGCACCGGAGGACAGAGTGACAGCGGGGTGACAGCCTGAGGGGGGCGCTTTGAGCTGAGGGCTTCCTCCAGGCCGGGGGCGTCACACGTGGTCGTGTCCTCCTGCCCTCCCCTCCCCTCCCCTCCCCTCCCCTGTCACTGACCTCCCAGCCCCGACTCTCTGGTGGCCGTTCCCCGCGGGAGGGAGAGGTGGCTGTGGTGGGTGACTCACCCTGCCTCCAGCTCCCCCCCAAGGACCCCAGGGCTCAGCCGCCAGGCCGAGACTGTCCCCGCTCCTGTCCCGGCCCTGTTCTGGTTCTCAGGCAGCACTCAGGCTGGGCTACTCCCCCGGAGGGAGGGGTGCTGTGGGCCTGGGTCAGCGCGGGGCCTGTGCTGATGGAGCCAGCTGCCGCTCCCGGCTTCCCTCTGCGCCCTCCCGGTCCGGCCCCGGATCCAGGTGCCGTCGTGCCCTTACCCAAAACGCTCCGGCCAGAGCCCCGCAGCGTGAACTGGCCACCGCGCCACCGCGCCTTCACGGCCTCTCTGGCACTCTCTCCTGTTGACTGTTTTTAATCTTTGCTGTGTTCGCGTTTTCTTCAGGTGCATTCTGGCGGGAGGGTGGCCGGCTGGGCCCTCGGACAATCGCCTTTCACCAGGCCTCTGGGTGCTGCTGGAGGGCGGGCGGGCGGGAGAGGCCATCTAACCCACTAACCAGCGTCTAGGGTGGGGGTCCCTGTGGCCATGGCAAAGCCCCCCTGCTCCCCCAGGGCAGAATGAACCCATAGGGAACTGATCTTAATTTGTACCATGTTGCATCCCCACCCGTTTTTGAGAAATAAAGAAGTAATTTTATTCTCACTTCCCCGAGGCTCAGCCAGAGCGTGTGTACCTGGTGTGCCTCCTCGTGCTCCAGCAGGCTGGGGAGCCGGGAAAGGCCCGGCCCACGGAGTGCGGGGAGATGGACCCCACCTGTACCCGCTCCCACGCCAGGGTCTGGAGGCTCCGACTCCCCAGGGGCTCCAGGCGGTCTGGAGTGGGGCCGGGTGGCAGTAGAGGCCCAGTCACAGACCAAACCCCTGGGCCTGAGAGCCGCCCCCCTCTCCTGCTGGCCCACTGGGGGCCTCGGAGAGTGTGCTGCCCGTCCTGGCCTGCACCCTGCCTGGCTCCCACCGCGGTTCCAGCGGGTGGGCCAGGGCCCATGCCCCATGCCAGCCAGGGCCAGCGAGGGGCCCGGCAGGAGGACACAGCACCCTGGCCAGCTACACAGGTGGCTGCACCTTCTGCGGCCCCCAAGCACTGCCTGGCAGCCCCTCCTGCTCATGCCCAGCCTGGCTCTGCCCCCTGCCCTGGTTGGGACACTCCCACATCCCCGCGGTGAGCGATGGAACCCTGACTCCTGCATAGGGAAGGAGCTCTCCTGAGGCCACACAGCTCCTTGTCAGCTGCCTGACACGGGCAGAGGCGGAGGCTGTGTAGACGGTTGGCCCTGCGGAGGAGATAAGCGCTTGCCGCTGGCTGGTGGCTCTGATAGCTGTACGGGCAGCGTGGGCCCTCAAGCTCCTCCACCCACCTGGATGCCCAAGTCCTCCAGCTGCCAGGAGAGAGGTGGCCTTGGGCAGACAGGTCTCTGCTAGTCGCTGGCTCCGCAGCCAGCGCTGTGGAGAAGCCTCAGCAGGAGCCCGAGCTTGGAGGGACGGGGCAGGGCAGCCCTGTTGCGTGCAGGCCGACATGTGTGCGGATGGCTGCGGCTGTCACAACCCCCTCACACAGGCAGGCACGTGCTGGAAGCCAGCCGCAGGACACGGCTAGCAGAAAGCACACCCGCACCTGGTCAGGTCCCCCAGGAGCCTCTCAGGACTTGGCAGACCACAGAGGGGACAGCAGAGGACACAGGGTCTCAGAGGCCCCGTAAAGCTTTCCTCCCTCTGCCAACTTGGCTGTGTGCCCTGCTTTGTTCTGTGACTGAATAAGAGACCTACAGGGAGACAGGAGCTGGGCTCAGGACGGGGCTGGCCCGCTCCCCAGGCACCAGTGGGACTGAGGGTGTCGGGGGTCCTTCACACCTGGACTGCAGATGCACACAGCCCTGGGTCACCGGGGGCAGCAGCTAGCACAGCCGGCCCCATGTGGTGCCAGCAGGGGGCGGGGGCATTGCCAGCCGCTACAGTTCTGGTGCCAGCACCTCCCTGTGACTGCCCGGCCGCCCTGACCACCGTCGGGCAGGGAGTGATGGGCAGAGACACCCAGGCCTTTGGGACCTGTGCTTTGGCAGGAGTTCCTCTCAAGGGTGACCAGAACCCCACCGCTCCCAGAAGCAAAATGAGACTTGGGCCACAGGGTAAGGGTGGACCAAGCATGGGGCCATATGCACAAAATGTGACCCTTTATTTTCTGTCACCTAGGAGGTAGCACTAGGCTCAGAGAGGCTGAGTAACTTCCCCCAGGTCACACAGCCTGGAGCCTTGGCCAGGACAGGGCTTGGCCCTCCAACCCCATCCCCAGCACGGCCAGGCTCATCCGACCCCAGAAAGGGTGAAAGATGCATGGTATGGGCCGGGGTGGCTCGTGGGGCCCTGGGCCGGAGGCTGGGGAGCGCACCTCCGGGAAGCCCAGGACCACACAGCACCCACCTTCCTCAGAGCACACTCAGACCAGAGTGTCCTCCCCTCTGGACAGCCTCAACTGCAGTGTCGGGGCTCTGGGTCTCTGAGTGGGGGGCGGCCCTGCGGAGGGGCCTTTGGGGCCGCATGGCGTCTCCCCCGCCCCCGCACACGGAGGGGCCTGGAAGGAACAAACGCGGCCGCTTTTCTGCCATTTCCACTCCCGGAGGGACCCGGTCCAGACCAAGGGGCGCTCCAAGGTGAAGCAGACCCTGCAGCTAGAGGGGTGGCCCTGCTCCTGGAGGCATCTTAGACATCCCTGACGGTCTGCCCCCTACGCCCCACCCGATCCCGACAGCCTGGTCCCAGCCCGAAGTCCGCGCAAACGCATTGTCCGTGCCACAGGAGGTCTGCCCTGGCTTTTATATAAAAATAACAGTTTTCTCGCATTCTGGTGTGGGAAAACACGCTGTGCTGCGGTCTCAAGCCCGCCCTGCGGCCGGCGGGTCCCTCGGTGGGGCTGCGGGAGGGTGGGCAGTGGCACTCGGCGGGGCGCGGCTTCGGCCCTGGGGGCCATGTGCTCCCGGCTTCACTGGTGGAGGTAGGCGTCCAGCCAGACGTCGCCGGACTTCTTCAGGGACCTGGGGAGGGGCAGCGTCAGACTCCACTGCAGGGTCCCGAGACCTAGGCCCGGCAGAGGGGCCAGGCAGAGGGGCCGCGTCCAGGCCCATCCCTCCACCGCCTCCTCTGGGCCCCAGGACAGGACACAGAGCCCCCAACCCTGCCCGCTCGGCCAAGCACGCCCCCAGCAGTGTGGAGTCGCCCGCCAGGGCTCAGACTTCAGCTCCCTGGCGGCACCCTGGCCCCAGCCCTCGAGGCAGTGGGGGCCGGGGCTCCGCCTTCTGCCTCAGCTACCCCTGCGTGTCTGCAGCCCACTCCCTGTTCTCCCGCACACAGCTCGCCCAGCCGCAGGCCTCCGCACCCGCAGCCCGAGCACAGCTCTGTGGGGGCCCCCCCTGCTCCGGCAGCCCCGCCCCCGGCTCTGTGCCCGCCAGCCCCCCGGGAACTTGCTGTGCTGCTGTTTTGCCAAAGCACATCCCATGTTTGCCGTAAATCGTGTGTCTTGGGGCCGCTTCTTCTCCCTACCAGCCCAGGAGCTGGCGGTCTTCGGAGCGTCTAACGCCCATGCCAGCTCGAGGGGCCCACTCGGCTCCAGCAGCGAGGGCCTGCGCGGCCCTACCTGACAATGTCCACCATGGCGGTGAGGAAGGGCTTGACCTCGTAGAGCAGGCCGTGCCTGGCACACAGTGCCCGGACCATTGGTGCCACCCTGTGGTAGTTGTGCCGGGGCATCGTGGGGAAGAGGCTGCGGGGAACAGGGCAACGCGCTGCATCGCCAGGCTGCGCTGCCGGGCCTGCCGCCCGCGCCCGGCCCCACTCACTGGTGCTCGATCTGGAAGTTGAGGTGGCCGCTGAACCAGTCGATGAAGGGGGACGGCTCCACGTTGCAGGTGGCTGCCAGCTGCCACAAGCGCAGGCAGAGGTGAGGCTGGCTCTACGCAGACCCCACCGGGGCTGCCCGCCCCAGCCTGCGCCCACCCACCTGCGAGCTGACCCAGTCTCGGTGCTTCTCCTGGCCGATGTCCCTGGGGATGTGGTTCATCTGCGTGATCCACACGAACCAGTGGCTCTCCAGGACCCTGCGGAAGCCGATGTCGCCCACATCCCGGCCTGGCCCCCCTCGCGGCATCACCCCCAGATGGCAGCACTGCCCGCCCTAAGGGGTCAGGGTGGGGGCCGCAGGTGCCCGCTGCCCTGCGCCCAAGCCTGTGCCTACCTGACTGCCACATAGAGCAGAAGCGCCCCTCGGACCCCATAGAAAGGGACGTAGGCCAGCAGGAAGCGGGCGTAGAAACTGGCGGCCCACAGCAGATCCTGTGGGTGGGCGGTGGAGGCCGCGCTGAGCGGTCACGGCCCTGGCCTGGGTGCCACCCTCCCGGGGTGAGGACGGGCCCCTGCTCGCAGCTCAGGGCTGACCACGGAGGTGACGGTGCCGCAACAGCGCAGAGGGTGCCCCCGCCCCCCGGGACAGCGCGGCACTCACCGCCCACTGCAGGCACAGCACCATGTACGCCAGGTTCTCCACCTCGAAGTTCACCAGGGTGAGCAGCGGGGGCCCGACTGCAGGGTGCACAGGGAGGAGGTGCTGGGGCCTGCCAGGCCGGGCGGGTGACCCTCACCGGCCCCTCGCACCACCCTCGCCCCGGGCAGGTCAAGGTCAAGGCTCAGGGGTCGGGTCAGCGGGCGGGCCAGTGGCACGGGGCTCCTGGGGGTGGGGGCCGGCCGCCAGCGCGGGCACTCACTGAGGAAGAAGTACAGGTGCTGGCGGTTGTAGGGCAGGTACCTGCGCTTCCTCCGGCCGTACTGTGGAGACAGGGGGCTGTGGGTGCTGCGGCGGGGGCGGGGCGGGGGGGCGGTGCCGGGGGCCCACCCACCTCCACAGATGACTCGCCGAGCAGGAAGATGGGTGCCAGCGTCACGTCCGGGTCCTTGTGGGACACGTTGGGCTTGGCGTGGTGCTGGAAGTGCCGGAAGTTCCACCAGCGTGCCGAGAAGCCCTGCAGGGATGGCGGTCAGGGCCGGGCCTCCAGGCAGTGCCCTCGGAGCCCTGCGGCAGCCCGCCCTCACCTTCAGCTGCCCCATGACAAACTGCTGGGCCACGCGGTTCCAGCGCGGGGTCGGGAAGACGGAGGCGTGGCCGAGGTCGTGCTGCAGACACCAGCTCTGAGCCTGCGAGACAGGGGCGGGCCAGGCTGGGGGGACCCCAGGGCCTCCCAGGCGCTCTGGCAGCCCTGGCCCCTACTCACGGGGGCTGGCAAGTGCCGGGGCTCAGACCCACACCCCAGCTGAAGGGTTCAGCCTCCTGGCGAGCGACAGAACCTGGAAGCTCTAGGCAGCACGCAGCCACTGGGCTCAGAGCAGGCTCCAGCTCCCCTGTCCAGAGCTGGCCATGAAGACTCCTGGCCCACTTAGCTGATCTTGGGTCAGGAGGAACCCCAGAAGACAGGACCTGCGGGCGGCCCCTCCCACAGTTCCCAGCACTTCCTGTCCAGGCCTGGCTGCCCCCTCCTGGCTCCCGCCTTTGTCCTCGAGGTTACAAGAGTGACCTTCCCTGCCTGGGCGGAGCACGGCCGGACCGCGGGAGCCCCTTGGCTTTCCTTCATTCACTCTCTATCCACTCATCCAGCAAATACAACCAAGCGCCCCGGGCAGTCCCGGGTCACCTGGGAGACGCCCAGGATGAGGGCGGCGAGGACGCTGGGCACCCAGCCGGGGCCCAGGAGGTAGACGAGCAGCCAGGCCAGCACCTCCATGGCCAGGATGTGACCCAGCATGAGAGCAAAGAAGGTGGGGTTGGCGTCAAACAGCTTCATGTCCTGGGCCGCCTGGCGCAGGGCTCGGAAGTCCTCGATGAGCCGGGCCTGCACGGCAGAGGGGATGTCAGCGGGACGCAGGCTACTCACTGTCCCCAGGGGCCTTGGCCGGCCGCTCCTGCCAGGTCCAGGCCCGGAGCGGGGCAGAGGGGACCGATGGGGAGTGAGGGCACAGGGACCCGCAGGGCCAGGTGCAGGGTGGGCACGAGGCGGTAAGACTGAGCTCTGTCCCCCCACTCCCCACGTCGCAGCCGCTCACATCCTGAGGCCCATCCTGGCCGGGCTCCTCCGGGGCCAGCTCTCCGATCAGCAGGGGTCGCAGGAACTTGCGCACGAAGCGGAGGTCCTGGTGGAAGGCGTGAAAGGCCTCCTGGGGGACAGGGAGCAGATGAGGAGGGGGTGGGCAGGCAGGGGCAGGCGGCCAGCCGTGCTGCACAGTTGCTGAAGTGGGCCAAGGCCCCGGGTCCCCCGGCAGCACCCCTCGCCCGGCCTCCCCCAGCACGGGCCTGCTCTGGATGTGGCCCGGGGCATAAAATCTGGGCTTCCAGAAGACCTCCGAGCCCGTCCCTCTGAAGAGCAAGCTCAACACCGCCCCATCGCACCCCTGCCACCACGTGCCCCGAAGGACCAGCTCCAAAGGCCCCACCGGAGCTCCTGGGGACCTGCCAGGGGACCCCGCAGAGCGAAGCTGGGCGAGGGAGGGAAAGGCAAAGCAGCTCAGACCAACTCCCCCGCCGAGTGTGACCCCTGTACATGGCAAACCTGGGCGACCAAAAATAAAAATTTTTAAAAATACGAGCAGGTTGCTGGGTGTGATGGCAGAGCTGTAATCCCAGCTACTTGGGAGGCTGAGGCAGGAGGATCACAGGCATGAGGCCAGCCTGACAAACTTAGCAAGACCCCATCTAAAAAAAAAAAAAAAAATAGAGCGTAAAATACATATTTTTTGGAGACTAGGTCTCACTAAATTGCTAATTTGCCCAGCCTGGGGGTCCAAATTCTGTTCCTCCTGCCTCAGCCTCCCAGAGTGCTGGGATGACAGGTGTGCAGCATCAGGGCAGGTAAATTTCAAAGGTAAAACACTTGGTTCTAGCGTTCCCGAGACTCTGGAACAGCTGGGTGTGCCAGTGCAGAGCAGGAGGGGGAGAGGAGAAAGGCGGGGGGCAGAGTCCTGGACAACAAGGGTGGCGGGAGCGAGGCAGCGGGAGCCCAGGGCAGGAGACACCAACTTCTGGTCTCCGCCTCTGCTGTCCCCTCAGGGCAGTCGCTGCCCCCAAAACGCACGGCTAGTGTTTAACTTCAGCAAATTCACTGCAGGCAGCGGCACTGCTGCCACGGACACCCCTCAAAGTGCCCCCTTGCTCTGAACACCCGCTGCATCCTGCCACTTTCTGCAGCAGCTCTGGCGTCCTCTTTCCCGGGTGTCTCACGAGGTTGGGCCCAAAGTGTGGTGACTGCTGCCGCTGAGCGGCCCCGGGGGGAGGCAGCCCTGAGACCGCGCTGTGCCCTCGCCCACCTTAGTCACCGGACCTCTGCCTGGGCTCCTGGCTGTCCCCCACAGTCACAGTGACCATGGAAAGGAAGTGTCTTGAGTTGACTCAGGACATCCAGGCAGCCAGGAAAATGAAACTAAAGACCTGAAAGAGGACTACGGCCAGGCACGGGGGCACATTCCTGCAATCCCAGTGCTCAGGAGGCTGAGGCAGGAGGATCACCTGGAGCTTGAGGCCAGCCTGGGCTACAGAGTGAGTTCAAGGCCAGCCTAGGCTACAGCAAGACTCTGTATCAAAAAAAAA
>NW_004955511.1:5802274-5820574 GCF_000276665.1 Chinchilla lanigera | reverse complement strand
AAAGGAAAAGGAAAGGACTCCAGAGCAGCTGCAGAAAGTGCAGGGGCGATGGGATGAGTGTGTCTGAAGTGAGGGTGGGTTCTGAGGGCTCTGGCAGTGTCTCTTGCTGTAGTACATTTTTTTTTTTTTATGTGGTTACTGGGAATTGAACTCATGACCTTGCACTTTGCCAGCAGGCGCTTCACCACTGAGCTATACCCCCAGCCCTGTAGCACATCTTTAAAGCTCACGCATTTGCCATATTCTTTGCTCATCCTCTATTTGGACCGCTCCTGTGTGTGGCTCTTCAGCTTTCGGGGGCTGCCGTCTGCCGGGCCCCTCACCCGCCACCTGCCTTCTCACTGGCCCAGGGCAGCCCCAGGGCTAGGGGGCTGGGGCCCTTGCAGGGCCCAGGGAGACGCACAGGGCAGAGCTTGGGGCCACCAGACACCTCCGGGGAGCTTGGAGGGAGCGGGCTGGGGCGCCCTGGGGCACAGTGACCCGGCTCCCTGGATCTGGTCCATTGCCTCCGGGGTGCCCATCTGGGCCTGAACTTATGATCCTCCTGCCTCAGCCTCAGAGCTGGGTAAACCAAGGCAGCCAGGCTGCAGGGCCCTTTGGGCTCTGGGCTGCTGAGCATTTTTTTTTTTTTTTCACTTTTTCATAAAATTGTCTTTGTTGCAGAAATGACACAGAAATGAACCTTTTCCAATGCCCAGTCAGCGGCCTTCAGAATGGTCAGGCCGTTGTGCAGACGACGCCGTCTACCCCAGCCCTTTTGCGTCTTTCCCGCCGGAGACACAGCGCCCATTCATCTCCCCGACTCCACAGCCACTGCCACGCCCCACTCAGTCCCTGAGAATCCGGCGGCCCTGGGCCGCACGTGGGAGCGGAGCCGGGCAGCGTTGTCCTGCACATGGCTGGCCAAGGTGCAGTGCCTTGGGCCAGCATGGCTGTGTGGCACCCCTCCCTCAGGGCTGGACCAGGTCCCCCTGGGCAGAGAATGCGGGCGGAGCCCAGCACCCAACACACCTGGCACACAGCCGCCTCCGCCAGCAGACACCCCGGGTCACACTGTGCACACGGAGCCTGGCATACCCGCAGTCATGCCCGCAGGACATGCGAACAGCTGCAGGGGCCAGGCTGTCTCCCTCTCTGCCCAGCCCAGGAGAGAGCAGAGGTCCCGAGTGCAGGGCCCCAGCCAGCCGGGGGTTCATCAGGTGCCCCTTGGGGTGACAAGCACAGGTGTGAGCCCCTCGGTGCTGCGGGTGGGAATTCCAGGGTGGGGTCTCAGGACAGGCAGATACCATGCCACTTGCACTTCTTGGCTCTGGACTCAGACCAGGGTCCGGTGCTCAGGACCATGTGACCATCCTCTCTCGCCAGAAGCAGCAACTCAGAGAGGGCCAGCCACTCGCTCAAGGTGGCACAGCGATGGGACAGGCCTGGGTCAGAACCACACAAGCCTGAGCTATTGCTCTGTGTCCGTGGCGGGGCCTTCGGGTGAGGTGGGGTGAGGCTGGCTGCCGACCCCAGCAGCCAGGACCGTGGGGACACTGCCCACCCAGTGACCTGGCTCCTTGGATGAGTCCAGGTGGTGCTGGGCAGAGTTGGGTGCCCCCAGCCCTGAGCCGCTGGTGGCCCTGAGGTCAGGCATGTGCTCAGGCCCCCGCGCTCACCAGCCCACGGGGAGGGGCAGAGGCTGGGCCTCGGGCAGCATGGGGTGGAACGCACGCCCGTCTCCTCCACGCGCTGGGACACAGCTGCACACCCCGCCACAGGCCTGGGTTCCTGGGCGCTCTGATGGCTCCCGAGCCCCTCCTTGGCCCACTGCAAGGCCTAGGCAGCAGCTGGTAGAGTGAGAACCAGGATGGGCTGCACCCACAAACCCACTGCTCTGTCAGGAACGGGACCGGCGACACCTCAGGCGGCTGAGGACTGAGCCACGCCCCGGTGCGCCAGGCAGCCGGGGCAGTGCTCCCCCAGGGGTCCCGTGGCCCCCACTGCAGTGCGGGTCGGGGTGGGCTCCAGGCTCCAGGAGGCGGATGCGTAGGGCAGAGGTGCGTCTGCCTGTTCCTCCAGTCTCGGCCTGGCCCAAACCGAGGGTGGGGCAGGGGGCCCGCTCCTCATCCCCAGCTTCCCGGCCGCTGGGGGAGCAGGGCTGTGGGCGCAGGCAGGTCTGAGGCCTGTGCCAGGGTGGGGTGGAGCAGGGACTCCAAAGACGTGCCCTGAGGTTCCTGCCTGTCTCGCTGTGCCAGTGGGGTCAACAGGAAGCCAGGCCAGCACCCCGGGGACCATGGAGCACCGTCAGAACCTCCCCTCGACAGAAGGGAAACCGAGGTGCAGTGGCTCCAGGACACAAGCTCTGCACACGGCACGCCCGACCCCAGCCCAGGCGGCAGGGTGCAGCAGAGGGCAGATGCCCATGGTGCAGCAGTCCTCTGCCAGCCAAGGGCGGGTGTGACCTGGGAGTGTCCTCAGAGTGGCCAGGCTCGCTGGCATCTGGCCCTCCCCTCCACACTTGGCTGCCTCCTCAGGGTCCTCAGGAGGGAGCCCTCATCGGCCCTCCCACCCGGGCCAGGCATCCTCTCCCTGGGCCGGGGCCAGGGACCAGCCCTGGCATCAGCGCAGGGCTCGGTGGGGGGCCCCTCCCACTGGCACCTCAGGCTGCCCCACGCCCCGCCACCCTGCCACGCTCCCCTGCCCCCTGCAAGCAGGGGCTTGGAGAAGGGCGCATCGCACCGCTGCACACTCCCGCACTCTGCTGGCCGGAAGGGTTTCCCGGGCAGGGCAGGCTGGCCATGGCCCACCAAGGCAGGACCGGGGGAGGAGCGAGAGCCACGCTGGGACGGGCGAGGATTGTGCTGCCCCAACCTCTGGCTCGGCTCAGGCAGGGCGCAGAGGCTGGGGACTTTACCACTTCTCACCGCTTCCGCTTGCAGGCACTGGCCCTGCGCCAGGCCTGGGCACATGGTTTTGAAGCCCACGGTACCCAGGCCCTCAGGCAGCTGGCACCACTCCCACGGGGGACCGAGAGGAAAGTATTCTGACCTGTCCACCGATGTGGAAACCAAGGCCCAGGAGGCAGGGGCGGGCGTGGAGAGGCAGGAGCTCCTCCTGACCATGCTCTCGCTGGCGCCCGGGTGCACGGTCCCCGTCCCTCTCCACTAGCTCCCTGCTCCTCTGCTCTGACCTCCCACACGGTCCCCCACCCCGCCCCCAGGGCTCCCCTCTTTGGACTAGCCACTCCTTCGCCCCACCTCACCCGCCCCGGGTTTTGGGAGCCACTGGTGATGACACCAGGATCCACCATTGCAGGGCGAGTGAATGCGGAACCCAGCAGCCACGTGGAACCAGGCCACCATTAACTCAGGCCGCTCTGCCTCCCCAAGCCTCAGTTTCTTCATCTGTAAAGTGGGGTAGCTCGAGGGAGGGGCCTGAGGGGAGGGGCGATGGCTGAAGGAGTCTGGCCACCGCTCTCCGAGGCCGACCAGAGTCCCACAAGCCTCTTCCGTGCCGCTAAACACGCACAGTTGCGGTGAATGAGGCCCAGAGGCCATGGCTACGCCCGTCACTCCGTCCTCCCTCAGCCCTGCGCTCCGGCCGCGCCACGCCCGCACAGCCTCCGCTCTGTCCTGGCAGGCGGCCGCAGCTGCTTCCCACTGCTCCCCCCCCCCAGGCCTCGTTCTGAGCTCTTCCACCTCTCCCGCTCGGTGACCCTGTGGAGGGCCTCGCGGCCCGCGCGGGGAGGGCGCAGGTCTGGTCTCGGCGCCGGGTCCCTCTCGGGTTTGTTCTAAACCGCCCGCGCTGACTGCTGACTGTGCCTTGGTCCTCCCTAACAATGACCAGGCCGCAGCTTCGAGCCGGCGCAGCGTGGGGCCCAGGAGCCTGACCCCAGCAGTGGCCTCCCCCTGGGGAGGCTCTGCCAGTCCCAGGGCACCAGTGACTCTGGACAGGCCTGGCCTGGTGCCCGGAGCTCCCGCCCCACAGCACCAGGCTGTGTCCCACGATGGCCGTGGCGGACTGCATAAGCAAGGGAACTTTGGGAGTTTCCGGGCGGGCGGCTGTGCGGCCTGGACTCTGGGGCTCCAGGGCTGTGACAGGCCACAGGGACAGGGCTGCACGGCTCAGGCTGGGCGGGTGTGCTCGGTGGCCCACGGTGGGCAGAGCCCGGTCCACCAAGCCCCTCAGCCCTGAGCCTGGGTGCTTCCCACCAGCCCGGCCCATGTGGGGCCCCGGGAGCTACGCTGTGGCGGGCAGCAAACCCTCCTGAGCTGAACAAGGCTGGGCCTGACGGGCCGCCCTGCTGCGCGATCTGGCAGGGCTGGACTGCCCAGTGAGCTCCATGTGTGGCTAACTCTGGGGCCCAGCGACACTCCTGAAGCCAGCGTGGAGACTGCCCTCAGCCAGCTGGGCAAGGGGCTGTTCTCCCCCTTGACAGGCCAGGAAACTGAGGCTCAGAGGCCTGCCGTGCCAGGGTCAAGGTCACTCGGTGCCTCCAAGGTCAGAGCAGGGGCCCAGCCGCAGGGAATGGGTTTCCTTGGCACAGGCTACAAATCACTGGCAAGGCTGGCACACGGAGGTCCTGGGCCTCGAGCTGCAGGAGGCGCTGGGGCCCAGGAGAAGCCTGGCACGGGCCTGGCCCTGCCGGAAGACGAGATTCACAAACGCATTCCGCGGCCCTTCCTGCTCTTGCCCCGCCCAGCACAGACCGAGCCACACACAAGCACATCCCGCGGGCCGCCGCAGGCACCGAGGGGCTGCACGTGCGCCGGGCTGCCCCACCCAGGCTGCGCCGAGCGGGAGCCGGCAGCTGCCCCGGGCGCGCTCCGTGTGGGCTGTAGTTTCAGGATCCTGCTTGCTGCAGTCTCGCTTTGCTTCCGGCGGACCAGGGCGGTGAAGGGATAAGGGCGGCCTGGGGTGGGGCAGGGTCCTGCCGCCTCCGGTCTGGAGACCCTCCTGTGGCCAGCGCCCCGCCCCCGTGGCTGCTCCAGACTGGGCTCCAACCAGCCAGCTCAGCCAGCCCTTGGGGCCCTTGACCTCTACGCGGCCAGCCGGGTGGGGCGGCCGATCCGGGGCCAGCCCGCTCCTGGGTGACAGCACCTCCAGAGGGCCCACCCTGCCCGGCTGGCAAGGGCCTCTCGGCAGCCGAGGTGAGTCACCGGGCCTGGGCGGCTCAGCCACAGACCTCCCTGCCGCTGCCCAGCCCCCGCCCGGATGGCGCGGCTCGCTCCAGCTGAGCCTCACATCCCCTCCCCGCCCTGGGACCCGGCGAGCCCCAGCGCCCCTGCCTGGTCTGGGGGACCCGGAACAGGGCAGGACCCTGGCGGGGAGGGCGCTCACCTGCCCCATGTGGCCGCCCGCATCACGCCTGGCTGGCCCAGGGTCCCCTGCGGCCCCAGCGAGTCCCTACCGTGGCGTCCTCTGCTCCGTGGTGGCCGATGAGGCGGCTGCCGCCCGGGTGCCGCTGTGCCCACTTGCTGATGTCGTAGACGCGGCGCTCGATGACCAGCCACTTGTCGCCGGGCAGGCTGTGAGCGCGGATCTGCTCCCAGCGGAAGGTGGGCAGCAGCGCTCCCCGGCCCCCGCCGGGCTCCCCGACGCCACCCATGGCCGCGCGCTCAGGTCTGGCCAGGCACCCAGGTCCCCGCGGCAGGTCGCCAGGGGCTGCGAGCTGCCGGCGAGAACGCGCCTCCCCGGCCGGCTCCCGCCTTCTGCCGCGCCCGCCGCGCCCCATTGGCCACTGCGCGCCCCTCCCGCTGCCCCGGCCTGCAGCCCCCAGCCCCAGCCCCCAGCTCGGTGGGCCGCAGGGAGGGGTGGGGACGGCACCGCACCGCCCCCGAGCCACAGATCAGGTTGGGCGAGGTCCCTGGTACTCACCGGGGTCTGGGGCTTCCCGCCGGGTGCCTGGGGGTGGAGACGTCACCCGGGGGTGACTGTGCGGCCCTCAAGGCCTGGTGCTCTGCGGGGATGGACACGGGGCTGCTTGGAGAGGAGAAAGGAGGCTGTGGAGCCTGAGGCGGGCAGAGCTGCACTGGCGGTGGAGGGTGGGGTTCGGGAGCCTGCAGGCACCTCTAGCACCGGCCAGGGCTTGACTTAGGAAATCAAGTCCTGCAGCGAGGCTGCGTGGGCTCCCTGGAGACCCGGCCCTAGAGTCAGAGGCCACCCCAGCAAGGGCAAAGCAGAGCAGCCGGTGCAGTCACCACAGTGCCCGCGAGACCAGCCCCGGGGCTGGGGGCCGTGGGGCCGGGGGCCGGGGGGGGCAGGGCACTGGGGTAAGGCCCCCGGGGGCTGCCCGGAACTTGTGTGTGGGACCCAAGTACACTTCCCTGATTGGCCAGTGTTTGGTCCCTGTGCGGTAGGCGATGTGTGGGACAGCACTGCCACCAGTCCCTCTGACCCAGCCTGCGGACGCCAGGCCCCACAGCGGCGGAGGGCTGCTCCTGGGCCTGTGCCGTGCAGGTCGTCGCTAGGTGACCGAGGGGCCTGACGCGGCGGAGCGCTGTGCAGTTATCATCACACCACACAGCTGGCGAGCGACGGTCCTGAAGTCCACCGTGTCTGTCCGGGCTGGACGCAGCCTCACGGGTTGGCCACACTGTGGAGAAGCAGGCGGAGGCCTAGCTGGGCGGGAGCTGCAGGGGCCCCTGTGGCAGCTCTCGGGAGGCCGGGCAGCCGGGGTCACGCATTCTCCTGGGCCCAGGGCGGCGCCAGGCAGACGGAGATGCCCGTCACTGCTTGGAATTGTCTGGAATGTTTTCTGAATACATCTCAGCAGCAGCTGGTTGAACTGTGGATGCAGAGATGGAGGCCTGGACAGATTCCACCAGGAGATAAGCCAAGGGCGAGGCTGAACTGGGCCCCCTCCCAGCTCCGTGACAGTGATGGCGGCAGGGCCCCTGCCGCTGCAGCCCCACTGCCCGCCTCAGCAGGCCGGCCGCTTCCCAAATGTCTCCGCGGCCAGAGCCACATCGCTGCTCTGACCCAGGAGTCTTGCAACTTCGGGGGCCTGGGAGCTGAGGACATCAACTGCACGGTCCCCGCCCGCAGCTCAGGGCAGCCCAGGCTTGGGAGTGGTGCTCCTTGACATTCCCGAGCGGCCGCTGAGCCAGAGCCGTTGGGCACAAGCGGGAACTGCCAGTGCGGGGGTGGAGGGCACTGAGGGTTCAGGGCGCCCTGGCCCACTGTTCTGCTTGGAGCTGCCGCATGTCCTCCTGCAGGGCACAGTGTCAGCAGCACCCTGGGGATGCCCCAGAGCCACAAGATGCTGGTGGGCGCCTGCAGTGAATGGGCATGCTGGACAGACTGCAGTGGCCCAAGGGACACATTAAGAAGGACAAGCCAGGCCTGGTGGCGTATGCCGATAATCCCAGGACTCAGGAGGCTGAGGCAGGAGGATCACTGCAAGTTCAAGACCAGCCTGGGCTACAAAGTGAGCTCAAGGCCAGCCTGAACTGCATAGCGAGACCCTGTCTCAAAAAGACAAAAAAACAAAACAAAAGGACAGAGCTCTGAGCCCCCCAGAGAGGGCAGCCATGGGCTTAGGCCCTGCCCAGCACAGTGGTGCACCTGTCATCTCAGCTACTTGGGAGGCTGAGTCAGGAGGAATTCGAGCTCCAGGCCTGGGTAATCCAGTGAGACCTTGTCTCAAAAAAAAAAAAAGGGCTGGTGTGTAGCTCAGTGGTTGAGTGCCACCGAGTTAAATCTGTCCTGTTTAAAAAAAGCCAAGCCCAGCCCAGGGCTTTCTCTGTGGCAGACAAAGGTTGTCAGGCGTCCAAGGTGCAAGATGCCAGCAGCACCCACCCCCGGCCACAGGGCAAGGCCCCTGTGCATCCCCAGTTGTCAGGACTGTGCTGCTCAAAACCCATGCAACCACGGTGCTGGCACAGATGTGGAAGCGGGACCGGTGCCCCACCGGCAGGGCGGAAGACGTGTAGCCTCCACAGACACACGGGCGGCCTCAGGACACCTGAAATCCCCACCAGGGAGGCTGAGGCAGAAGGATTGTGAGTCAAGGCCAGCCTGGGCCACATAGCAAGTCCAAGGCCTGAACTGCAGTAAGACCCTGCCCCTCTCCACAAAAAAACAAAATAAAACAAAAAAAACACAACTGCCACATATCCAGCCATCCCATTTCTGGGTATTGACCCAGAAATCAGAGCAGAGTCTCAAAGGGACACATGCACAGCCACACTCACAGCACAACTGTCTGAGAGCCAGGAGGTGGGGCGACCCGCACCGCCCACAGGTGAATTTACAAAACGGTGTGGACGCAGAGTACCATACAGCTGTGAAGAGGAAACCATGATACGGACCCTGTGGACACCATGCTGTGTGAAGCGAGTCTTGACCCACAGAGCGGGGAGCAGAATGGAGTCACCAGGGGCCGAGGGAGGGGAGACTTATTATGGGAACCAAGTTCGGTTTTGAGATGAAAGGTTCTCATGCCTGTTTCACACCGGAACAAACACACAGAACACAGCTGCACGCAAAGGCGGCTGAGGCTGGGAGGTTACTTGGGAGCTGAGACGGGGGGGTGTGTGTGTGTGTGTGTGTGAGAGAGAGACTTGTGTGTGTGTGTGACTTGACCCCGTCTTAAAAAAATGTAGTAAACTTGTTTCAACAATTAAAAAATAAAAAAAAGTTTAGATTTTAAAACTCTGAAGACTGTTTAACCCAATCTTCCCAACTCATGGGTGAGAAAGCTAGGCCCCAGGCGTGGTGGCATCTTCCTGTCATCCTAAAACTCGCGAGGCTAAGGCAGGAGGATTGCTAAGTTCGAGGCCAGCCTGGGTTACATAGCGAGATCTTGCCTCAAAAAACAAAAGCAAGCCAGGCTGGGAGTGGAGCACGGGGCCCAGCAGGTCGTCAGGGGTGCTGCATCAGGAGGGCACACAGGCCTGCAGGGCTCACCGCCTCCTCTCAGAGGAGGCCTGCCCACCGCTTTGCCGACACCCAGGTAAGCCCTGGTGCACTCACTCACAGCCAGCTGTGGCATGGAGGGGACCCCAAGGGACGCAGTGACAGGAGGCCTGGCCAGCGGCCACTTCAGGGCAGGGAGACGGGGGCTCGTGGGGGAGCGGACCAGAGGCCACACCGGACATGCCTGCTGGACACCCCCAGCCTCCCGCGCCCCCTGTCCTGCCTAGCCCGGGAGCACCGCCCGCCCTCCCAAGCGCAGCCGCGGTTCTGTGCCCAGCCCTGCGGGGTACCCGAGTGTCCCCGTGCAGCGCGCTCTCGTGGAGGGCAGCTTCGGGATTTGGCTAATCCCAAGCACGAGGTGGGCAGGGGAGGATTTGGTTCGCTTCCCGCAGATGCCCAAGGCCTGGCTGGAGCCCAGGGTGCAGAAGTGACAGGCGGCCAGGCCCCACCAACAAAGCCGTCTTTATTAAACGGACTGTGGTACATTCCAGCCACGGAGGGGCCTGGGCGTGGTGGGGGCGTCCAGCGTCCAGCGTGGGGACAGGTCTCTGCAGACTGCGAGGAGGTGCGGGTTGACGAGCGCCCCAGGTCCCATCTGCGTCCTGTCGGAGTAGAGGCTGATGCTGGCCTTCCAGGCTGCAGTGGGGGGCGGCCGGGTGGCTCCCCACTGCGTGTGGCTGGGAAGGGCCCACGCCCTCCTTGCCCGCCGCCTGTGGGCACAAAGGCAGGAGGCCCCTGGGCATGGGGACAGGGCGCTGGGCAGGGCTGGGAGATGCCCGCCACGTGCAGCCGCCCTGTGCTGTCCTTCCCTGAAGATGAGGCTGCCACAGGGCGCGTGGAGACGGCAGCCTGGAGCTCGCACACTGCCCGGGCCCCTCCCGGGCTCTGAGCGCCTTGCTTTGTGGTGCTCTCGCCAAAGTCTCCTGGGGGCCCAGCTCCGAGGGTGTGGAAGGCTCCTCTCCTTCCTGTCCAGGTGTCCATCTGGGGTAGACGTCTGTCCCTCCCCACGGCTCCAGCTCAGGGCCGTCTGTCCGTCTGCGTCCTGAGGCAGGTGTTGCTCCAGTCCAGCCGCGGCCTAGGCCTCCTGGGGGCAGAAGCCCAGCTTGGCCAGCGACATCTCCTTCCGAAGCCTCATGACCTCCCAGAACATCGGCTCCACTGTGGGCGGGGACAGGGACAGCTCAGGGTCGCCCTGACGGCCTCGTCCTCTGCCGGCTCTGGGAGAGGCGTGGGGCATGGCTCCCTGGCCCGTGCAGATGTGAGCCCCCAAGCCACACCCCCACATGGACGGCCAGGGACGCCCACCCCACCCCATCGTGCTGGGCCTCCAATGCCAGGCCAGTAACAACCCTGGGCTTGCTCTCCCCGTGCCACCCATGCCGGCCACCAGGGGGCGCTCACCGTCCTGCCGCACCAGGCCCTGCTGGATGTAGCGGATGTAGGTGAAGAAGTTGCACACCGCGGTGATCTGCGGGACGGGGGAGCACGTGTGACCCGCCCGACCCCACGCCTGGGCGCCAGAGGGTCAGGAGGGGGTCAGGGCCACTCCCGTCCAGGCCTGCACAGAGGGTGCACAGGCCGGGCTGGCCGGGTGGGACAGGGTCGCGGGCATGCAGGGAGCTCCAAGCGGGAGGGAGCGCCGGCCCCTCCCCCTCACCAGCGCACAGCCTGAGAGGCCAAGGGCGTCCCGGCCGCGGGGCCTCTGCCTGCAACTTGGGCTGAGCCCCGCCCGCAGCATGCATGGAAAGGGGGACCCTCGGGGAGACAGAAGTGTGGGGTGGAGGCCACCAGGGCGGAGAGCCAGCCCCAGCCTCGGCCCTCTGAGCCCGGCCACCTGCAGACCTGTGGCCCGGGCCTCCCCCGGGGCCCGAGGAGCCACGCGCGTGACCTACCCGTGCCCGCGAGGACGGCGAGATGTAGTAGTGGCTCTCGGAGTCCCCGAGCCGGATGCGGTGGCGGCAGGGGCTGGTCAGCCCGCTCAGGGCGCACGTGCTGAGGGCAGAGGGGGCGCTCAGACCCAGCCGCCTGCCCCTAGCTGCAGGGCCCGAGGGGCACAGGAGCCCTGGCCAGCCTCGTGCTGCAGCAGGGGACCACGGCAGCACCTCCGGGAGCTGCCCTGCCGTGAGTGGGGGTCAGAGCCATCGCCACGGCCGCCACGCTGCGTGCACCCCTCTTGCTCCCCTCAGCCCTTCCTGCGGGCCCCTCCCGAGCCCAGGCCTGGGTGACCCTTCCCGGGGGCCCCCACTCAGGTGCGCAGCCCCCCAGCCCTCCCAGCCCAGCACCCCTTGGTCCCCGGGCCCCCAGGCAACTTGGGCCCGGGCCCCTCGGCCCCCTGAAGCCTTCCTCTCCTCCTCCAAGCTACAGCTGAGCCGCTCCGCACCCCACATGGACGCCATCTTTTCTGGGGCCCCACTGCCTAGGAAACAGAGCCGCCCAAGCAGAAGGCAAGCTCCTGGGCTGCAGGACGCGGCAGGGCGTCTGCCGTCCCCGCTCGGCCGTGACACGGAGCAGACAGGGCGCTGGTACTGACACAGCGCCAGCCCCGCGGGCCGAGGCCCCGCCGCAGCCCTGCCCCACGGGGCCTCCAGCTCTGGGGGCGGCGGCTGTCTCCACCCCAGCAGCTGGGAAGGGCCGGGCGCCGAGCTTACCTGGGGCGGCCGCACTCCACGGCAGCAGCCCTCGCGCTGGGCTGCGCGTGGGAGGCCACGGGCTCGATGGTGAGAGTGTTGTCCTCCACGGCGCCCCGAACCAGCACAGAGAGCTGCGTGCACAGCAGGGCTGGTGAGGCCGCGCGGGGGTGGGCACGCTGGACGCCAGCTGCCCGCCCGCCACCGCCGCACCTCGCGCATGGTGAAGTCCAGGCAGGGGCCCACGTCCTCCCGGTAGACCCTGTCCAGGAAGGGGCAGGCCTTGTCCAGCGTGGGGGCAGCCCTCCAGGCCTGGAACTCTGCGAACAGCGTTGTGTCCACCTGCGGGCAGCGGGGAGGCGGGAAGTCAGGGACCCAGCGGGTGCGTGTGGCGGGGGCTGAGCCCAGCAGCAGGCGGCAGCCACACCCGGGGAGCAGCAGGGAGCGCTGCTGTGTGTTCGGTTCCTCGGTGCCGAGAGGACCCAGACCCAGGCGCAGGGCCTGTCCAGGCCCCAACCCTCTTCTCGGCGGCCGGGCTGGGGACACAAGGGATGCTGGACTGTGCCCCGCATGCAGGGGTGCGCGTGGGTGGCCCCTCCAAGCCGTTACCTGCCGTGCAAAGGAGAGACAGGCGGCGGCGGCCGGCGCGGGCTCCCCGGGCGGGGGCGGCCAGGCCGGCTCATAGGTGAGGTGGGCGGCCTTGCTGGGGAGCGCGCAGAGGAGCAGGGAGAGGAGGGGGGCGAGGCCGGGCTGGGCCGGAGGGCAGAAGACAGACGGACGGACAGACGGAGAGAGCGCACAGAGACAGGAGGCAGGAGGAGACGTCAGTGTCCAGGTGGGGTCTCCGGGGACAGAGACGGGGACGGGACGAGTAGCTGCAGCTCTGACACGCGTGTCCCCCAGAGCTCCTCCCTCCCGAGGGCCCAGAGACGCATTTCCCACAGGAAAAAACAGGCCTCACGAGCAGCCTCCTCCCCCCAAGGCCGCCCACGTGAGGGAGGCGCCCTTCAGGCACTCGTGTCTTGGGAAGAGGCCCCAGGGACCCTCACACTCAGGGACGGCACAGGCAGCTTCGCCGCTGTGGCCAGTGTGGGGCTGGACCCAGGCTGCCTGTCCCCTGCCCAGCCCCCGGGGGCAAAAGGGACGCTGTGTTGCCAGGGAGGTGGGGGGTGACGGCTCCAGGCGGCACAGCAGGGGCCAGGTCCGCTGACCCCGCCACCCCGTGTCCCCGCCGCCTGCACCTCACCTCCCTGCCCTCCTTGTCCTGTGCCAGGCCCTGCCCGGTGGTGGGGCACATGGCGGGGCACAGTGCGCTGCTGGTGCTCTTGTGCCGTGCGTGTCCCTTGCGGAGGCCCGCCTTGGTGGGGCTCAGCAGCTGCGGGTGGAGCTCGCGGTTGGGGGAGGCTGGGGTGGACGTGATGACCAGCGTCTTCAGGGCAGTCACCTCTGCCTGAAGCATGTCGATCTGTGGGACGTGGGGGAGACCTGCCCAGCTCAGGACGCGGTACCATCCACCCAGGACAGCGCCCAAGGCGGGCACCCAATGCCCGAGTTGTGGCCCAGGAAACTGCCCAAGGGCAGGTGTGGGCTATGGGGCCGCCCTGCGAGACCCACTGAGCGTGTGGGATCCTGAGAAGAAGCCACAGCCCGAGGTCTAAAGCCAGGCGCGGGGCTGCTGTGGAGCGGGCGGGAGCGGGCGAGGACCTCCAGCGGGCACAGCGCCCCGGCCCCTGTGCGCTCCACCGCGGCCCAGCCCGCTCCTCGGAGCCTCACCTTGCCCCTGGCCTCCTTCAGCTGCTTCTCGGACGCCGCCTGCTTCACGTTGGCCTCCCGCACCATCTTGTGGGCCTCCTGCAAGAGAACAGGGTGTGCGGAGCTGCCGGGGCTGGGACCCCCGCACCCTGGCGCCCAGTCTCCCGCCGCGCACCTCGAACAGGCTGGCGGTCAGCTCCTCCAGCTCCCGCTCCAGCTGCTCCCGCACGCGGCACAGCCGGGCGCACTCTGCGTCCTTCAGCCTCAGCTCCTGCGCGCGGGGCGGAGGTGTCAGCCTGGGCCTCTGCCTGGTGTCAGGCCCTGGTGAGGCACTGTCCACCAGCCCCGGCATGGGCAGGGCCGCCAGGAGGAGGCAGGGCTGGGCCAGTTCCCTGCGGCCGGGGTGCAGCCAGGGCAGAGCCCTGCTCAGCGGCCCAGGCCCTAGTCGAGCCCCAGCACCACTGTCCTTGGAATTCCGAACTCGGTGTCCGCACCCCGCCCTCCCGCTGCCCCAGGACCCCACCTTCTGGGCCCTCTGCAGCTCCTCCCGCAGGAACTCCGAGCCCTTCTCGCGGATCTCCATGGAGGAGCTGCGCAGGCGCGCCACGTCCAGCTGGGTGGGGGCCGGGGCCTCCTCCCCCGGGGCCTCCTCCCCCACCTCGGCCTGGACTGGGGGTGCTGGGGCCTCCCTGTGGCCTCTGCAGGGGCCCACGCCCTTCCAGGGCCCCGGGATGGCTGCGAGGGGTGGCGGGAGGCCCTCGTCCGGCTGCGGGAGGCTGCAAGGCAAACAGGAGCGTCAGTGGACACAGGAGGGGTCCTGTGGTGGCAGGGGCAGGGACGGCCCCAGGGGACACAGCTGCCACCAGCCCCAGCCTCCATCTGCAACACAGGGCCACTGCCAGCTGTCTGCGGTGACCCAGCATGAGCACTGGCCCTGGACCTTAGGTTGGGTATAGTGGGTGGCATGTGCATGGCAGATGCATTCTGGGCTCCAAACAGGGCTGTGGGGGCTGGGGATTTAGCTCAGCGGCACAGCACCTGCTTGGCAAGCGCGAGGTCATGAGTTCGATTCCCGGTGCCAGGGGCAGGGGGAGGGGAGGACAAAAAAACAAAAGAAAAGAAACAGGGCTGTGATCCCAGCACTTAGGAGGCTGAGGCAGGAAGATCACCATGAGTTCAAGCCCAGCCTGGGCTACAGAGAGAGTTCAAGACCAGCCTTAGCTACATAGTAAAACTGTGTCAAAAACAAAAGAAAAAAAGGAAAAGAAAGAGAAGGAGGAGGAAGAGGGAAAATGACGATCAAAGAATCAGAGCCTTGGCTTTTCCGAAGAAGGCCTGAGGACCGCTGACCCCGTGGGTGTGAGGGAGCCACCTCCCATGGAGTCAGCAGTCCGGGCAGGCCAGGCCTGAGCGCGCTCCGCTCGTGGAAACCCTGCCCTCAGGGCAGGCCAGAGAGGAAGAGCCTGCAAACAGCTCGGAGGAGACCACTTCTGCGGGCCTGGTGGGGGCGGCACACCTACTCCCCGCCTCAGGCGCCCCTCCCGGACGCCCCTCCTGTGTCTGAGAAGCAGCCAAGACAGCACCTCAGATTCGCTGGCTCAGCAGAGCGGGGCCTGAGCCAGCGCTTCGGAGCGCAGGGCGGGCAGCAGATGGGAAGTGAGGGGCGGACGCCGCCGGCGGGGGAGCAGGGCAGGGGCGGGCGGGTGTCTCCACCCATCCTCAGGACCCTACGAAGGTCGCTCTCTCCAGTGTGTGCGAGGCAGGCCCTCCTTCCCCATGTGCTGCGGGGGCCCAGGCCAGGGTCGGTCACCCTCAGCAGGGTGCTCTGACCACCTCGCCCATTCACCATTTCGGGCACCCAGGAAGGACCCGGGGCCTTCCCACCGAGCTACCCCAGCCGTTTTTGTTTTGGGATAGGGTCTCACCAAGTTGCTAAATTGCCTAGCCTGGGCTCAAACTTTGGATCCTCCTGCCTCAGCCTCCCAGAGTGCAGGCAGTGCTTGTTTTTTCATTGAGGAAAGACACTTGCTCTGTCACCCAAGTGGTCAGGGCCATGCTGAGGTGGCAGCCACATCCCCAGAGCAGGCCCACAGCGAGCGGTGGTGAAGGGGGCAGGATGGGGCCGGGCCGTCGGCCCCTGGTCAAGAACCCCTGCCAAGTACTGGGAGATCAGACCCAGCACAGCCCACACTGACACGAAGCTTGCGCTCAACCCTAGGCAGCAGCCTTGCAGAAAAGAGGTCCCTGTCCTGGGGGTACACACGGCTCCCAGGGTCCCCAAATCCTCTGGACTTGCTCCACACAGGACAGCACGGGGGACCGAGGACCTGCAGGGGCGCTGTAGGGGCCGCGGGGAGCCAGTGGTGAGTCCTGTGGCGTTCCAGGTGGCCTCTGGAGGTCAGGCCCAGCACTGGCCCTCGGGCAGGTGGACAGGGACACTGCCTCAGGAGCACCAGCAAGAATCACGGGCGGAGGGCAGAGGCAGCCTCAGGGCAAGGGCGCATCCCAGCCCTGTGCCCCTACACACCTCGGGACAGACACGACAAAAGCCTCTAAGGGCACAGGCCCAAGGTGGGCAGGATGGTCCCCACCGTTTCCCAGCAGTCCTCACTTCCGCCCCTGCTGGAAAGAGGATGGGACCCTACTGAGCAACCAGCTCACAGAATCACAAGGTGGCAGCGACGCCAGCCCCGGGTAGAAAAGCGCAGGGCGCACACCCTCAGGAGAGGAGTGGGGCCGCCCCATGGCTACCGCTCCCCTTAGCCAGGTCGGGTGGTGGAGGGAGGGGAAGCGGGGACTGCAGCCCCGGCACTTCCCGCTCGGGACTCAGAGCCCAGAGGAAGGAGGGGCGGCCGGGTCCGTCCCCAGGCGGGCCTGGACTGTCGCTGGAGCTCTGTCCCCATCCCTCCTCCGTCCCGCACCCAGAACAGAACTGCACATCTGCGAAGGGCCTGCTCAGTGGCCAATGGACAAGGGCCCAGGTCAGGGGGCAGCCAGCACGCCCCACCGTGCGGCCACTCTGGGGCTCACGCAGGACAAGTCCCTGGGTCACACCGGCCCACACACACTGCCCAGGTGTCTGGACTCCAGCTGTGACCCACCGTGCTCAGGAAGGCCAGAGGGGTGGCAGCCCTGGGACACGGGACACGGGTCTCGGGTCGATGCTCTGCCAGCCCGAGGGGGCCAGGCCCCGAGGACCGAACCCAGCCCTGGGTCCAGCAACACTGAAGGAGACGCAACCCCAGCTGTGCTCAGCGAGGCTGCGCTGAGGTTCCGGGAGGCTGCTGGCGGGACTGGAACACAGCAAGGGGCCAGCTGGAAATCGCACCCAGGGTGCAGGCCCCGGGGACACGTGACACTGCCGGGCAGAGGACGGATGGCAGTGCGGGGAAGAGGCAGGAGGGGCCCGCCGCCCTGAGGAAGTGAGAGCCCGGGCCTGCAGGGTGGGGAGCAGGGGACAGGCTGAGGGGGCAGCAGCTGGGGGACCGCAGGAGAACGCCCAAGTGCAGCGCCGTGCAGCCCTGGGGCAGGGGCCAGGGGCAGCAGAGGAACTGGGAGGCGGGGGAGGGGCCGCGAGGTGGGCGCGGGACTGGCGGGCAGGGCAGCTGCTGGCTGGCACCGGCTTGGGGAGCCACCGAAGCCACAGCCTGGGCGAGGGGACGGGGGACTGGGGACCTGTGATGGGGGGTTCCTGGAGAGGGGCGGAGAGACAGGTGAGGGCCGGGGCCAGACACCCCAAGAAGGGCAGTGGGTCGGGGTGGGGAGGGCAGGGAGGAGCAGGCGGCCGGGCCTGAGGGGAAGCCAGCCCTCTGTCCCCAGGCTCAAGTAAAACAGGCCAGGAACCTCTCCTGGCACATGGCACATGACTTCTATCTGCCTGAGGAGGCCCAAGAGGTGCCCCCAGACCTGGGCGCCCCCCAAGTCCCCAAGGTGCCTGAGCACAGCGGGTGACGCTGGGTGGGTCTAGGACAGGGTGTGCTCACTGAGGTGCGGCAGGAGGACTCCCCGTCTGCTGGGGCAGCCGCAGGGAGGGCTTCAGGAGGCGGAGACCTAACCCTTTCCCAAGCGGGGGCTCCCGCCTCAGAGCAGACTTGCTCAAGCTCACAGAGCCGGAGTACAAGCCACAGACGCGGCCTGGTCCCGCCGGGTCAGCCCCCAGGAGGGCCACTGAGACCCAGGGGAGGCCCGGAGCTCTGTGGTCGCAGCCCAGAGCCAGTCCTGGCCCGAGGCTGGCCTGCGCCGAGCAGAAGGAAGACGCAGATGCACCTGATTCCGGGCAGCCTGAGCGCCCAGTGCGTGGGGCGCAGCAGCCTCTGGGTCAGGGATCGAGGTCGGGTGCTGAGTCCAAGGAGCTGGCCCCAGCCACTGCTGCCCACCCAGAAGGGGCTGGGGCCAGGCCCTGGCCATTGGCCACCCTGAGAGGTCCAAGCCAGAACCACCCGTCCTCCTGGCCCACGGCCACCAGCCCCCCAGGATGTCCCACCTGGGCGGTCATGAGGTCCAGGGGTCACAAGCACAGGCCACTGGGCCCCGGGGCCCAGCAGCGCCGCCCTGAGCAGGGTCCCTCTCCACGGCTGCTGGGATCCAGACGACCCCAGTGGGTGCTGGCAGTGTGGCCGGTCCATGCAGGGGCCCCCAGTGACCCTCCAAACTGCCACCCCTTTGGGTGCCCAGCTCCTCCGCTGCCCCCCACTCAGTGCATTATGGAGCCCCGCTGACCGCATGCAGTCGCGGCCCCCGCAGGCCAGCACCACCCAGGGCTGGGGCTCGGCCCTGCGCACCCAGGAGGGCTCCGGGCGGTGCAGACAGGCCTCCTGCGGCCGGGGACCCTGCGACCCTGCGACCCTGCGGCCGGTCCTAGGCTGGCGCCTCCGGGCCGGGGTCACGCCCACCGCGCAGCTCATTTCACCTGCGGACCCAGACAAGGGCAGTGACAGCCTCGGCCTCCTCCCCGCAGGCTGCTCCGCGCCTTCACCCCGCGGGACCGCGCCCGCGCCCCGCACCCCGCTGTGCCTCGCGG
>NW_004955511.1:5795562-5801864 GCF_000276665.1 Chinchilla lanigera | reverse complement strand
ACGCGGCCGGACACGCTGCCACCCCCCCGCCCCCTCCGCCCGCGCCTGTCCTGGGGGGCTTCCCAGCGGGGACCCCCAGATCGGGCTTTCTCAGCCCTCCCTGCATGAGGGTCGCGAGGGAGCGAGGGTCTGTCCTTGGTCCTGTCCCATCAGCTCACCCAGGGGGCCTGGCCCTGCCTCTAGCCCTGCCCTGCCCACCCTCCCGCTGGGGACCCCAAGCCCTTCCTCCCTGGCCATGAGCAGCCCCAATGGCTAGACGTGACGCCCTGAATGAGCCAAAGAAACGTCCCGGATGGAGACCCGAGTGCTCCGCCTGCAGCCTGACTGAGTCCCTTGTCCCTCTGACCTCGGCCTCCCGGGGCAGCGGGCCCACAGCAGGAGGGGTGGCTCCTCCAGGCCACAGCCTGCCCCAGAGAGCGGCAGGCCTCCTCCACACGCCCTCGTTCCCGGGGCCTCCACCAGCTGCGCCTCCTGACCCTGTCCCGGCCACGAAGGCCGGGGTCACAGCGAGGCCTTCGGGACACAGGCTCTCCCTCCCAGGCTCCAGCATGGCCCGGCCATGTGCTGGGGCCCTGCTTCCAGGCCACTGATTCCTAGGGCTGCCACAGCCAGGAGCTGGTGTACCTGACCACACAGAGGAGGGTGCCCCGGCCTGGGCGGGCACCGCTCACAGCTCGGTGAGTGGATGCCAGGCTGGACTCCGTCTGAGCCTTGCTTTCCCCTGGCTGAACCTCCTAGACGTGCTCCGGGGTGTCCCCACTACAGCTTTCTGAGCCCAGGCCTCCTGGTCCCCCAGCCGAGGCTGTTGTTCCCAGGACTGGCCCTTCGTTGGGGCAGGGTACTTCCGCCCAGCCGGCTCCGCTCGGCTCAGGGTCTGGCCCAAAGCAGATAGATGACCCATGTTTGTTGACTGCTGCTTTCGCGGGCTGGCTGAGGAGGACCCCAGAGCTCAAGTGTGTCAGCCCTGGGGACGTGGATACCAGTGCTGATCAAAACCACGCTGCTCTGCGGTCCACTCGCGGTGGTACGGTGGCCCTGCTCCACATCCCCCAGGCTCGGCCCGGAGACGTGGGGGCCCCACCTGGTGTCACCCAGCAAGGTGCGGCGAGGTCCAACAGCCTAGAGCCAGAGGACTCCCTGGACACTGTGCTGCATGAGGTCAGGCCTCCGCAGGGCCCCGGCCGGGCACCCAGGCCCCCGCAGGGCCCCGGTGAGGTCCCCTCTGGACCAGATCTGTCCTGGGCTGGCTGAGTGGCCTGCAGGCCTGTCCTTGCCCTTCCCGAGCCATCCAGTGGCCCGTCACATCCCCGCCACAGGGGCCTCTGGAGCCCAGGGGTGCTCGCCGGCTCCTGCTCCCTGCTCACCTCTCTGCGCCCCAGGACTCCTCTCCGGGGTTCCCCTCCAGCACAGGGCACAGGCTGGTGGGGGCGTAGCGGACAGCGCCCGAGCTCATGGCCAGGAACACAGGGCACGGCCCCCGCGCGGGGCACCTGGGGGGCTTCTCGGAGGAAGCCATGCTGGCCTGCAGGCCCCTTGCGCCTCGGGAGCCTTCGCTATCTGTCTTCACAGGAGCGGCTGCAGGGCGGTGCCTGGGTGGTTCCTATCTCCTCCGCCTGCAGGGCAGCCCTAATTATTAACTCCCGGGAACTCCTTCCCGCTCCTGGGCCGGAGGGTTGGGGCGGGAGCGGCCCCTACAGGCTCAGGTCCCCTCCCTGCCGGCCCCGCACCACCTGCTCCAGGATGCAGCCCTCTTCCCACCCAGGCCTCAGTCTCCCCTTGGAACTCAGCCGCTGCCTCTCGGGGACAAGTTGGCGCGTGGTCGGGGACACCCCATGTCCAGGGCTGGGGCCTCTCGGTACCTTAGCCCCTCTGTGCCTCAGTTTCCCCATGTTTAGGGCACGTCAGGCCAGCTGCCCTTGGCAGATGTGCCCCTCTGCCTGCAGCCTCCCTCGCTCTGGCGGGCTCCCGCCCCTCCTGGCCTGCCCAGCCTCTTTCCTGGGTTTCCAGCAGGCCTGAGCTGCGGGGCACCCTCGCCACTCCCCCCCGCAGGGGATGGCAGGGATGGGCCGCCCTGTCTGCGGGATCTGGGTTCTAATATTGACCTGCCCTCCCTGGCCTGGCTGTGTGACTTAGCGGAGTTGCGTAACCTCTCTGGAGCTCAACGCTGCGATGGGGCTGAGCTCCCCGCGGGTGATCGGAGCCGTCCTGAGCATGCCTGCGCCTGGGCCTTCCCCTCTCTCTGTCCTCTGCCCATCCTGGGAGGAGCTGCCGGCCTAATGCAAACCAGATGCGCCTCCCTGCCGAGGCCTGTGGGGTTCCTGCCGCCCCACCCCTTCCTGTTTTGCTCCTCGCTGACCCCCTTTCCTGGCCTGGCCTCTCCTCACCTGGAAACCATTAACTGGGACAGGGCAGGACGCGCAGAGGAGGGCACTGCCCCTCACCCCACAAAGCGGGGAGCACAAAGCCCAGCGCCACCCCTCCCTGCCAAGCCCCGTGGGGAAACTGAGGCGGGGAGCCGGGACCATGCAGGGAAACGCGCTGCTGTCTGGACACTGACCCAGCTTGGACGGGGCGGGGAGCTGGGGATCCTGAGCCGCCTGTGAGACGGAGCCAGCGCCGGCCTGCACACCGAGGCTGGGCGGCCCCTGCGGCAGCCGGGCGGGGGAAACAGGGTCCAGAGTCCCCCGGGGCCTCCGTCCCTGCCATCATCCCTGTGGTCACGAGGGGAGGCTCCGGGCCACCGCCTGCCGCCTCCGGCCAGCTGGGCCTGCACACCTGGCCGGGCAGCACCAGACCTCCCAGGGCTCTGCAGCTGGCTGCCCCTGTCCCCCGCTTTGGCGAGCAGGGCCGCGAGGTGGAACTTGGAAGCCCCTGTAGCCTGGCCTCTGCCTGGGTCCCGAGCTCGGTTCCGGGTGTGAGGGAGGAGAGAGGAGGCTGCCTGGTGGCAGCGGGACTGAGATCAGGCCCAGCCCTGCGGGGCTGAGAACCAGGGTGGGGCGCGCGGAGATTTGTCAGCCAGCTGTGAGGTCAGCCCCGGCACTGTCTGAGGCGGGGTGGCCCGAGGACAGCACTTAGGGAGGCTGAGCTCCAGGATGGAGACGTCTCCTTTACCGCCCCCAATAGGCTCGCCGGTCCAGGTCAGTGCCGCCCTGGGGTTAGGGCCGGCTGCGCCAGACCTCCGGACCGAGGTGGGCGCTGCTCACGGTCCCCGGTGGCCACCCTCCCCCCCCCCCCCCGTCCCCAGGGACTCACCCAGCTTCTCCAGCTGGGCTGGCACCCTGTCCGCCTGCTAAGGCAGCACAGGGGCCCCATGCCAGGGCCCTGCCCGTCTCCATGGGGTCCAGGGCTCCCCAGCCCCCACCCTGCTGCCCAGGTTGCCCAGGCCCCTGAGCATATCCTTTCTCTGGCTGTGAAGACAATATGTATAGATCCAACTACATTGATGCTAGTTTGAGCCTCAGTTTACCCAATTTAAAACTGGGAGGATTATTTGAGGATTAGCTTTTTTTTATATACTGGCAACTGAGCCCAGGGTCTTTTGCACTAAACTACATCCCCACCCCTTTCTTATTTTCTGAGACAGAGCCTTGCTCACTTGCCACCTTCCTGCCTCAGCCTCTGGAGTAGCTGGGTCACAGGCCTGAGCCCTGCACCTTGCATGCCCTGTGCCCAGCATCAAAGCTCGGTGTCTCCTCCCTCCACCACTCACTGCCCCGGCTGGTGCTTTTGGAGAGGTAAGGCTGAAGGATGAGTGGGATTTTTACATCTGCTTGGAAGTGGGCGGCTCTGGGTCCGCGAGACTCAGGAGTGACAGCGAGGCGGCTTGGCCATGGAGCCTCTCGGGGGAGTAAGAGTTTGGACTTTATTCTGTAGGCCTGCGAGGTGGTTAAACATTTTTAGCATGGGAGTGAAGTGCTGGCACCCTGCTGACAGCACAGGATAGAAAATAGCAGCCAGGACCTACTTATCAGGCAGCCAGCGTGGTAAGCAGAGATGCTCCGAGCTTGGGAGACTGTGGGGATGCCCTAATGGTCAGCTTGTGACACCCAGCCCCCTGAGGCAGCGTGGTGCTGGTGTGGAGGGCCCCTTTGGGGCCTGCTGCTAAGCAGAAAAGGAGAACTGGAGGGGAGGGTGGTGCTGTTGGTTCTTCTGGAGAAGCCTGTCACACTGGCTTTCCTGGTATGAGCTCAGCTGTTCTCATCATCAGAGGAGCTCAGGTTCTTGCCCTCACTGAGGATGGCTGCGGTTCTCTTCGGGGGAGCTCTGCTGCTTACCTTGAGCGTCACTTCCTGGCTCCAGGGCAGATCCCTCAGCTGCTGGCACAGATCCTTCATCCCGCTGGCACAGACTCTCTAGCTTCCACCATGACCTTTGGGCCTTCCCAGTGCGGGTCCTTGACACAGACTTGTGTGAGACACTGCGTGGGCTCTTGGCCTCCAGCTGGACTCGTGGAGGACACTGCTGGGGGTTCCAGGCCCTCAGATTTCCCATACCCTTTCACACTTGACTCTCTGGGTGAAAATTATCCTATAGTTGTGTGTGCTGCATTAAATCCATTCCCTGGCAAACCCTGAGTGCAACAGAGACTGAAGCAGCCCTCCAAGGAATCAATAGCTCTGTTCACACAAAAACTCCAGGCTCCTGCCCACCTCTGGAAGGACAGCCCAGAGGAAGTATTCTCAGCCAAGGACAAAGTGATGACACCTTAATGCATGAAGAAGCCACAGAAATCACTAAGGAAACATGGGAGCCCCCCAGTGAGGGGTTCATTCATCAAGTACTTGGTGAGGCACTTGGGAGGCTGAGGCAGGAGAATCACCACAAGTTCAAGGGCTGCTTGGGCTACATAGTGAGTCTAATAGTAAGACTCTGTCTCAAAAAAACAACAAAAAAAAAACAAACGAAGTATTTAGTGGAGAGAGCTGGGTCTCTGCTTTCACAGGGTACAGGGCTGGGGGGCGGTAAAGGCGCAGCTCCATGGAACACATTCAACCTAGGGGCGCCTGACTGCTGCTTCCGGAGAGGAGCCTGGGAGTGGGGGGTCACGGCCAGACCTCTTCCTCCGAGTCCAAAGCCCCAGGCCAAGCTTGATGCCACTCTGGGCAACACAGGAAGACCCTATTGAAAGAGGAAGGAGGGAGGGAGGGAGGGAGGGAGGGAGGCAGGCAGGCAGGCAGGGAGGGAGGGAGGAAAAGAAAAGAAAAAAAAAAGAAAAAATATCCTAGAAAGGGAGGCTGTGATTCTTTGCGGCCTTGCTGTTCCGGGATCTCCCCAGCAGCTTCCTCAGGCCCAGCAGGAAGAAAGAACCACGCGGGGCCTGGACGGGGCCAGGGCAGAGCCCGGCCTGCGGGCGCCCACGTGCCTGTGGAGATCAGCAGCACACAAGGACCTGGGCCGCGGGAGCGAGCTCCTCCGAGGCTGTGTCGGGACAGGGGTGAAGCCGAGGCCGACGCACAGTGGGGAGGACGGAGTCCTGGCCGGAGAGCAGCACACGGCACCCACGCAGACGGCAGAGCAGTTAGCAGTTAGCAGCGCAGGCTCACAGGGCCCTGCAGGCTCCTCTCCCGTGCTGGGGGCTGAAGTCACAGCCTTTGTGCCGCACATCCCCAGCCCATTTTTAACTTTCAGACAGGGTCTAAATTGCCCAGGCTTCCTTGAAGAAAGCAATATGTAATATAACAACCACTGTTAATCCTTTTTTTTTTTTGTCTTTTTGAGACAGGGTCTCACAATGCAGTTCAGGCTGACTTTGAGCTGACTTTATATCCCAGGCTGGTCTCAAACTCACAATGATCCTCCTGCCTCAGCCTCCCAAATGCTGCGATTACAGATGTGAGCCACGACACCCGGCTTTATCATTTTGTTTCAGAACCCTGTGTCAGCCAGGTGTGCTGGCGCACACCTGTAATCCCAGCACTTGGGAGGCTGAGGCAGAAGGATCCTCTCGAATTCGAGACCAGCCTGGGCTACAAGGTGAGCTCATGGTCAGCCTTAACTGCACAGTGAGAACCTGTCTCAAAAAGACAAAAAAAGAAAAAAAAGAAACCTTGTGTCATTTTTATTGTTTTCATGTTGTTTTGTTTTTCTCTATGCTGTTATTTTGTTATTTTTTTCATTCTCTTTAAAATAAAATAAAATAAAATAAAATAAATTGCTCAGGCTGGTCTTGAACATGCAGTCCTCCTGCCTCAGCCTCTCTGAGTGCTGGGGTTATACGTATGCACTGCCATACCTGGCACGGTCTATGAAATCTAAGACTGTAGCATAGAGACTGCAAGTAGGGAATATTTGGTCAATGGGCA
>NW_004955511.1:5794159-5795026 GCF_000276665.1 Chinchilla lanigera | reverse complement strand
ACATTTAAGCATAGGGTTGTAGGACAGAGACTGAAACATGTCACCAGCAAAATGCGGGGCAGGAGGAAGGGGTCTAGCTCTTCCAGCAGCTAGGCTAGAAGAGCTGGCTCTCTGGCACACAGTCACGGCAGAGGCCGCAGAGAGCCAGCCTTCCTCTGCCGTGCACCCGCACTGCCCTGCTGCGGCCCTCTGGGAGCCCGGGCGGCTGGGCAGGGGCCGAGAGCACTGTGACCGGCGTCAGGCAGGAACACCCGGCTGCGAAGCTCCAGTCCCCGTGCAGGAGCGGCCCAGCGTTCAAATCTCCCACTTCCACATGAGCAGGGCCCCAGGGCCATCACCCAGATAAGAGAGCCTCTAAGTTAGGAAAACGGAAGAAAAAGGGGGGGCGGGTAGAGGGAAGTGGGGGAACCCAAGGTCAGTGTCCCTAGAGGAAGAAAAGAATGCATTGCATTCATGAAATAAGAACTTAAGAACCTCATTCTGTGAAAGCAAGCATGTAGTGTCCAGAAAGAACTCTCAAGCTGGGTGTGGTGGCGCATGCCTGTGATCGCAGCACTCTGGAGGCTGAGGCAGGATTGTTCCAAATTTGAGAAAGCAGTCTGGGCTACACAGTGAGCCAAGGCTGGCCTAAGCTACAAAGCGAGACCCTGTCTCAAAAAATGCTCTTGAATTATATTTTCAAAAAGATAGGGCCAGGAAGATAGCTCAGCGGTACAGCGCCTGCCTGGCAAGTGCAAGGTCCTAAATTCAATTCCAGGTATGCACACATACACACACACACCAAAAAAACCCTCAAATCCAAAATTGAATCTAAAAATGTACATTAGGTATTGTGAAATAGGAAGAAAATGTTCCAGTGGGGAGGGG
>NW_004955511.1:5792546-5793729 GCF_000276665.1 Chinchilla lanigera | reverse complement strand
ACCCAGCAAAAAATGAATCTAAATAGAAGCAGCCCAAATACCCACATCCCTGTATCTGAGTGGGGCAGGGTGGATTCTGGGTGCGGCCTCCCTGGGCGGGGACTTGCCTCCTCTGCAGGCTGGGGAAGCCCAGAGGTCCCCGGTACAGTGCCGGTGGCCGTGTGTGGCAGTCACAGATGACACCGCTCCCAAGGAGGGAGGGGGAGCCCAAGCTCCAAGGGGGCCCCAAGCCCAGCAGGGCAAATTCTCTTCAGCCTCAAGACTGTAGCTCCAGTCACTCTGGCTTCTGGGATACAGCCAGACTTTCTCCCTCTCTCTCTCTTTCTTCTCTGTCTTTCTCTGTTTTTGAGGCAGGATTTCACTCTCTAGTTCAGGCTGACATTAAGCTCACTATGTAGCCCAGGCTGGCCTCGAATTAGCAGTGATCCTCCCGCCTCAGCCTCCCGAGTGCTGGGATGACAGGTGTGTGCCTTTCTCTTAAAGGGCAGCATGTGCTTAAAGCCAAGCAGTTTTTAGGAGCCTGCTTCCTGCCTGTAGAAAGCTAGGAGTAGCCCGGCTGGGCTTGGGGGTGCACGCTTGTAATTCCAGCACTCAGGAGGCTGAGGCAGGAGAATCTTTGCAAGTTCAAGACCAGCCTGGGCTACAAAGTGAGCTCAAGGCCAGCCTGAACTGCATAGCAAGACCCTGTCTCAAAAAGACAAGAGAGCAAGAGACAGAGAGAGAGAGAGAGAGAGAGAGAGAGGGGGAGAGAGCGTGATAAAGCTAGGAATGCACTGCCTTTGCGGGTGGGGCTTCCTGGAAATCCTCTCGACTGCCTGTCAGTCCAGGCCCTGTCAGTCCAGGAAGGAAGCAGGTTCTCTGCACACCTTTCCTAGACCCGCAGGCTTCAGTTCCCGGCCTCTGCTGCGCACTGAAGGGTTTCTGAATGTCTTCGCACAAGCAGGGCCGCGGAGCTACAAGCTGCCAGACGGCAGCACTTCTGCTGCCTGGTAGGTGGACGATTTCCCAAGCCACCACGTCCTTTTCTGCTGGTTCCTGTTTGCTGAACAGCTCTTTTTGTGATGAATCTTTCACTTGTGTTTTGCTATGGACCACAGAAACAAGCCAGGTTGCATCTTCAACTTTTGTCTACAAATCTCCTCAGCTAAATACCCAAATTTGTGACATGAATTCTGCTTTCTGG
>NW_004955511.1:5790799-5791901 GCF_000276665.1 Chinchilla lanigera | reverse complement strand
GCGTGGTGGCGCACGCCTGTAATCCCAGCACTCGGGAGGCTGAAGCAGGAGGATCGTTGCGAGTTCGAGCCCAGCCTGGACTACACAGTGAGCTCAAGGCCAGCCTGAACTGCATAGGGAGACCCTGTCTCAAAAATAAATGAATGAATAAATAAATAAATAATAAAAATCACAAGACAGTACAAACGTGGGGCTGGGGATCTAGCTTAGCAGCACAAGTGCCTGCCTGGCCAGTGCACAGTCCTGAGTTCAATTCTCAGCACCAAAAAAAAAAAAAAAGCACATAGAAGCATATGTTTGGATTGTTTTGTTTTGAAATCAATTTAATAGGAAACAGGGACAAAAAAAAAACCAAAATGAAGCCAGGAGCTGTGGCACATGCCTGTAATCCCAGCACTCAGGAGGCTGAGGCAGGAGGATCATTCGAGTTCGAGGCCAACCTGGGCTACAAAGTGAGCTCAAAGCCGGCCTGAACTATGTAGCGAGACCCTGTCTCAAAACAAACAAAGAAAAAAAGATAGTAGAAAGGAGGAAATTATAGAGCTCAAAGCAGAAATCAATGAAATAGAGACCAAAAAATCAATGAATTGAAGACTTGATTCTTTGAAAGAATAAACAAAATAAACCCTTAGCTAGTCTAACAAAAAAAAGGAGAGAAAAGACCTAAATCAAAAGTTAGAAAGGAAAAAGACAAAATAGCATAGTAGCACACACCTGTAATCCCAGCAGTTGGGAAGCAGGAGGATCGCCATGATTCAAGGCCAGCCTGCACTACATAGTGAAACCTTGTCTCAAAATGAAAAAAAAAAGCACTGCCAAATCCAGACTATTATTAACTACTCTGGGAACCTATATTCCAAGAAATTAGAGAATCCAGAAAAATGGATAGATTCATAGATACATATAAATTACCAAAATTGAACCAAGAAATTTTAAAACCCTGAATAATCCAATAACGGGCAATGAAATTGAAGCAGTAATTAAAAAAAAAACTTACCAGGTAAGAAAAACCCAAGTTTAGATGGATTCACTGTGGAATTCTGCAGAGAATTCAGGGAAAAATCTAACATCAGTATTTCTCAAACTCTTTAATGAAGTTGAA
>NW_004955511.1:5771670-5790252 GCF_000276665.1 Chinchilla lanigera | reverse complement strand
ATTACAGGCGTGCGCCACCATGTCTGGCCCCAAGATCTTTTCATGATAAAAATAATGAAGAAAATAGGTACAGAAGGACCTTATGTCAATCTAAGAAAAGCCACTTATCACAACCAGTCAGTATCATGTTAAAAGGGGGAAAACTGACAGCTTTCCCTCTAAAATGAGGAGCAAGACAAGAATGTCCACAATCACCACTCCTGTTCCACATAGTACTTGAAATATTAGCCAAGTGATTAGGCAAGAAAAAGCAATAAAAATGATACAGATAGGAAAGTAAGAAGTCAAATTATCATTATTTGCAGATGACTTTCTCCTCTGCATCGAAAAATCAAAAAAATTTCACCAAAAGAGTCATAGAATTGGGACTGGGGATTTAGCTCACTGGCACAGCACCTGCCTGGCAAGTGCGAGGTTGTGAGTTCAATTCCCGGTACTGGAAAAAAACAAAAAAAGAGTCACAGAATTAAAAATCAAATTCAGTCATGTAGCAGGATACAACGTTAATACACAAAAAACAATTGTATTCCTGTATGCCAATAATGAATTCACTGAGAAAAAAAATGAGGAAATAGTACCATTCCTAATAGCACCAAGACCTGGGTTTGGTGGTGCACACCTGTCATCCCAGTACTAGACAGGCTGAGGCAGGAGGACTGCTGCAAATTCAAGGCCAGCCTGCACTACACAGTGAGACCCTGCCTTGAAAAACCCAAGCCCAAACCAAACCAAACAAACCAAAAAACATAGCACCAAGAGAAAAAAATACAGTGGTGCCCTGGTTCAGAAATGCTTCTGTTAAGGCTACACTTCCAGGGATTGTTTCTATAGTATGTTACCAGTGCTTTCGTTTGCAAACAATCTGGTTCACAGACAGAAGCACTGAGCAAACTTTGGTTGTGTTTGCAAACTCTACATCGGGTGACAACCACGACCACAGCCATCTTCCCTGCAAAAACACAAACATGGGCATTTTTCCCAAATTATAGAACGAATTCAGTTTGAGCACCATGGTACTACTGAACCACAGTACTTATCGGTTAACCTAACTAAGGAAGTGGAGGGTCTTTATGATGAATTCCACGGTACTCTGAAAAAGGAGACTGAGGGGGCACCAGGAAATGGAAAGCTATCCCTGTCCCCAGACAGGAAGAACAAACAGAGTCCAGTGGCCATTCCTCCAAAACTGGTAACACAGATTGAATACAATCTCAACCAAGAGAATGAGCCCTCTTCACAGAACTGAGAAAATAACCCTGAAATTTACATGGGTCAGTTTTGGTTTTTTTTTTTTTTTTGGTACCTGGAATCAAACTCAGGACCTTAGGCTTACCAGGCAGGCACTTGTGCCGCTGAGCTATACCCCTGGCTGATATTTACATGGAACCACAAGGGGACCTGGAATAGCAAAAGCTATTCGGGATAACAATAGCAAAGCAGGAGACAACACAATCCTGGACTTGAAGTTATATTACAAAGCTACAGTGATAAAAACTGCATGGTACTGGCAGAAAAACAGATGTGAGGCTCCATGGACCAGAACAGAGGACACAGAAACAACCCCAGGCACTTTCAACTATTGGATCTTTGACAAAGGCGCCAAAAACGTACACTGGAGGGACGACAGCCTCTGTAATAAATGGTGCTGGCAAAGCCACAGAAGACTGCACCTAGACTCATCCGCCTCCATGTACTAAATGAAAATAAAAGAGGACCAAAGGATTAAACGTTAAAACAGTGCTCACTTCAGCACCAAGTGTGCTAAATGTTAAAACAGAAATAACCTGATGGAAGATAAAATAGGTAAAACTCCTAAGTCAGGCAGTCAGTATGTAGGAACAGTATCAGGTATACAGGAAATAGTTCTGAGAATTAATACGTGATCATGTCAAGCTAGGAAGCTTCTGCACAGCAAACAACCAACAGAGTGAAGAGACGAGTTACAGAATGGGGAAAAAACTTCCAACTGCCCCTCAGAGAGAGGGCTCATTAGCAAATAAAGAACTCAGAAAAATTGGACCTCTTAAAACAGTGGTGGCAAACCTACGTCATGTATGCTGCAGCGGGCACATGGGGTGCTCTCTGTTGGCACGCGAGCCGTCACCCCAGCAGCCAGGCAGCAGGTGATGGTTGTTTTTTCTACACTAAAACCTCACATTCAGGTTTTGGGTTTGTTTTGTTTTTTGGTTTTTTTTTTTTGTCTTTTTGAGACAGGGTCTCACTAGGCAGTTCAGGCTTACCATGAACACACTGTGTAGCCCAGGCTGCCCTCAAACTTGCAATGATCCTCCTGCCTCAGCCTCCCGAGTGCTGGGATTACAGGCATGTGCCACCGCGCCTGGCTTCATTTTGTTTTTTTTTGTTTTTTTTTTTTTGTCTCTGTTTCCTATTAAATCGATTTTAAAAAAGCAACAACAATCCAAACATATGCTTCTATGAGAGCCTCTCTCTAGACAAAATGATTCAAACAGGTTGAAAGAGAAGGGACGGAGGAATAGCCGGGGGTGGTGGCACACGCCTGTAATCCCAGCACTCAGGAGGCTGAGGCAGGAGGATCTGTGTGAGTTCAAGACCAGGGCTACAAAATGAGCTCAAGGCCAGCCTGAACTGCATAGCAAGACCCTGTCTCAAAAAGACAAAAAAAAAAAAAAAGAGAAGGGATGGAGAAGATATTCCACAGCAACCAAGAGAAAGGGATGGGCTGTCTATACTCACATCAGGAGAAATGGACTTTAGGGCAAAAAATGTTTTCTTTTTTTTTTTTTTGTCTTTTTGAGACAGAACAAGCTCAAACTGACTTCCTTGGCAACAGCAGGACGCAGCTGCTCCCTGTGTGCAGAATGCAAGCACACGCCAAGCGTCAGGACACAAAACACCTTCACTTCCGGAAAAGGCTGAAGGCATAGGCCGTATCCGCTTTGACCACAAGAGGAATAAAATTAGAAATTAATAGCTGAAAAACTGAAAAAATCACAAATATGTGCAAACTGAACAACGTAAGTTTATAGCCAACGATGATAATGAAACTCTACCACTTTGGGAAGCTGAGGCAGGAAGGTCTCAAGTTCAAGCAATTTAAAGACCCCATGGGCCAAAGAAGAAATTGCAAGGGAAATTAGATGAGATGAATTAAAAGGAAAATGTAGTGCAGCAAAACTTATGAGATTCAGGCGTGGTGGTGCACGCCTGTAATCCCCCAGCACTCTGGAGGCTGAGGCAGGGGGATCGTTGAGAGTTTGACACCAGCCAGGGCTACAAAGTGATCTCACAGCCAGCCTGAACTGCAGAGCGAGACCCTGTCTCAAAAAGACAAAAAAAAAAAAAAAAAAAAAAAAAAAAAAGAACAAATTAAATAATAATGTAGATGACTAGATGAGACGGGAAAATTTCTAGACACATGCACTCTACCAAAACCGACTCAAGAGAAACACTAACCCTGAGCAGACCCACACACAAGACTGAGTCAGTAATCAAAATTTCCAACAAAGAATAGACTAGGACCAGATTACTCCACTGGAGAATTCTCTCAAACTTTTTTTTTTTTTTGGTCTTTTTTGAGGCAGGGCCTTCAACTAACTTTGCAGGCCAGGTGGGCCTTGAATTCACAGTGATCCTCCTACCTCAGCCTGCCCAGTGCTGGGGGCACAGGAGAGCATCACCACACCCAAAGGATTTAAAAAGAATAAACACTAGTTGTTCTTAAACTCTTCCCAAAAAATGCAGGACAGCATACTTCCTAATTCATTGTATGGCGTTAGTATTACCCTGAAACTAAAGATATCACAAAGAAAGAAACTGACAAACCAGCCTCCCTTATGAATATAGATGCAGATACCCTCAACAAGATAGCAGCACATCCAACCTGGCAGCATAGTAAAAGGATTATCTATCATGGGATTTACCTGGTAACGCAAGCTGCTCATTTCAACCTCTGAAAATCCATCAATGTAATTACACGATATTTTGAAAATGAAACCACCACGTGATCATCTCAACTGATGCAAAGTATTTCACAAAACACATTCTCATGATAAACACACACACACTTATAAAACTGAGAAGGGACTGTAATCTCGGAACTTGGGAGACTGAAGCAGGACTGCTATCAGTTCAAGGCCAACCAGGGCTCCATAGTGAGTTCAAGGCCAACCTGAACTCCATGGTGAGACCCTTTTTCAAACAAACAAGTAAACAAACCAAGCTAAGAATGGGAAGAAACCGCCATGTGTGGGGGCGCACGCCTGTAATCCCAGCACTCGGGAGGCTGAGGCAGGAGGATCGTTGTGAGTTCGAGGTCAGCCTGGGCTACAAAGTGAGCTCAAGGTCAGCCTGACTGCATAGCAGGACCCTGTCTCAAAAAGACAAAAAAGAATGGGAAGAAACCTCAAGCCCTCCAAGGGCATCTGTGAAAACCCTCAGCTAATCCCACCTAGCGGTGAAAAATTAAACAGTTTCCTCCTCAGATCATGAACTGGGTAAAGATGGCTGGCACTGTCTCTTCTGCATTGATTGGAAACTTTAGCAAGGACAATCATGCAAGAAAAAGAGAGAGAAGCACCCAGGGTGGCCAGGAAGAAGTAAAACCGTATTCAGATGGCATGGTCCTGTACACAGAAAACTTAACCCTGTGCATGTGAAAGCTGGACAGCTGGTGAACGAATTCAGCAGTTTCAGACTACAAGGTAGATTTACAAAAATCAGTTGTATTTCTATACACCAGACAACCTGAAAATGAAATTAAGAAAACAGTTGTGTGTGTGTGTGTATGGCTTGTATCTAGATGTCCCCTTAAACCTTCATGTGGTCGTAGGTGGGGGTTTTTGGAGATGGCTGGAACTAGGGTGTGTGATTCGGGGATTAAGTGTGTGATGCTGGGTTGATTACTAAATTAGTTCACTCATTGGTATGGCATAGTTCTGGGTGTGGATAATAGAAAAACCCACGTTGGGTGTGGGTGGCACCAGCCAAAGGTTGGATAGTGTGGAAGGACATAAAGAGACAACAAGAAGGCAGGCCTGCTGCTGCTGCTTGATTCTGTGCTGCTTGCTGCCTCCTGCCTGCCCTGCCACGGACTGTTTCTCCTCTCTAACCCCTCCCTCTCTGCCGAGCCGCCCTACCTTGGAGCCAGTGACTGTAAACTGAAACCTGTATAACTGTGAGCTAAAATAAACCTTTCCCCCTTTCACTTTGGGTGTTGGGTATGTTGTCTCAGCAATAAGAAAATAAGACAGTTTACAATAACAGAAAAAGAAAAAATATTTAGGAACGTTTTAAACCAAGGAGGTGCAAGGCTCACATATTAAAACTACAAAATGTTGCCTAATGAAATTAAAGAATATCTAAATAAATTGACAGATCCCCCCCCCCCGTGAGGTTACCATTGTGAAAATGGCAGAGGAAGCCACAGATTCCGTGATTCCTGTCAAAATTCCAACCACCTTTCATTGTTTTCAGAAATGGGCAAGGTGATTCTGAAATTCATATGGAATTTCAAAGGACCCTCAATAGCCAAAACAATCTTGAAAAAAAGAGAACGAAGTTGGAAAACTCCTACTTCTGAATTTCCAAGTTTTTGGATAGCTACATCATAAAAACAGTGCGGTACTGGCTACGAACGGATACGGAGCCCAGTGAGACGGAAGTGCATCCAGGAGTAGATCCGGGCATCCACCCCCAACTGATTTCCAGCAATGGCGCCAAGCCCATTCAAAAAGGAAAGAGCAGTTGCTCCTACAGACCCACAGACAACCGGACGTCCACATGCCACGGGAGATCAGACCTCTAGGCCACACAGGTCACAGTCCTGAGGGTCCGAGAGCGCCCTCCGTGCCTGGGGCACCCCTCTCGCTCCTTGCCTGACACTGCAGTGAGAAGCCTCGGTTTGGATGGGCAGCCAGCGAATGACCAGGCCAAGGGGTCCTGCTCCTCTGCGGCGCCCGCTGTCCTGTAGCCAACCCTGAGCATGGGGGTGGGGAGGGGGTGAGCGCCTCACCTCCTGGCCCCGGTGGGGCGGAGTTCATGGGGGACAGGCGCACAGCTCTGGCCTATTCCAGTCTACACGGTCATCCTTGCTGGCGGGATGGGGCTCGGCCAAGCTGGACTCCAGTGTGTCCCCACCTCTCCTCCTGCCGTGCTCCCTGCTGTCCTTCTCTGGTGGCTGGATGCTGAGTCCTCAGCATTCCGGGGATCAGGACTGCTTCAGGGCAGGCAGAGCTGGGGTCACCTGTCCTCCTGTGGGCCTGTGCTGCAGATCCCTGCCCGCCTGTCTGGCCACACTGAGCCCCTCCGGTTCTCTCGGTATGGGCCCGTTGGTCCTGTGACAGGCCTAGGAGAGGCTGAAGGCAGGCAGGCAGCTGGCCCAGCACAGGCCCTGCCCCAGCCCCACTGGTCCCTTCCCTGCTCCAGAGGGAGGCCCTCTGTGATGCTCCTGTTGCCATGGTGACCCTAGGTGAGGGGCCACATGTGGGCCTGCTCATTCCACCTGCCCCCCATGGCTCTCCAGCACCCAGGGGCTTGAGCGACTGGCTGCAGTGGTCCAAGGCTCTTCCCTGCGCTCAACCCCGGCACAGCCCCTCCCTGACAGGTAAAGCCCCATCCCTGAAAGTCACCTCCACAGCAGAAGCCGAGGTGAGGAGGGGAAGGGCCCAGGAGCCAATGCCGGACTGAGGTTCCATCCCACGTCATCGAGAGTGGTGTGGCCTGGGCCGAGGCAGGCCTGGAGTGTCCTCACTTGTATCCCGAAGTGTCCTTCAGTAACGCCTCTGTCACGTGCCCAGGGCCATTCCCCTATAGCCAGTGCCCTTTCATTCCTTCTCCTCAGCTCAGTGGACTCCTACTCATGATCCAAGACCCAACTCAAATGCTCCCTTCTCTGTAAAAGTCTCCTTGACCACTGCGCACTTGGCCCACGGCTTAGGTCAGAGTGTGTCACTGTGTGTCAGAGCTGCTGAAGGGTCTGATTTTCATGTGGCCGGAACTTCTTGCAGGAGGAGTCAGAATAAGCTCCATTCTGGCATTAGAGAGCTCTTATTGAATGGTCACTTTGTGCAACAGAAACTGGGTAGGGGCCGTTCTTCAAGGCTCTGCCCTGGGCCCTTTCTGCACCCATGGCTGGGCAGCCGGTACTGTGGTAGCTTCCCTGTGTGCCCCGGCTGTGCCCGGCTGGCTGGGGACGTGTTCATGGCTGAGACTCACAGAGATCAGGACGTGTGTCTGCACATACATGCACACAGGTGTCCACAGGAGGTCCTGGGCATCTGTGGGGGCAGGGAGCCTGGAGCAGCTAGGACTGTGTCTCCAGCTCCTAGCAGGGTCCCTCAGTGCTGACGTGGGCAGGGGGCGGGAGGGAGCTGCCCGCACCACCTCAGTGCCCACACCTGCCCAGGCTTCCTTGGCAAGAGCCATGGGTCATAGGCGCCCCCCAGTGGCCTCCTCGGGAAGCAGGAACCAGCTTCCACCAAGGTTGGAGTGGGCATCGCTGTGCAGGGGCCGGGCCAGGCACTGTCTACCTGTGACTTAAAGCACCTTTGTTAGCGCCTGGGAAGTGGGACACCCCTCCCACGTGTGAAGAGGGAAGTAGGCCCCACAGTGAGTTATCCACACCTGGAAAACACGACACCCAAGCCCACCGAGCCGTGCCCACGTGCTGGGCACAGGGGCTGGGCTTGCCAATGCTGCCCAGGAAAACCCGGGACACAGGTGTGGGACGGGACGAGTATTCCCCCTCTGTCCTCCTCAACCCTACTGCCGAGGCAGACGTTACTGCCCCGTTTCACAGAGAAGGAAATGGAGGCTCATGGCCCCTCTTCCGGGAAGCCCTCTGGATCTGGGCGGAGACAGCCGCCAGCCGCTGTGAGAAGGCACCCACGTGGCGGGGGAGTTGCTGCCGTGTGGCTGTCCTGTTTTCCGCTGGCAGAGTGCTACAAGGCAAAGGGATCCGTCCAAGATCTTCTGGCTCAGCACTGTTACACAGGGACAGAGGGGAAAGGAGGTGGGGACAGCGGGCCTGTGGGAATGCAGGCACAGGGTCATGCTCCAGGTCAAGGTGTGTGGGTGCCCAAGGACACCCATGTCACAATCCCATACAATGTCCCCGAGACACAAACCAGACTCCCGAAGCCCCGGGCAGCACGTGTCAGGAAACACCCCAGCAAGGGCCAGTGTGGCTCGGAGCGCTGCTCCTCTCCCAGCACGGGAGGCTGAGTGTGCTGGGACGTGGTGGGTTCTCCAGGCTGCCCGGATGTGGGTATGCAACCCCTCCCTCACACTGGCTGCTGGGCCGAAGCAGGGAGCCACAGCTGGGCTCCACCCAAGATCCCCCTGCCCCTTCTCCTGCCAGAGCTCCCCTGCATCCACTTAGGGGTCCTAGGGGCCAGTCACAGCCAGCATGGGCCATGACATCACCAGCAGCCAATCAGAACTCCTCCCAAGGCAGCTGGATCTTGTCATCGAAGGAGAAGATGAAATTTCAGGGCAACAGCCTCCTTCTCAGACAGCGATGCGGGGTCCCCACCCTGGGCGCCACAGGGCCAAGACAGGGAGCCAGGATTTCTGCCCAAGGCCCAGCGCGCCTTCCCCAGCGCACTCGGCAGCCCAGCCGCAGCCCCCAGGCCGGCAGAGGCCCCCATGTCCCTAACTCTTCCCACGAGACCTTAGGACCCAGGACACCCGGGTTTTAGGACCGCAACACAGGGGGATGTTGCCCCAGACTCCAGCCCCGGAAGGAATTAGAGGGGCCCCGGCTGTGCCGGGCTGGTTATGCCTCAGCAGATTACAGCCGGCCAGACAAGGTCTCCTTTGTGGTGGCCCTGGCTTATGCGGTCAAGTGACCACGCAGCACTCACAGATGTGGGCAGGGCCAGCCTCCAAGGGTGGACAGGGGCACTGGCCACGGGTCTCTGAGCGCCCACCAGCCCGGAGCCAGACCTCGTGGGACTGCCTGGCCAGCTGCAGCCCTCGTGAGGGCACTAGTGGAGACAGGGCTGGGCTCTGACAGCCTTCAGGGTAAGTGACCAGAAGGGCACGCGCAGGCCACTCACAGGCAGGGACGTGGCCCTGGGTGTTTGTGTAGAGGCCTTGAGATGGGAAGGAGCTTGGTGTCACCAGGTGCAGTGACACCCCCAGTCTGTGGCTACCTCAAAAAAGTGGGGGTCCGCAATCATTGCTTCAGTGCATTTTTATTGTGCGCCTGCTATGGAAACACAGGAACAAGAAGCAGGAGGATGTCCCATACCATATCAGCTCAAGAAGGAACGGTGCTGTGTGGAAGACCCTGCTGGTGGCAGTGGCACTCCTCCCAGTAGGACAGTTGGGGACATGCTCTGTGAGGAAGTGACCCAAAGAGAGGGAGCTAGGCAGTTACCCCAGGCCCCTCGGCCCAGGCGGCAAGTCCCTGGACCACCGTTTGGTCACCAGGCTCTGTGCAGGGAGGGGGATCCCGTGGCAGGCAGACCTGACCAGGGCCCCTACCTACTCCCTCCAGGGAGCGAGGCCCTGAGCACACACCTGCGTCCTCCCTGCTGACGCCGGCCGGGCCTCCAGGCTCACTCGCTTGGGTCCCCAGCCTCCCAGGCAGTCAGTTGGGTGGGCCTCACAGACCCTCTCAGCCTCCTCCCAGCACCCTCCAGCAGAGAGCTGAGGTCCTGAGCAGGGATGGGGCCTGGCTAAGGTCATGGGTGAGGCCCCCACCTCTCTCTTTGTACCCTTCCACCAGGACGCAAGCCACCTGCTGCCACCCGGCGCAGCCATGACCATCACCTACACCAACCAGGTGGCCAACGTGCGCCTGGGCACCTTCTGCCGCCTGCTGCTCTGCTGGCGAGGCAGCATCTACAAGCTGCTCTACGGGGAGTTCCTCATCTTCCTGCTGTGCTACTACACGATCCGATACATTTACAGGTAGGGGGTCAGACAGGGCGGGGGCTCCCCATACCCTGTGGGATCCATCCCCGGTACCACAGCAGCTGCAGGAAGGCCCGGGACCCCTGGCTGAGCTGGTCCAGCCCGGCCACCAGTTGCAGGAATCCCACATACTCTTAGGCCCAGAGGGCTATGTAAATGTTTACCTCAACAATAAAATGTTACAATCTTTTTTTTGTTTTGTTTTGTTTTTGTTTTTCTTCCGGTACCGGGAATCGAACTCATGACCTTGCGCTTGCCAGGCAGGTGCTGTGCCGCTGAGCTAAATCCCCAGCCCCGATCTTTCATACTTTTTTCTTTTCAATTGGAGGGTTTTGTTGTTTTTAGAGCAGCTTGGGGTGCACAGCAAAATCACGCAGGGCAGCTTCCTCGCTCCCCGCCCCGACACCGGTACCTTTGTCACCGTGCCACCGAGCCCGCCCTGGCACCGTGTCACCCGCAGTCCCGGCGGCGGCGTGCCGGATGACACGCAGCAGGGTCCTGCCGGGTCGGCCCGCGCCGCCCGCCCCATCTCCGTGCCGTCCCCAGGCGGGCCCTCAGCGAGACGCAGCAGGCGGTGTTTGAGAAGCTGAGCTTGTACTGCGACAGCTACATCGAGCTCATCCCCGTGTCCTTCGTGCTGGGTGAGCGCCCCTCCGGCCTCGGGGGCCCGCGGGTGGGGGTCGGGTCTTCGGGCACGCGCGCCCCTCGGCCCGCCGCGCCGGGCACCGGGCTCGCCACAGCCGCCCGCGCCCGCGCCCCGCCTCTCCAGGCTTCTACGTGACGCTGGTCCTCACGCGCTGGTGGAACCAGTACGAGAACGTGCCGTGGCCCGACCGCCTCATGAGCCAGGTGTCGGCCTACGTGGAGGGCAGAGACGAGCACGGCCGGATGCTGCGGCGCACGCTCATGCGCTACGCCATACTGGGTCACGTCATCATCCTGCGCAGCGTCAGCACCGCGGTCTACAAGCGCTTCCCCAGCCTGCAGCACCTGGTGCAAGCCGGTAGGCGGGGCCAAAGCCTGGGGGCGGGGCGCGAGGGTAGGCGGAAAGCCTCCAGCCCGGCTCTCAATAGGGGGCGGGGCCGGAGGGGCGGGGCCGGATGGAGTAGGTGGAGCCTCCAGTACTCACAATGGGTGGGCGGGGCTAAAACGGGCGGGTGGGCGGGGTTTCAGTATTCGGTGTCGCCGGCGGGCGTGGCTTGGGTTGGGGAGGGCACAGTGGGGCGAGGCTTTCAGTCCTAACACCGGCCGGTGGGCGGGGCCCGATGCTGGGGGCGGGACTTGGTGGGCGGGGCCAGGGCCCTACGCTGGAGGGCTGTGTGCAAGCAGAGCTGGGCGGGGCGGAGTCAGTGCTCGAGCCCTCCCACTCGCACCTTCCCGCCCTCCGCAGGCTTTATGACTCCCGGGGAGTACAAGAAGCTGGAGCAGCTGAGCCTCCCCCATAACATGTTTTGGGTGCCCTGGGTATGGTTTGGCAACCTGGCCATGCAGGCCTTGCACGAAGGCCGGATCCGCGACCCGGTGCTGCTGCAGAGCCTGCTGAACGTAAGCCCTCCCACCGCGAGAGGGGCCGGGGAGGCCGCGCCCCGAAGGTCTGCCCAGGCCTGTGCGGGGTCTGGGGCTGGGGGAGTCGCAGGGCTCTGCCCGCCGCGAGGAGGCCCTTCTCTGAGCGAGCCCGTCGGTCCTAGCTCCTTTCCTCTGGCTGAGGAGCCCAAGGCACAGAGAGGTTTAGAGAGCTGCGGGTGACCACACAGCAGGGGTGGGCCAAAGCCAGCCCCTGGCGCCTGGGAGGAGCTGGGGGACCTGGCGGGTCAGTGGTCAGATCCCGTCCCCTCCGCAGGAGATGAGCATCCTACGCACTCAATGTGGAGTCCTGTATGCCTACGACTGGATCAGTATCCCGCTGGTGTACACACAGGTGGGGACCTGCCTGCTGAGGTGTCATTCGGGGAAGTGAGGCCAGGAAGACCCAGGAAGCAGACTCACCCTGGGTCTGGACTTCGAAGACTCCCCGGATGAGGCCCACGGAGGCGGTGTGCGTGTCCTGCAGCAGGAGGGGTGCCGGCGGCAGAGGGCCTGCGGCCCAGCCTGGGGCTGCTCCGATCCAGCGGGCCCTCCCCTCCCCCTCCCAGGTGGTGACCGTGGCGGTGTACAGCTTCTTCCTGGCCTGCCTGCTGGGCCGGCAGTTTCTGATCCCGGAGAAGGCCTATCGGGGCCACGAGATGGACCTGGTTGTGCCCATCTTGACGTTCCTGCAGTTCTTCTTCTACATGGGCTGGCTGAAGGTGAGCCTCTCTGTGATGCCTCACCTCCACTGGATGGTGGGCGCTGGGCCTGTCACAGCCCTGGCCGGTGTGACCTGGGGTTTCACACAGAGGGATCTGCCGAGGCTTGTGTCTGACCACGACACAAGAGACGGAGGGCTCCAGTGGCCTCAGGACGTGCGGTGCCTGGCGAGAGCCAGAGGGGCAGGGCCTGGCCAGCTTGCTCTGGGTCAACTCTGCTTAGTGACGCAAAAGCCCGGACTTCGCAACCCTGACCCCTTTAGAAGCAGCTCAAGGGGCCAGGGATATAGCTCAGCGGCACATGAGCCTGCCTGGCAAGCGCAAGGTCCTGAGTTCAATTCCTGGTGCAAAAAAAAAAACCAGCTCTGGACCCCCTGCGCCCCCACCCGTGGGTTGTTTCTTGCTCACCCAGGACCTAGGGCCCTAGTGGGGCCTCGGGTGTGTTTTCTCTGCCTTTCTCTTGCCTTCCTTCCATCTCTGACCCACTCTCCCTTTTCTCAGTTTAATTTCTTTCTGGCAGTGGTGGTGAGGATCTCTCACATGCGCACACACAGCTGCTCCCCCTCTGTCTGCTCTCAGTTAACTCTGCTTTCTAAAGCTCCACCTAGACCCCACTGGTGCACCCTTGGAATTCTCCAGGGTGTCCCCGTGGCTTGCAAGCTGTCCCTTGGGCCCCGGGGCAGCTCAGTGCCTCAGTGCGACTGTCAGGGCACTGCCCACCAGGACCACCCTCGCATTCAGCACAGTGAATGAATAAACTGTGCCTCCTGGTGAGGTATGCGACATGAGCAGCTCCCCCAGCGACAGCGGAGGTGCTCTGGGTCACACACGGGTTCGGGGCCCAGAAGGGCAGAGCGTGTGTGGCCACAACCCTGCACTGCAGCGGTGAAGACAGCCGTCAGACAGCAGGGGGTCCTGGTGTGGGAATGGCGGGGTCCCCTTCGGGAGGGAAGGGCTCCAGGAGCTCCACCCGAAGGCCTGCAGAGCCGCTCCTGTCCCCAAGGTGGCAGAGCAGCTCATCAACCCCTTCGGAGAGGATGATGATGACTTCGAGATCAACTGGATCCTGGATAGGAACCTGCAGGTACGGGGAGGCTGCACGTGGGCCTTCCCACGGGGACCCACGGGGACCCGCGGAGTGACCTGGCCCTCCTGCCCCTGGCAGCCGGTCGTTCGCCGCCAGGACTCTCCCCTCCATGTCTGAGGCTGCAGGCAGGCACCCATCTCCATTTCACAGGCAGGAAATTGAGGCCCAGAGAGAGGGAAGTGACTTCACCAAGCGACCAGGTGAAGTCACGCTCCTGCACCCTCTGCCCCCGATGACCAGGTGTCCCTGCTGTCCGTGGATGAGATGCACCAGAACCTGCCCCCGCTGGAGCGGGACATGTACTGGAACGAGATGGAGCCCCAGCCGCCCTACACAGTCGCAGCCTCACAGTCCCGCCGCACCTCCTTCCTGGGCTCCACCTTTAACATCAGGTGGGCTGTGAGGCTGGCAGGGCTGCTGCCTCGGGAACAGCACTTCCTGTGCTCACTGGCGCCCTCGCGGGCCAGGCCCCGAGCTTTGCTCTTTGTACACATTGCTCTGAGGCCCGCAGAAGCCTTGTTTACCTCCCCTTTTCAGACTATTCCGCACAGCTCAGAGAGGGGAGCCAGGTAGCCCAGTCCAGAGTCACAGAGCCGACAGAGGCCGACAGTGGCAGCTGTGTCCACTGTCACCTCTGTGCCCCGGCCCCTCACTCTGCTGTGCTGGGCAGGGACACGGGAGGCTGGAGTGTGCCCAAGTCCCTCCTGCCTAAGCTCTCCCTGCCGGTCGGAAACTGAGGCCCAGAAGGGGAGCACTGGTGAGCAGCCGGTGGCAGTGGCTCAGGGGTGTCAGGACCTGCTTCCTACCTATAGCTGGATCTCTTCTGACCAAGTAGTCTGGGTGGAGAGAAGAGAGTGCTCAGTGTCGGGGGGACTTTGTCCTCAGAGTGAAGGCCACACAGCAGACAGGTGCTCCTGCCTGGAGCTGTCTCCTTCGTCCCAGGCAGCTGTACTGAACGTCCTGTTGTGCAGTTTTTGGTGCTTGCTGCTCTCTGCTGTGTGTGTGTGTGTGTGTGTGTGTGTGACTGGTATTGAGCGTAGGGTCCTGCACTGAACTACTGTACATCCTCAGCAACCCCCCTTTTTTTTTTTAAATTTTGAGCCGGAGTCTAAGTTGCTAAATTGCCGGGATAAACTCGAACTTGTGATCCTCCAGCCTCAGCGTCCCTGAGTGCAAGGTCTCTTTGCTCTTTAGTTGGGATTAGCTTGAGGCCATAACTGGCACGAAGACAGGCTGGGAAAGTGGCCTAGTGAAGGTCGGCGGCTGGTTTGGGTGAGGGACATTCTGGAGGGTGCGTGGAGCCTCATGGGGCCTGAGCCCCAGCTCTGGGAAGGTGGTCACCGGGTGATCACGCACAGACCTTGCCTCCAGGGAACACCTAGGTCGCAAGGGGGCTCAGGCCCAAGAGCTAGGCTTTGGGTACAAGGTCCAAAGACCCAGGTGCTTGAAGAGAGATCCCAGGGGCAGAGGTTGCCTGTTGTGGGCGGGCAGGTGGCCTCTCTAGGCCAGGGGACGGATGTGGGCCTGGCCAGGGGCAGCCACGGTCCTCCCTTGGAGGATGCTGCCCTTGGGCGGCCCCCAAGCCCCAAGCCTTGCCCAGAGTCCCTCTGGGCCCTGGGCGAATGCCATACACTCAGGACCAGCGGCTCCTGGACCTGGAGCAAACAGTTGTAACGGGAGGAAGGCATGAAGAACAAGAGCCCTGTGATGCCCGGGGAGGGCTGTGGGCATGGGGTGGCTGGACAGCAAGGCCCGCTGGAGGGAGGCAAGCCTGAGCACCGCGGCCCTGGGCCTGGACAGCGCACAAAGCCAGACTTCCATCCCTCATCCCTCTGCCCTTTGCAGCCTGCCGCTGGAAGACATGGAGTTCCAGCCGATCCAGGAGGAGAGTGAGACCCACCAGGAGGTCATCGACCGCTTCCTTGGGCAGCAGATCTGCGAGTACTCTTCGCGGAGGCTGCCTCACACCAAGAAGAAGCCTTTCCGCCCCTACAGCTGGGTCAGGGGCACCCCGCAACACCAAGGGGCCCAGGAAGATGGCAAGCTCCGGTCCACGGATGCCTTCAAGGTGGCCCCCCTGTACGAGACGCCTGGCTACCACAGCGCCCCGCAGACGCCCCTCAGCCGCTCCCCCACCGTCTTCCCCGAACTGTTCGAACCCCATACACCTCACACCTCGAGCACAGATGCCAAAGACCAGAGCCTGAAGCCAGCAGGGTCTGCGCCCAACATTTATGAGCTGCTCCCAACCAGTGACAGTGCCTTGGGGCCCCCGGAGGCCCATCCTGCAAAGAGGAGCACAGACCTGATGGATCCGCCGGAGGCCCCCAGAGGTTACCTCCCAGAGCCACATACGGAGCAGTCACCTAGCAGCCTGTACTCTACACCCAGGGAGCTGTCGGACCCCTACTGGACCTTGGAAAACAGGTCTGTCCCCAGCCAGGGTCTCTCAGGGCCTTGCCCTGTGCCCTCAGGCTCCACCGTGCAGAGCCTGCCTTCCTACCACAACTTCGTATGATTCCCCTGTTGCCTGAGTAGAGGACCCGTATACGCACGGCTGAGGGAACACACCAGTCCCCCCACCAGGACACCCTGGGGACATTGAGGGGTGCTGTGTCACCAAAAGCTTGGCATGGTCAGGAAAGCCTGCCCGGCCAAGGCCAGTGGAGGGAAATGCGGTTGCAGGGCTGGTCAGGGCCCAACACTCCTGGGCTGGCAGGCCAGGGGCAATGGGGCAGGGGCAGTGGACGTGGAGCCGCCGGCAGTCCCTGGGCTGGAGCTGTAGTCAAGATGTGACTCAGCCCAGTAAGCTGGAAGCTGGCAAAGCAGCAGCTGCCCAAGCCCTCAGAGGTGCCACCCAAGCACCCATGAGAGGAACAGCACGAGTAGGAACTGGCAGGAAGGGGGCAGGTCTTAGGGTGTCTTCTGCTCAGGCCTCACCAAAACTGGGCCACTCTGTTCTTCGGTGGAGTCCTCACAAACTACTTCCCTTTAGATTTCCTGGAATTTTGCCCAATTCACAACCCCCTTTCCCTCCCAGTCACAACACACGGAGGAAAAGCGTGACTTCCCACTTCTATATTCAAAAGCAGTTTCACTTGGCTTCTAGGGCAGTGATGCAGAGCTTAGAGCTTTCAGTGACACACACTACCACGGTTCACGGGCAAGGCAGGAACTTTTTCCCAAGCAGCTGTGGTTAAGTCTGAACTTTGGCCACCTAGCACAAACCTTGCATCTTGCAGGAACTGCCTTCCCCTTCCTCAAGCAGCAACCCCTCTCACACCCCATGCAGGGACAGCACCCGCTCCTGACCCATCTCAGGAAGACGTGTCACCAGCCTGGTCCTCGCCTGCGCGTACACCGCCGGGACACTGGTCCAGTCGTAGCTACACAGCTGTCCACACCAGAGTTCGTTCCTGTGACAGCCTGAACGGTTAGCTTAGCAGGTGAGAAAGGAGCTCAGGACTCCTTCAGCTCTTAGCTGCCTTTTGAGTCCACATCCTGTAAGCCAGAATGAACCACACAGGGGAAACATGTAGTTGTGGTCACCTACTGCAGAAGTGAGTGCCTCCGTCTGGCTGGACTAAACACACCCACACCTCCATGTTTCCCAAGCTGAGAATTTAATAAACACAAGCATTTATTCTTTTAGGTGTTCTACTTTGATTAGTGTGACCACTACTCAGCTAGTCCGTTTAGGAATTTGAAAGACGACTGAGGAAGATTTCTGCCACATCCCAACCAGAAGACAACAGCTGGGTACCAAATTTCTTTATTTGAAGGAATTAAAGAACTTGAGTAGGTGTTCTGATACAATTCATAGAAAAGGTAAAGGTAACCCCAGCATGCATGTGCTGCCTTAGTGATGTTAGCTCTTGTCACTGTCCCCCAGGGTATGCTTGTCAAAGAGGTACTCTGCCATGCCGGACTCGGGGGCTCCCATCTTGCGCAGGTTGGTCACATAGTCACCCAGCTCTTTGATAGCCTTCACCTGCTCGTCCAGGTAGTGAGTCTCGATGAAGTCACACAGCTAGGAGGGGGAAGAAAGTCAGCTTCCTCCACCCCATGGACAGACTCCCTCGGCCGCCACCCAGGTCCCTGTACTCACGTGGGGGTCATTCTTATCAGTGGCCAGCTTGTGCAGCTCCAGGAGTGACTGATTCACGCTCTTCTCCAAGTGCAAGGCACACTCCATCGCGTTCAGCCCGTTCTCCCAGTCATCACGCTCTGGTTTCTGAGCAAGAGTCGCTAGATCAACCCCTCTGCAACCTCTGCCACGCCAGCCCAAGTCTGCAAGAACTGCCGTCTAATGCCCGTGTCCCTTCCAACAGTTCCCGCCTTACTGGCTGTGCCCAGGGCTGCGGCCCGTGTTAGCCTGGATGGGAGCTCCCACAAGCACGGAGCCATCACTGCACACAGAAGGGCCACCATGGCTCCTCAGACCCTCCCTCCCCACTCACCTTGATATCCTGAAGAAAGATCCGGCCACCGCGCTGGTTCTGCAGCTTCATCAGTTTCTCCGCATGCTCCCTCTCCTCGTGAGATTGGTGAAGAAAGTATTTGGCGAAGTTCTTCAAAGCCACATCATCGCGGTCAAAGTAGTAAGACTGAAAGTAAACAGGACCACTTTCCAGGGAGTGCTGCTGGGAGGGCTTTGCCTGCCTGTCCAGCTTACCCTTCTCACAGCTGGGCAAGAGTGGCCAGGTGTGTTCCAGGAAGGAACACTGATTTTTTTTTTTGTCTTTCTGAGACAGAGTCTCCCTATGCAGTTCAAGCTGGCCTTCAGCTCACTTTGTAGCCCAAGCTGGTCTTGAACTCGCAACAATCCTCCTGCCTCAGCCTCAGGAGTGCTGGGATTACAGGCGTGCGCCACCACGCCCGGCTGGGACTCTGATCTTTAAATTAGTAAACTGGTGGCATAAGCCTGTAACCCATCACTCAGAAGGCTGAAGCTGGAGGATCACTGAGTTCAAAGCCGCCTGGGCTACATCGTGAGACCCTATCTCAAGAAAAAACCCCAGGAAACTGAAACCTGGTCACTGAGAGTTGATTACTTCATGACGCTTTAGATTAGCACGGGCATCATCTCCCGCAGTGTTTGTAGGGAAACTGCTCCGGCCAGAGAGGCAACCCGCCTGTGCCTGGCCAGAGAGGGCGCGGAGTACTTGCCCCGCGGTTACTGTTTTTAAAACAGGCTCACGAGCTCTCCAGCTGCACCCGCAAAGTTCACCCCGGCAGGGGAGTTTGAGGCTGAGATCCGCGGCCGCCCCCGCCGCTGCGCCCCGGGTGCGCCCGCTCGATCGGGCGCGG
>NW_004955511.1:5743191-5771124 GCF_000276665.1 Chinchilla lanigera | reverse complement strand
GCTCCGGTCCGGGCCGGCCCGGGGCTGGGCGCGGGGGACTACAGCGCAGGGCCCCTTGGGGCCGGGGCTGGGATCAGAACCGCACCCCGGCCCGGGCCTCCTCGTGGAAAACCACGGCCGCGCCGAGTGCACGGCGTCTCGGGGACCGCGGACCCGCAGGCCACCGCTGAGCCCTGAAAAGCGGGACCGCCGAGTTACAGCCCTGGAGAGGCTGTCCGGCCGCGGGAGCGCGGCCCCGGCCCAGGCCCTCTGCACACGGGCCGCTCTGGGGGGAGGGACAGGGGTGCAGGGCCGGAGGACCCCTCTGCGAGGTCGCCCAGGCCTGCGGAGGCCTGTCCCCGGCCCTTCTCAGGACACGCACAGATGGCACCTGGATCCCCAGTCTTTCTTTAGAAGGGCAGCTCTGCCAAGATGAAAACATGCGGAGCAAGCCGGGCGTGGTGGCGCAGGCCTGTGATCCCAGCACTCGGGAGGCTGAGGCAGGAGGATCATTGAGAGTTCTAGATCAGCTTGGGCTACAAAGTGAGCTCAAGGCCCGCCTGAACTGCGAGACCATGTCTCAAAAAGACCAAACCAAACCAAACCAAACAAAAAAATATATATGGAGCTTTGGTGATGGCTCTGCGGGCCTCCCAGTACCCATGGCAACATGCGCACGCGGGCGGGAGGCTTTGGGGTAGTGAGCAGAGGAGGGAAGGCAGGAAAGGGACTCCCAGGCAGGGGGGCAGGCGCAGGGCAGAGTAAGGTGTTTGATGTGCACTCACCCACTCCCACGCTGAACGCAACCGTTACACACTGCGAACGTGCACCGTAATAAAAGTTCTAGAAACCGCACAGGGCTGGAATGCGGGGTGCTCGCTGGGGGGCTGGAGGGGTGGGATGGAGGCAGATCCGTTGGGGGCAGGTGCCGTGACCAGTGCTTCAGCCTCCCCGGCAGACCCTGGCCATGCCGCTCTAGTTTTGGTTTTAGAAACTCCCGCTGAGTCAACAGAAAAGCCAGCAGGGTGGGAGAACGTGGGTCCCCGTGTACAGATGGAAGAGGTGAAAGCGGACTTTCACGTGTGCGGGCAGCAGAAGCGGGAGAGAATGGCGCATGCCCACTCACTGAAGGCAGGGCCAGCGAAGGCCAAGCAGCGCTGCCTTCCTAGATGGCCACGCTCCGCCTTACAAGGGTGCCCGCTCGCCGCCTGAGACCTACAGGTCCAGTGCGATTTCCATAAAACGTGGCGGGTCTCAAAGCCCCCACGGAAGTCTGTGTGGGGAAGGGCATCTGGCGGAGAAAAGGTCAGGAGGGTGGGTTTGCCTGGCTGCTGTGAAGAAGGCGCCGTACACCCCGTGAGCTGGTGGCTCTGCTTGGCGACAGTAGTGCCCCAGAGCCGTGGAGACTCGGCGGGTGTGGGGTTGGCAGAGCTGCCACCGTGAAATTGGTGCTTCGAGTTAGGGGAGGAGGGATGGGCTTCGTCGAAGACGTCTGCATACCTGATAACCTGGGAAAGAATGGTTCATGCCGTGTTTAACAAGCCAAGCCTTAAAAAGGAGCCCAGAAAACTCGAGAAGAACGCGCGGAAGACGGTCTGTTATTCCTTGGAGGGGCTGTCCGAAGCCGTCAGGGACAGCCGGCAGGCTTCACCACTTGAGATGAAAAGCTGTGAGGCAGAAGTGAACAAAATTACACTGGAAACAACCGTGTTGGTGCCTGTAGCTCCTAAGTGCTGCGTATGTGTGTGGAATATTTAATTTCACCTGTAAACACTTAGCGTGGTGCTGAGAGCCGTCCAGGGCCTCTCTGCAGGCCAGGCCAGCGCTCTGCTGCTGGCTACTCCTCGTGCTCCCCCACCTTTTTTTGAGAGAGGGCCTCAGGATGTTGCTTAAGTGGTCTCGGGCTCGTGGGCTCAAGTGATTCTCCGGCTTTAGCCTCCCAAGTGCTGGGACTAGAGGATGTGCCCAGCCCCCAGCCCTGCTGGATGAGTGCTGATCGCGGCTGGTACGCATGCTTGGTTGTCCTCTCTCCCGTAGTGGGACTTGGGGCCCTGCAAGGCAGGCCTTGCTTCTGTCCTCGCCCTAGCATCCTGCAAGGGCTGGTCATGTAGCGCTGGCTCCCGAGCAGCAGAAGCACGATCAAATGTGGAGGCAGACCCGAGTCAGGCAGGAGGGCTAGGTTCCAGCCGGGTGACAGCAGAGGACACAGCCGCAGACCTGGGAGCCGCGGAGGGGACCCCACAGACAGGGAGAGGCAGCTGAGCGGAGAACATGGAGTGGGGTGGGGAGCGGGCAGGAGCCCCCGACTCCTGGCTACGCTGCTGGGCCAGGGGTTGTGAGGAAATGCAGGCGTGGAGGGGCTGATGTGGGAGCCAGCTGGGCAGAGCCGGGGGGAGCTGGACCCCGGGAGGCAGCGCCTGCCGCGGCAGTGGGCTCCGAGCTCGGAGACGCGCGCATGCGCAGCTGCAGTGGACAGTGCAGCAGCACCCGGGCCTGCTCGGCTGGGGCGAGGAGCGGCCGGCTTGCGTGCGCGTGCACACATGCGCCCAGGCGTACCCGCGTTTGTTTGGGCCCGATCCCCACTGTTGGGGAGCCCTGGGTGTCAGATCTGCCCTCTCCAAGCCTTCGGCGTCTCCACACGGGCTCTGTTGTGCGCCTCTGCTGACCAGGCCTCCGCCTGCTCCGCCCGAGGCTCCTCGTGACTCGGGGAGGCGGCAGCGGGGCGGGGCGGGGCTGGCCTGCCTCCGGGAACAGCTGCCTGGGGCGGCAGAGCGGGGAGGGACCGCAGGCCTGGGAAGAGCCAGGCTGCGATTGTGGAGGCCGCGGGAGGGTGGGCTGGGCCGCGGTGACTCAGCACTCTGCCAGCCCCGGGGCTTGGGGTCCAAAAGTGCTTCGTCATGCGGGGGAGGGGAAGGCCCAGGCTTGGGCCTGCGGCTCCGCTGTGGGGATTATCCTGTTTTCTGAGGGTCAAAGGCCAGAGGTGGAAGGAGGGGGCCTGTGCCGCCCCGTCCCTGCGCTGGGCCTTCCCACCTCATGGTGACTTAGCAGTAAGAAGGGTGGGGTGTGCTGAGGCTGGAAGGGGCTGGGGGTGTCCAAGTCTCTGGAGTTTCCGGATGAGGCGAGGAGGGTCAAAACCCACAGTCAGCCGCCCAAGCGCGAGCTGCATGCGATTCTGTCTTTATGGGGAGGTCATGGCAACCTCAGTGGGTTCGAGAAGACAGGTCCTCACCAGGCGTGGGGGCGCATGCCTGTAATCCCAGCACTGGGGAGGCTGAGGCAGGAGAATTGTTGCAAGTTCAAGACCAGCCTGTGCTACAAAGTGAGCTCAAGGCCAGCCTGAACTGCATAGGGAGACCCTGTCTCAAAAAGGCAAAAAAAAAAAAAAAAAAGTCCAGTCCAAGGCTGGACGCAGATGAGGTTCGGACCCTTGTGGGTTAAGTGCAGTCTTCGCACAAGGCCAGCATTGCATAAGTGTGGGGTTCCCTGCAAGTATGAAGGAAACTCAAGTGTGGAAATCGAGGAATCGGAAAAAACACCGCTCAATCAGATCTGAGGACATTCCTTGCATGGTGCAACTGTGACTCAGAGAGCGTGTCCCTGAAATCGCTTCCTGAAAGCCCAGGAGGCCACGTAGACCCCGGGCCGGCCCAGAACCGGCCTCTGCCTGGGTGAAAGCTCCAGGCGACTACAGTGCTCCGCTGCCTCCAGGCAGGGGAAGCCTCCAGGATTGCAGCCATGCCCCACACCTCTGTCCTGGCTGGCCGGCTGCTTGCTCTCTGCTCTCCCTCTGGACTTTGAGCTCCTTGTCACCTGTGTCCCCAGATGCCAGCACAGCCCAGGGGCCCTTGCAGTTCCTGCTGTCTGAAGCAGCTCAACAAGTCTCCCTGGAATCAGTCTGCTCCCTGGGGCACCTGGCCTCTACTTTTGGCCTAGGGGCTGCCCGGGAGGCCAGGGCTCCCCCTCCGTGTTCCCTTCCTTCCCCTTGGCCTGGTGTCTGCCCTTGTCCCAAGGCTCCTGGTTGGCCCTGGCTGGGCCCTCCGAGCTTCCACGCCCGCATCCGCAGTGTCTGGAGCCAGGCCTCTCTGGGCGCGGACGCTCAGCCGCTACCCAGCCACCTGGTGTCTGGGCCACCCCGTGGCTCAGCGGTGCTCTTGGTGGCTGAGCCAGGAGAGCCCCATGTGGCGGAGGTGGCAGGTGGGGGGCAGCCTCAGAGGGCAGGAGCAAGGACAGCAGCCCACACACTGTGGTGGGGACCACGCTGCCTTGGCCTCTCTTGGTCAGACCCTTGCTTGGTCTGCACCGGGCCTCATGTGTGGCAGAGGCTGAGACCTGGACAGGGGCACCTGTGCTGCTTCGGGGTGGGGACCCCAGACTGTGGCGGACGGGGAGAGTGGTGGCCAGAAGGAGGCGGAGCCCAGTGACCCGGGTGGCCTGGAGGCAGAGGTGGCTGGGTAGCTTCCTCCAGGTGCGGGGCTGCAGCTGGCCACCTGGCACAGGGAGCCCTGAGTGTGCCCGGCGAGGGCTGGGACAGGAGACGTCTGAGAAGCAAGGAGAGGCCCGTTCTCCATGTTCTGCTCACGGCCTGCAGGGGTGGCCTGCACTGTTCCCCTGGTCCCCTCTGTCCCTCTCTCCTCTGATGAAAACCGCCCTGGACCCTCTGCCCTGGGTACACAACTGTGGCTCCCAGTGGGCACTCCTGACTGGCGCTTCTCTCCAGCCCTCCAGCCCTTCCCTCTCACGGGGGCGGGGGCAGGGACAGCGGTCCTGGCCACACCAGCGCCCTGGCTGGAAGCTCCGGCCTGCAGCGCCCGGCCCCAGCCCTGCCGTCCTCTGCCACCATGCCCTGGGGGCTGTCGCGCTGCCCCCGAGGGGAGCCCTGTCCGCCTGGCCTTGGCAGTGCCTCACGTCCCCACCCAGACTCCGCAAAGTGAGACCCAGGTGTGTTTGCCTTGGACTCAGCCCCGGCCCGGCACTGCCTGCCTTTCCTGTCATTGCGGCCTGCGCCACCGGCCCTCAGCCCACAGTTGCTTCCCTGTGCCCCTCCTCAGGGAGCCCTGCGCTCCCACCAGGGAGGTGCAGGAAGGAAGAGAGTCCCTGGTCGCGTTTCCCTCAGGAGGAACCTGGGGTGGTCACGGGCCAGAGGAGGAAGCCAGGGGCACTGGGGCAACCGGGTCAGATGGGCGGAAGCACCGCGTGATTCCTGCAGGTGGGCGGCAGCGTGCTTGGGCCCATCCTTTGGGGTCACCGTTGAAGCTGGGCGGCTCTGACGGCCCCGCCAGTCTCCTCAGTGTCTCAGTGTGGGTGTGGGTGTGCGTGTGTGGGAGAAGGGGTGCAGATGTGTTCGTTTTCCCGGTGTGGGGGCCTCTCCGGTCCAGACCACTCCCAGCCTCTGCCCGGCCGTGCTGTAGATCCAGACTTCGCTCTGGGCAGCTGCTTCGTGCCCTTTGCTCCTGCCGTGTGCTAGAACTGGAAGGGCCCGGGCCCAGACTCAGGAGCGGACACGATCTCCCCGCTGCTGGCAGCACGGTTCTCAGCTGGCGTAAATCGTCTAAATGGCGACCGATTGCTCCGGGGTCACAGAGCTTCCAAGCCCGGAAGGAGCCTTTGAGTCTAATTTAGTTCTTCCGTTCAGTCACTCCAGGGCAGCTTCATGCCAGGGCCTGGGCCGGAGGAAGACTGAGGACCCGAGAGGGCGGCGCAGCAGCCGGGGCCCCACAGGAAGGGGTGCAGAGCCTTGGAGAAGGACCCCCACCAGCCTGCTGTCCTCAGGGTCCTCTGCTGCCAGCCCTGGGCACTGGGAGGGCGTGTCTGGTTTCCCGGGCTGAGTGGAGGCGGTGAAGGCTGCAGAGGCCGGAAGAGGAGAAGAGGGAGGCGAGAAAGAAACCCCAAAGCTAGAAAGAGCAGGCAGGGCGGCCCAGTGCCACACAAAGCGCTGCGGGCTGGTAATGACGCCCTGGCCCTCCATAATGGTGCCGAGGGCACCGCTGCCCGGTGATGTCACCACACGAGTGCGTGCCCGTGGAGACGCTGGCGTCAAGCCTGCCGCAGCCACCATCACCCCCAGGCTCAGCACGCGAGACTCGGGCATAATAAAGGGCTTCGGCAGCTGGCGTGCGGAGGAGCCCCGCCCTCGCCGAGGTCTGAGGGCAGACGCGGCTTAGGAAGACTCGTCTCCTGCAAACAGCTCTGTGTTCTGCCACAGGCAACGCCACGTCTCGGGTCTCGGCGCCACTCCCCTGGGGAGCGTGGATGGCCGCGGCGGGGGACTGACACCCCCCGGGCTGGTGTGGGGCACTTGTCAACGTCAGCACCAGGGCGAGCGGTGAAGGATTCCATTCCCAGGGCACGCATGCTGGGGTGTGTGCAAGGAGAGATAGAAAAATTACATAGAGAGTTTAAATCTTTGAAAGTTTGTTATAGTAAAAGATGCATTGCCCAAGATGATAGGATTGGTGTGTTCCAAGGGATTTACAGGATCGATGATTGTGTTTTTTCCTGTGATACTTTTTTTTTTTTTTGCCTTTTTTTGAAATAGGGTCTCACTATGGAGTTCAGGCTGGCCTCGAACTGGCAATGATCCTCCTGCCTCAGCCTCCCAAGTGCTGGGATTACAGGCATGCGCTACCATGCCCAGATACCATGGTACATTTTTTTTTAGCTTAAACATTCATCATGTTGTGAGACCTTCCATTGATTACCCATTTACGGCGACTTCAGTCAAATAAAAACATGATACTGTGTCGTTATCTGCCTTATACGTTGGACCTGGCACCAGGTGACTTCTGTCTCTTTCCTCAATGTCAGAATGACCATGGAAAGGAAACTGTTGAATCAGTTCAGGACATCGAGTTACCAGGACAGGGCAACTAAAGACACTCAGGAAAGAGGTCTCCAGAGCTGCTGCAGAAAGTGGCCAGGAACATGGGATAAGTGTGTTGGAAGCAAAGGGGAGGGCTTGAGGGGAAATCATGGTTATGTGTCTCTTACTGTAATAACTTCTTAAAAAACTTAAATAATATTTGCGTTTTTTGATCACACTCTGCACCTGAAATTCACTTGATAGCAACTTGGAGGGAAGCTGAACAATGAATCCATTCTTTCAACAAGTACCTGCAGGGCAGCTGGTGCCCAGCCCTGGGGTCAAGTCTTGGAGACGCAGTGAGTAGTGCTGTAGGCAGCTAAGTTAGATAAAAATATCACAGGCAGTCGGACAAGGCCAGGCCCTCAAAGAAGCCTGTATGGAAAATAAGATACCTGGCAACTTTGGAAGAGACAGGTACTTCTGCTGCAGCCAGGCCTCAAGACAAAAGATTTATTTATTTATTTATTTTATTTATTTTTCTTTTGTCTTTTTGAGACAGGGTCTCACTATGCGGTTCAGGCTAACCAACCCCCTATAGGAGAAGCCCTTGTTCTGTATTCATGCCCGCTTGCTATGTGACTGTTCCCCATTTGATCCCGATTTAATCAATTTTACCTGATCAATTAAATTGTAATCTTATTGGTTGACCATGGTTTTGTCCACCTCATGCCTACCTTGTAAGTTCCCCGTGTTTCCCACCTTGGACCTGCCTCACTTCGTAGATTTGCTCTATAAAAACCCCTAGAAAAGGCAGGATCATGGGCAACCCACTTGGACCCCCTTCTGTCCCTCTCTGACAAAAACTTTCTTTCCCCCAGTAAATACATTCTGCTCCCTTTTTTTTTTTTTTGAGGCAGGGACTCACTATGCAGTTCAGGCCGGCCTTGAGCACACTTTGTAGCCCAGGCTGGTCTCAAACTCACAATGATCCTCCTGCCTCAGCCTCCCTAGTGCTGGGATTACAGGTGTGCACCACCATGCCCTACATTCTGCTCTTAACCTCCGTTGTTCCTAAGATTCATTCGTCGATTTTAGAGAACACAAACTCATCCCAGATATCTTTCAGGCTGGGGTTTCTCACCCCTAGGTCAGCAGGACTCCCAGACACCCTGTTCCTAGGGTCTCTCCCTGACAGCCACCAACCCGGCCTCGAGGGTGGGGCCCTCAGAGTCCACCAGCGGGTCTTGGGCTCAGTGGCCTGACAGGCGGCAGCGGGCTGTGGCTGCCCGCCCTCTGGTTGCCACCCTCCTTCAGCCCCCGTTCCCCCGAGCACTGCCGGTCTGCCTCAGTCCCCCTCAGGCCCTTCCTACCCCACACTGTCCCCTCGGCTATGGAAGACCCTCTCTCCAGCCCGCTGTGCCGATCCAGCTTCCAGGAGCCGACCCGGCAGGGGGCTCAGTGGGTGTCCCCACGAGGTGAGCTTGTTGTGGGCCTATCAGGCGGTGCTCCTGGCACGTGGGGTCGCTGTCTGCTGCCAGGGTTGTGGAGGGTGTGTGTGGGAGGCCCAGCCTGTCTCCCTGACCACTTTTTTTTTTCTGTCTTTTTAAGACAGGGTCTCGCTGTGCAGTTCAGGCTGGCCTTGAGCTCACTTTGTAGCCCAGGCTGGTCTTGAACTTGCAACGATCCTCCTGCTTCAGCCTCCCGAGTGCTGGGATTACAGGCGTGCGCCACCACGCCCAGCCTGACTGCTTTTCGAGGTTCCCAGGTTTTAGCCTGCTGGTGTCCGTCAGGCACAGACCCGAGGGCCTGTGAAGGACTTGGATGTCACAAGAGATGTCACTTGGCTTCTGGGTGTGGCCCTGGGTGCATGGGTAGAGCTGGGAGACCCCACATCAGCTGGGCTGACTTGGCCTTTGGACAATAAAACCCAGGTCGCAGTAGCAAGAGCAGATGAATGGTGAATGTGCAGTACCTAGGAGGAGTGCAGGCACAGCTCCATCAGGGTGCCCAGATGCACTGCCTTAGGCTGTGCCCCTTCCAGCACCGGGGCCTGCCCTGGGCTGGGAAGGGGCCCGGTCCCACCTGTAATGCCAGCACTCGGGAGGCTGAGGCAGGAGGATTGTTGTGAGTTCGAGACCAGCCTGGGCTATAAAGTGAGCTCAAGGCCAGCCCGAACTGCATAGCGAGACCCTGTCTCAAAAAGATCAAAAAAAAAAAAAAAAAAGACAGAAATAAATATGTGTATATGTATTTTTAATCCTCCCTTCGTAGATAAATACCTGTTTCTGAGCCCATGACGTACCCCCGTCCACCTTGCTTTTCTTTTGTGACGGTGGCCCAAGGCTCGCCCGTGAGCTGTGTCTTTCTTGCCCGCAGACTCTGCAGTGTGGGGTGCCGTGCTTACTCCCCAGCCCTTCCTGACGACAGACATGGCCGTCACAGTGGAGCTGACACAGAGCCTCCTCCCAACCCGCCCGTCGCCCGCAGGGAGCCCGCAGGGGAGGCGCCCAGGGTGCTGCAGGTACAGAGGGCAGAGGCTCCCGGGGCTTGGCACACTGCCCGGTTCCCGCCGGGACGGCCCACGTCACATCCCACAGCGCTGAGGCGAGCGCTGCTTTCCTCACTGGCCGGACAAGAGAGGGTTCTGTCTGATTTTTGGATTTGGGCCAGCGTGGTCGGTGAGAAACAGCTCCTCGGCCCAACTTGCGTTTCCTTCTCTCTAAGCAAGGCCGGGCGTCTTTCCGTGTCGGTTCAGAGCGCTGGCCTTTTGGATCTCAGAAGCTCGCGGTTTATAGTGGAAATACTAGTACATTTTATACTCAATATATAAATATTGTCTGAGATGTATGTTGCGATATTTTTACCCGTCATTTACACTTTGCTTGTTTGTGGATTTAAATGTCTCTGGACCCGTTGGTTGCCATTGAGCACGCAGCTCCTTCAGACCCGCCCCCTTGCCCTCCACCTCCGGCACTGGAGTTTATCTGCGCCTTCGCTGAGGTCTGTCCGGCCTCAGCGCTACCCGGCCCTGGTCCCTGCGGCCCACACCCAGTCTTTCCTTGGCCCTGGCACCGACGCCCGGGCCCTGTGGCTTGGACACAGCTGTCTCTGGCACCGAGAGTTTTCCAGATGCACAGTGAGAGGCATAAAGAGGCATAGAATTTTTGTTCATCTGTTGTTTGTTTTTTGAGACAGGCTCTTACTCTGTAGCCCAGGCTGGTCTTGACCTCCTAGCAATCCTCCTGCCTCAGCCTCCTAAGTGCTGGGATGACAGGTGTGCCTCCACATCTGGCTTAGGCAGGGAGACTGGAGTGTGGGCCCTTAAGGGAGAGGAGCGCTGTGGTACGAGCTGGGGTTCACTCGGACGTGCGTCCTCACGGTGACCTAGGGTGTGGTAGCCGCTCTCAGTGTGTGTCAGAGTCTGAGGCTCGCCGCCCACTCCCCACAGGAGCACCCGCGGCTCACAGGGGAGCAGCACGCCGTCCACAGTGGCTGCACCACCTCAGGGGTTGTTTTGGTGTGAGCTTCCTGGCAGGGAGAAAGGCTTGAGTCGCTTTTGTATCCTGAAGGTATGAGGTTTTTTGTTGTTGTTTTTGCAGTTTTCCTTAAAAGTACAATTTCACAATTTCAACTTTCCTCATCTTCTACTGACCTTGATTCTTCCTCTCCTGTTGGACGTTGTTCACCCCAGCCCAGGCGGCTTCTGGGGTGTAGCAGGCTCCTAACCAACAGTACAGCCCCTTGCTCCAGGCCCGAGTGTCAGGTCGGAGGCAAAGGCTGGGGCTGGGGAGGCTCGCACCCGGGCTAGCGGACCCCGAAGCAGCGTTCTTCCTGAGCCAGGCAGGGCTGTCATACCCCATCTGCTCTCCCATCTGAGCGTCTTAAAAACATTACTTCCTGACGTGTCTGATTTAATGCAGCTGAAAACCTGTGCCCAGGGCAGAAAGTCAGCACTGTCCCGCCCCACGCCCGGGGCGGGAGAACCACGGCTGCCAGGCCCAGGAGGGACTCTGGCCCTGCCTCAACCTCCTGCAAGCTCTGGGGGAAGGTGAGGGGAAGCTGACCACCGGACAGGTCTTTAATGACGAGCCACCACTTTTTTCAGTATACAGAGAAATAAAAGCACTTTCCAGTGGGCACAGTGGTGCCTGCCTGCCATCCCAGCACCTGGGAGGCTGAAGCAGGAGGATCACCGTGAGTCTGAAGCCAGCCTGGGCTGCACGGTGAGTTCAAGACCGGCCTGAACAGCATAGTGAGGCCCTGGCTCCATAATAAATAGACGAATATGCTTTCCGGAAGACGGGTTTGGCCCTTGTTTTACAGGGGAAGCGGTTGTTCATGGACACCAGGGTGACTCTGCTGACTGCTTTTTGGTGAGCTGCGCTGTGCTAGTTACTTTCTAATGAGAGCACAGCGCCCAGCGTGGCCCACGGGTGTGGGCAGCCACTGGGCGAGGCCCCTCTCTCCCCTCTCCAGAGAGGCTGTGCGATCCCTCAGTTCACTCCAAGGTCACTGTGAGGGTCGATGACGTATGTGACCGCACTTTGTCATTCTATTTGTTTGTGTATTTATTGTGTGTGTGCGTTTGAGGCAGGGTCTCACTGTGTAGCCCAGGCTGGCCTCGCACTCATGGCAGTGCCCCTGCCTCAGCCTCCTGAGTGCTGAATGACAGGCGTGCGCCACCTCGCCCGGCTGTGACTGCACTTTGTCACCTACCCAGGTGCTCTCAGGGTCCCGCTGTTTCCTTGGCCCTTGTTTTGCAGCCTGTCCCCCCGCAAACGGCCCACACAGCCCTTAGCTCTCCCAGGTGACAGCGTTTAAACCGTCAGCGTTACAGTGGCTTAGCAACCATGGTGCCCGTGGCTCTCAGGGCCTGGAGCTTCCTCACCGCACCTCTAATGAGACTCCATTCACGGGGAACCGGGGACGCCGGGGGAGCCTCCTGTCCCAGTGCTGGCCCCGTCTGGGTCGGGCCCAGCGGCGAGGGCCCAGCTCCTGGACCGGAGGGAACCAGAGGGAGGAAGACGGGACTTAGCCCAAGCTCTGGGGCCGACCGACCTCTGTCCCTTAGGCGCCATCCCACACGCACAGGCCGGCTGGCCCTGGCGGGCACCCCCAGCAGGGGTTCTGAGCAGCCCCGCCCACACCCGCCTCCACCCTGGTAAAGAGAGATTCTAGCCCGGCTGGCAGCGCCACGGGCGAGAAGGTGACGGCTGGGCGGCCTCAGCCCCGGCTGTGACTCTGGTGTCCGGGTCCCCTGGGTGCCGCGGCGAGGTCCCCAGCCGGTGAGCTCCTGGGGGCACAGCCTGGCCGGGGGTGGTTTGCTGATGCTCCTGCAGGGAGGAGCCGTGGGGAAGGGGTGCCGCGGGCACCGTGCTCTTCAACGCAATCTCCAGTTGTGGGCGCAGTGTGGAGTAGGAGGTGTCCCCAGCCCGGGCCAGCCGTGGGCCTTGGGGACTTCGTTGCAGCCACGCCCAGGGAGCCGTGACCAGCTGGTTCCCCTCAGCCATGAACACCACTGCGAGCCGCCGGCTCCGTCCAGCACAGCTGCGGGCAGGGGCGCTGGGGGGTGACAGGACGCGCTGGGCGGCCCCTCCAGCCCGCCTGGTGCAGCCCCGTGACTCCTTTGCTTCTCTGCTCTGCCACTTCCTTCTGCTCCAAAGTCCACCCTGGAGCAGTCGCACGCTGGGCCCCGGGACGCCTCGTCCGCCCTGGAGCCCACCCGCACCCTGCTCTTCCGAGGAGGCTGAGGACACCACGCAGGGGAAGCCTGGGAGGCCCAGCACGGGGTTTCCAGAGGAAGTGAAAGTGGACGCCCAGGCCAGCTGCTGAGCCCTGCAGCTGGCTCTGCCCGCACCCGGGACAGACTCACTTCCCTGAGCCAACACTGCCCACCCCCAGTGGACCACAGGACCTGGCCACGTGTCTGTCACTGTGTGTCCCTGAGGTCTGGCCAGAGATGTGGCACTTAGACACCAAAGAGCAGCCCCCTAAGAGAGGCTCTGCTCCCTCTGCCCCTCCTCTCGGGCGAGCCACTGCCCCCGGCCCCAGCCCTAATGACACCCGGGAGTGGACAGGAGACGGCAGGTGGAAAGGACTTTCCCAGGACCGCGAGGAGCTAAGACGGGACAGACCTGTGTGCAGCAGTTCTGACCAAGTGCCGAGGCAGCCTCGGGCCGTGCCTGCAAGCCCACCGGGGACAGGGCGGGGCACAGACTGCGGTCACTCAGGGCTGCGAGTCCTACCCGCCCCCAGGTGTCCCGTGAGGGGTGTAGCAGGGAAGGGGAGCGCCGGCCTGGGTCGCCTGCCAGCCGGCTGCAAACAGGGCGGGAGCACCGGGACAGGTGCTGACCCGGACGCCGGCTCCCATTTGCTGTCACCAGGGCAACAAGGGGCTTCCTCTCGCCCAGAATACCCAGTTGGGTTCAGTCTTCCCTTGTAGGAGGGCTTGCAGGGACACGGAAGGGCACCAATGAGACGGCGCTGCTGGCGGCCCGGGGGAAGCGACTTCTAGGCCTCAAGGAGTCGGTTGGTGCTTATCGGCCTTGGACAGCTGGGTGGAGGAGGAGACGCGGTTTCCTCACGTGGGTGGGCACCTCCCCGGGCCGGGGTCGCCTCAGGAGTAACGCAGAAACGGCAGCCGCCCAGCAGTCGAGGTGCGGATAGGACACGCTGGGTCAGAAAGTTACGAATCCCAAAACGTTCTGCCTGGGTCAATCCAATATGGCGAGAAGCGTGTGTTTGCATTCCACAGTTTGTCTCGCTAAGGAGCTGGGGCTGTGTCCTTTTGACTCTTTCTCCCAGGCCTTCAAAGCGGCCAACATAGACCAGGGACCTCCAGCCAGAGCCCAGGAACAGCCACGTGGCAGGCCGGCTGGTTTCCAAGAAGGGCGGAAGACCGTGCCGCAAGGAGAGGGGGTTTCCTCGGCGGGGCGCTGGGCAGCTGCACACCCAGAAGGAAGATGCGGCCTCACCTCACGCCACAGATGGGGGACGAGGACCTCAGCGTTCACGTCAGAGCTCAAACGATAGACCCTCGCAGGGGACCGGAGGCACAGGCTCCCCATCTCGACTTGGGCTCAGATCCTCAGGCACAGCACCGAGAGTGCGGCAAGCAGCGCGAGAAAGCAAGGTGCAATTAGTGCCACCACAATTTAAAACTCTTGTGTGGTAGACACCATTGTTGCCACGCACACACACCCTGTCTTTTGTCACATGAGGCCCTCTGTCACCTTGGCCCTGTTAGCAATGAGACCATCAAGGATGTGGCCCCAGACTTTGCATGAGCTCAAATGAACCTCTTTATAAAGTTTAAAAAACAAGGAGGGCTGGGCGTGGTGGCGCACACCTGTAATCCCAGCACTTGGGAGGCTGAGGCAGGAGGATTGTTGCAAGTTCAAGACCAGCCTGGGCTACAAAGTGAGCTCAAGACCAGCCTGAACTGCATAGTGAGACCCTGTCTCAAAAAGACCAAAAAACAGTCCCCCGCAAAAAAAAGAACTTCTTGCCCTGGGAGCCCTTGGGTGTCCTCTCGGCCAGCTGGGCATTTGACAGGGCACGGCCCTCTGGCCTTGGAAGCTCCTCCTTCTGTCACTATAGCTGGCCCAGGTACGGCCACACAGGGTCACCACATGGCCCAGAGGGTTCGAGAAGGAGGAATCCACAGCTGGTCCCGTCAAACTTTCCTCTGCTCCTGCCAAGAGCGGGGGTCAGGGGCCCCACTCCAACCCTGCTCAGGAGCCGGCTGTCCAGTTGCGGTGCAGGGGACACGCTGGAGTCCTCTGCACCCTACTTGGGGTGAAGAGCCCCCTCCCATCTGTCGGCACCGCTCGACCTCCAGAGACCTCCCTGCAAGCCAGCGCCTTCCGGGGCGCGAGCCGTGAGGTGACCCGGGGTCCCCGCGCTGGTTTGCAGGCCTCGTCACTCCGCTGTCGCTCACAGATGGCGCCTGACAGCCAGGTTTCACGGCAGTCTCTAGTCGCACTCGGGATTTCATCCCTGTGTTTTCTACTCTTTGCAGCTGAGCACATCCCACTGATGTCAGTCACATCCCCTTTGGAGATGAGACAGCCCTTAGTTTTTCCCGAGAAAGGGACGGGTCCCCCCCGCAGCCTTCCACGTGGGTGCGTGTTCTTGTCTCCTGGATCTGGAGACTCAGGTGGAGGAGCAGGAAGCCCTCGGCCTGGGGTGGGGCCAGGCGTAGGGTGGACGTCCCAGCAGTGCCGCCGCAGCCTCTCCCTGCTCTCCCCACAGCAGAGCCCGCGGGGTGTCCCTCGGACATGGGAGGCGTTGGGTCTCTCCTGGGTCGATGGCAGGCAGGGTGGAGATGTGACTGCTGGGCCAAAGGCCCACAGCAGGGAGCTGAGCTCCTGCCCCAGCTGGCACCGCTCACCGCGTGTCCCAGCTCCCCACCACCCGAGGTCGAGCGCTCCAAGCCCCCGCAGTGGACAGAGCTCTGGGCTCGGGGACAGCACCGCCCTGTCGCTGCCTCCAAGCCTCTCCCCTGCCTGGTGAGGCGAGCCACTCACAAGAGCCACTCCGCAGGGACCTGCAGCCCCAGGGTCCCCAGGGCTGCGTCCGAGGGCGTGGGGCGGGTGGAGGGCAAAGATGAATCGGGGAGACAGAGTCAGGAGAGATCAGCCCCTGGGTCTGCTGCCGGCCCCCTGCAAGTGTGGACGGGACCAGCTTGGAGCTTGGGGGTTCCGGGCAGCTGGGATCCAGGCCTCGGGAAAGGCATCTGAGGTCGGCCTCTGGCCCCTTGCCTCCCGGAGGCCCAGCCACTGGAAATTGCCATCTTTCCTGCGGCCTCCTGAGGAGCAAGTTGAGGAAAGACCTGCCTGCAGGCCTCTGGGTGCAAATCCCTCCCTCCCTGCACGGAAGTGGCCGGCCTCCCCGGTGACCACCTTCAATAACGGACAGCAGCGGCCGGGTCAGGAGGCGGGGGCTTCTGCGTCAGGGCGTGCGCCTCACCCCGTCAGTCTTTCAGCCAGGCTGGCGCCTGAGCTCACCTGATGGATGGTGAGACAGGTCCGCGCAGCCACAGCCAGGTGCGCCTCCCAGGGCAGGGCCACCCAGTAATGAAACGTTCTCCCGGGCCAGGGAGGGGGCTGAGTAGAGGGCAGCCAGGCTGAGCTGCAGACTCGGGATTAGCGGGAAGAGCTGAGCAGAGGGGACGCCCAGGCCCACACCAGGACCCCGAGCTGTGGGTCAGGTCTCCAGCGGAAAGCGCAGGAGGGCCAAGGCTTGCTGTGAGTCTGACCACAGGACAATCAGCCCGGCGCTCCGGAGCAGCTGCCGGGTCTCTGGGTTCCGGAGACCTCGGGGCGAGGTGAAGCAGGGGCAGAGCCGTGGCACTGGGCCGCGGGCTGGGAGCTGGGGCAAGGGAGGAGCAGCGTGGCCCAGAACCAGCCCCGGTGCAGCCCCAGGAGAGCAAGGACGGCGCGGGAAGGGCTGTTGGGTCTGGTGTCACTCAGCCGCGGCAGAATGGGGCGAGCACAAGACCAGCACAGCGACCGAGCCGGGCGAGCAAGAGGACCAAGGAGGAAGCCAAGGACGGGACCCGTGGCCCCGGAGAGAACAAAGGCCGCAGCGTCCTCCACGTGGCACAGAGGGACTCGGAGCCCTGCCAGGCACAGGGACAAGCACCCCACTGTCCGGCTGGGCCCAGAGGGGGCGCTGTCCGGAGACAGAACATCGCCTTTGCCCAAGTTCCGACCTGCTGACTTGGGGGGGCTTTCGCGCCAGGCCTGAGGGTCACAGTGTTTCCCAGGGACGCTCATGGCAGATGGCGGGGTTGGCAAGGGGGCAGCCCCAGCCCCGGCCTGGGGGCCAGCGCCTTGTGGGTCCTGAGGAGCCCGGTCTGGCCCTGCACAGTGCCTCGGATGAGGGACGAAGGGCGAGGTGGCCGGGGCGTGGCCTTGTGCCTGGGCAGCCCCCAGCTTAGGACCTGGGCGTCGGCCTGAGTCCCCAGCCTGGGGTGAGAAGCTGAAGGCGTGCCCCCTGGAATCCATAGCCACAAACAGGAGCCGAGTGGGGCGGAGATCCAGGAAGGGGCTCCCCGCGAGGGCGGGGCGGTCCAAGGTGCCCGGATGGCGGGAGCTGCGGGGCTTTGCGGGCCGGGCAGTGACTCAGCGTCTTGTGCCCAGGGATTTCAAAACAGCGTGGGCGAGACGCATGGGGCTTTGTGGTGACCTCAGCGGGGCTGCCCCGGGCACCACGACCGCAGAACAGGACACAGGTGGCCGCAGCTTCCCAGCAGTTCCCGAGTTGCAGAGGGGAAAGGCCAGACATCGTGACTGGCAGGAAAGTCACCGCTGGGCACTGTTTTCCATGACGCAGCCCGGCTCTCAAGCCCTCGGCAGGGACTTCCTGTTGCTGCGGGTAGCAGGACCACACCGGTGTCGGGCTGGCGCTCTGGCCCGGGCTCAGTGAACATCATCCAGCCCCGACCGACCCCTGTGTCAGCTGGCCACCCACGCCACCAACAGGAAGTGCCCAGGGCACAGTGTGAACCCGTTTTGTGCGAGGCAGAAACCGAGGCCCAGGCGTGGTGGGCGGGGGGAAGGCGCCTTGGGCACACAGCCCATGATCCACCAGCCTTTTCCTGTGACAGCGATTCCTCAGCCAGGGGCGGAGGAGGCGGGGGTTGCCGAGGCTGCCCTGCCCCCTGGTCGTCGCCGGGGTGTGAAAGGGCCAAGCAGGGCCCTGCGTGGGGGTCCCTGCGAGTCACCCCAGCTCAGTGGCGCAGCCCACAGGAGCATCGGTGCCTGTGTGTGCGTGTGTGCATCCACTCACATGTGTGTGCCCCAGCCACCCCTCCCTCCTCCCCCCACTGCGCGTGTCACAGATCTTGTTTTCTTCCCACGGCTCAGGCACTGGCGGCAGAGCCAGGCCCGGGGCTGCACTCCGGGTCCTGAGCTCCAGGCTGGAGTTTCTGCCTGCCTGACAACGCCCAGGCAGCCTCAGGGTCCCCTATGCAGGCAGGGACGCTCCCAGGGGAGACAGGAAATGACTCGCAATACCCTCTTCACCCCTGCCACCCCAGAGGCAGAACACACTCCCCGCCTGGACTGCAGGCCTGGCTGAGCCTTTACCTGCGGCCAGCAGCAAGGCGAGGGGCAGCGTCCTCGTCACCCCGAGGCCCAGGCCCTCACCCGCGTGGATGAGGCCCCTGTGGCACCCCTGGGTGCAGCAATGGCTTCCATACTGCGCTGTTGCTCCAGGGCGACTGCACAACTCAGGCCTGCAGGGAGGGAGCAGGCAGGGACTCTTGATCCACACCAGGTTCCCGGAGCCATACTGCCCGGTACCCAGGCAGCGGCCCCCTCCTGCCTCATGGTCGTCGGAGCTTTGAGCCCTTCCTCTTCTCCTTCTCCTCTTCTTTTGCAGGACTGGGGATCGAACCTGGGACCTTCTCGTGTAGCTACAGCCCTTTTACAATTTTGAGATAGGCCCTCATTAAGACGCTGAGTTAGCCCATGTCCTCCCGCCTCAGTCTAAAACCCTTGGGATAACAGGGGACTTCTTTTTTTTTGAGACAGGCTCTCACCATGTAGTCCAGGCTGGCCTCAAATTCATGACGATCCTCTTGCCTCAGCCTGTGTGCGCCACCACAGCTGGCCCATACTTTTTGATAATTGCTTGTTTTCCATTATGTCTTACCACCCATCTGGGCACCCTAAATTAGACAGCTGTTTTGGGTCTTGCTATAAAAGGAGGCTTGTAGGAGCTGGGGATTTAGCTCAGCAGCACAGCGCCTGCCTGGCAAGTGCAAGGTCGTGAGTTCGATTCCCGGTACCGGAAAAAAAAACAAAACAAAATAAATAAATAAAAGGAGTCTTGTGTTTTGGGGGCCACGTCATTTGCCCTGTCTGGTTTATGGGACTCATTGGGGTTTTGTGCTGCCACGGGGTTAATTTCTGTCATTCTGTAGTGTCCATCACATGAACATTATTTATGTTACTGTTGGTGGATTTTATTTTACTTAATTTTATTTACTTATATTTATTTATTTGCCTTTTTTGTGACAGGGTCTCACTAGGCGATTCAGGCTGGCTTTGAGCTCACTTTGTTGCCCAGGCTAGTCTCGAACTCGCGAGGATCCTCCTGCCTCAGCTTCCCCAGTGCTCAGATTACCGGCGTGTGCCACCGTGCCCGGCTGTTGGTGGATTTTAAAACTCTCCCCAGCTTCTTGCCCATTACAAACAATGCCATGCAGAGAGCCTTTCTGTGTCCCAGGGTGATAAACACTTTCTGGCAAGAGCTGCAGATGCAGACGCATCGGGCTTTGTGTCCACATCTGGCTTCTGTCCTGAGCCTGGGGGGCTTGGGCCTGGCCGCCTTCACCTTGGGGCAGCCACAGCTCTGCCACCTGGTTCCTGAGCAGGTCCTGCAGCAGCCCTGCTCCTCCACCTTGTCCATCCTCGCCGCTGGCCGGTGGGCAGAGGGCAGGGTCCCCGCCCCCACCCTGCCCGCTGGGACCAGCCCCCCAACTGGCTCAGCGCCACCTCAGGTGTCCCCAGGGTCTGACCGCGTGCCACTGTGAGGCTGTTTCCTGAAAGCTCTCACCCGAGCGCCTGGTTGCTTCTCACACTCTCACACACACACACACACACACACACACACCAGTGCTGATCACTCCCTGGAGGAAGGAGATGAGCTGCTGCAAAGGAGGCGGCGCCCCAAGTGTCAGACAGAGGCCGCTGGACTGCCGCGATTAGGAGGCCGGGCCTGCAGCCTGCGTCCCTGGTGGCGCCGAGTGACGTGGGCACGGGGTGGAGGGGTGAGGGCTGGTGGGTGGGGCGGGGCGGAGTCACGGCGGGCACCACCATGCCCAGCGGTCCTCCTGCCTTTATTTATACTTGGGTTTCTCCTATAAGAGAAGCCATCTGATATGTAAGCTTGTGTGTCTGATTTATTTCACTTAACTGTCTTAAGGGGCATCCATTTTTCGACAGCTGACTCAGGTGTATCCTTCTTTAAGGCAGAGCAATATGCCACTGTGCATAAAAATCACACTTTCTGTATCCGTTCATCTGCCGATTCCAGGATTCAGCTTTTGTGACCCGTGCTTCTGGCAAAGGCCGTTTGAGATGTTCGGGTTGTGCTGGGGGAATTCTGCTCCCCAAGGCTTCTGTCTCAGTGTTTTGGGGCGAGGCTGCCTGCCCCAGAGGCCGAGGAACTGGCTCCAAATGAACTGCCTTTGGGACGGGCCGGGCGCTAGGTTGGGGAGCGCAGCACCTCACAGGGGCTGGTCCTGCAGCTCAGGTGGGAAAGAAGAAGGACCGTGGTGGAGACTCCAGCCTCTCCGAGTCTGCCGAGCAGCGAGTCCCCGGAGCTCTGAGCCCCAGGGGAGGCGACAGTGGAGGTGCCAACCACAGAGATGACACACTGGAGCCACCAGGCTTCTCACCGCTGCGCCGTTCTGGAGGGAATGGAGGGAGCCCTCTGGAAACAGGGGCGTCTCTGAAGTAAACACTCTGGTCTGTGAGGCCGGGACTGCTGTGTTTGTTTTGCTTTTGGCTGGAGAGGAAGGAAAGAATGCGTGGGTGAGACTGGCTGGATGCCAAAGGGCTGCCTGGGCAACGAAAGCTCACAATGACTCAGGCCTGTAGCTCAAGGTTGTTTATACCCTGGGGTCGTAAAACCAGGCTCGGGGAGCACTGCTAGTGTAGCCCACAATCTGCCCTGACCTGATTGCTAATGTCAGCTGTACCCAGGAGGCCATCAGTGTCACCGTGCCCAGGCAGCATGGGCACTTCCTGTGGGAATGCAGGAGTACTTCCTGTGGGGAATGCAGGAGTACTTCCTATGGTGAATGCAGGGGCACTTCCTGTGGGAATGCAGGGGTACTTCCTATGGTGAATGCAGAGGCACTCCTGTGGGAATGCAGGGGCACTTCCTGTGGTGAATGCAGGGGTACTTCCTACGGGAATGCAGGGGTACTTCCTGTGAGAATGCAGGGGCACTTCCTGTGGGAATGCAGGGGCACTTCCTATGGTGAATGCAGGGGCACTTCCTGTGGGAATGCAGGGGCACTCCTATGGGGAATGCAGGATTACTTCCTACGGGAATGCAGGGGCACTTCCTGTGGGGAATGTGCAGACTTGGGCCCCCTCCCGGGTCCTTGGTTTCCTGTGACTCCTGCACTGCACCCTGAACCCTAGAAACGCAGGGCAGAGGCAGAATGTGGGAACCCAGCTCATGCCTTGTCCTTTCGCTCAGCAAAGAAGATCCTTAGGGTGTACCCTTTGCCTCTGCAGTGTCCCCCCCAGACCTCTTCCAGAAGATTCTGTGCCCTGCTGATATGGGGCCTCCAAATGTTATAGGGGAAATATTATAACTCCCAACCTGATGGATGTCCGATAAGCCAAGTTTGTGTTCCCCAACATCAAAGAATGAGTTGTAAGGAACAATGGAGGTTTGGTTTTTTTTCTTTTTTTTCTTTGTCTTTTTGAGACAGGGTCTCACTATGCAGTTGAGGCTGGACTTGAGCTCACTTCATAGCTCAGGCTGTCCTCAAACTTGCAATGATCCTCCTGCCTCAGCCTCCCAAATGCTGGGATCACAGGCATACACCACTACGCCCAGCTTACAATGGAGGTTAACAGTAGGAAATTTTATTGAGAGCCTCACAGCTCCCATGAGGCAGGAGGGGACTCGAATAGGTTGGGGTCTGAGTTTTCCAGAGGAGGTTTTATAGAGCAAAACCATGAGGTGCGACAAAACTGTGATCAACCAGTAAGATTATAAGTACAGCCGCTTGGGTAATGCTGATCCAATGGGGAAGCAGGTCACCTAGCAAGGGTACAAGGGGACAACAAGGACCACTGATGTCTAGCCAAACTTTATTGGACCAGGTGATGCCAATTATGGGCTATTGCTTATCCCTGGGGAGGCGTGCAGTCCTGGCCGTTCTGTCGTTTTAGGCCCGGCCTTCAGTGGATGAGCCTGCAGCCATGGTGCAATGTGTTCCCCGCCGTCGAGGGCTCAGCCCTGTCTGACTGCCCAGAACATTTCTCCCTCCTTTAGCTGTCAATCATCAAACCCCCCACATCACTTCTACACCTGCATCTCAGGGGCCGGGGGCCCGTTAGGTAGGGAACAAACGGGATAAAGCCCTCACTGAGCCGTATTCAGACCAGTAGGGAAACCTACTGAAAGCAGTTTCTGCCTCCACAGACAGACTCTGCAGTGGGGTAATGAGGAAGACAAAGGAGGGGAAAGCAGGCTACACTTGGGAGAGGGGCCGGGCAGCACAGTCAGCAGGAAAGCCGCTCCCCTCACCCACCTGGCAGAAAGCAAGGGCCAGAAGAGCCCTGAGGACTCTTATTCGCTATGTAAGACACGACACGCCCCAGTGCTGCCTGCAGACCCCCCACTCCCGGTTCTCTCCCGCCCTGCCTTGGCCACAATCTCGACCCATCCAGAGCTGTCCCGACACAGGCGACAGTGTGTGTGTGTGTGTGTGTGTGTGTGTGTGTGTGTGTGTGTCCCACTGCACACAGTCCTGAAGATTCCCGGGCAGGTGGGAACTTCTCTCTTCCCGCCCACCGCTTTTCCAAGCTGAGGTTGGGGAAATCCTCCGTGAAGAAGGGGCGCCGGGCCCTGCCCTCTGGAAGGACTGGGGCAGCGCCTTGGAGGAGCTGAGCCCGAGGGGAGCCTCACGCTCGAGGCCCTGAGGCCCCCATCCCCGTCTCCGCTTCCTTCTTAGTTTCACTTCTTACTTTACATTAAGCTTCGCTTCTTTCCACGTTTGGAAAGAAAAATGTCCTGTAAACAGCCATGGGGAAGAAGAGAGGAGGAGCGGAAAGCAGGGAAGGGGGACAGAGACGCCGGCTCTGGCCTCTGGCCCGGCTGTTTCCACGCCTTGCTGCCCCGCCAGCCTTCAGGTCTCACTTCCCCTTGGGCTCCCTTTTCCTCCCCAGTCTTGTAGACCATTTTCCTCCTGAATTTTCCCCAGCGCTGCCCCTTCCTCTGTGCTTGGGAAGGCGCCAGGGAGCCCGCCATGCTTGGTCATATGCCGGTACAGAGCTGGGGGAGAGCTGGGATCAGGTTTTGTCTTTTTTTGTTGTTTTTTTCCAGTATCGGGACTCGAACTCATGACCTTGCGCTTGCCAGGCAGGTGCTGTGCCACTGAGCTAAATCCCCAGCCCCTTGGGATCAGGTTTGTATCAGTGAGATTCCTGCGGCAGGGACAAAGCCGCTGGCACACAGTGCGACGGGACAAAGACAGAGGGCCGTTCAGAGGTTTCGGGCCACGGCTGGCTGCGTGGTGGGCGGCTCTGGGGCACCGTGGCAGAGGGCGTGGAGAGCAGAGCTGCCAAGGGTGGGTGGTGGGCACTGAGCGAGAAAGGAGGAAGGAAAGAGACGAAGAATGGGGAGAATGAGGAAGAGAGAGCAGGAGGAAGGGGGAGGGGGCTGTGGCCGGCACGTGCCCTCCCAGGCGCCCCGTGCCCTCCAGAGCCAACGCTCCGTCCCCACAGCTGTCTTTTTTTTTTTTTTTTTTTTTGGTGCCGGGAATCGAACTCAGGACCTTGCGCTTGCCAGGCAGGTGCTTGTGCTGCTGAGCTATATCCCCGGCCCTCCCACAGCTGTCGTACCCTGGACTTGAACCTATCCACGCAACCAGGACCTGTCTGAACACATGCGGCTTTGGGGCCCTTTCGGCTCTAACCCGGAGCCTCCCATCGCCGCGGTGGCCCCGGCCCCACAGGCATTTGAAGGATTCTGCAAGTGTCTGTTGAGGAACAAGGTTGCAGTCGTTCCACCGGGGCCAGCTTGGGGCACGCGGGCAGCGGAGCTGAGGGGCTGTGGCTTAGGCTGGACAAGGGCAAAACGAACCCCACCTGCATGGACCCGGAGCGCTGACACCAGCACAGGCCCTGGCCTGTCATTACCCCTCGTCACTGTTTAACCACCAACTACACACCAGGGGCCTGCTCGGGTGCCAGCCCGGGCACGCTGCTGTGGGCAACAGCAAGATGTCACTGCGCCCTGGCAGCAGACGCGTGGAAACACGTGGACGTAACCGCACGCTGGTGTCACGGGTAATTAGTGTCCACATGAACCCAGTTCACACTGGGGCCTCCAAAACAAGGCCCGGGTCCCGAGCTGCCCAGTTACCGCGGATTCCAGGCCTAAACCCAGAGAAATGTGTTCTCTACAGTTTCAGAGTCAGTGTGAGCGTCTCATCCCTGCGGCAAAGTACAGTGATGCCTCAGTTCATCAATGTTTCCGTTTGTAATTTTGTTCTCCAACAAAAGCATTTGATGAAATTTTGCTTCTGTTCACACATTCTACAAGTGTGCCCATTTTCTTCGCACAAACACAAACTTGGAGCAGGCGTGGTGGCGCACACCTATAATCCCAGCACTCAGGAGGCTGAGGCAGGAGGATCATTGCGAGTTTGAAGCCAGCCTGGGCTACAAAGTAAGTTCAAGTCCAGCCTGAACTGCATAGTGAGACCCGGTCTCAAAAAGACAAAACAAAAACAAAAAACACAAATGTGACCACCTCCCCCACACAGACACAAATGCAGCCATCTCCCCCAAAAGTGTAAAACAAATTAGGTTCACGAACCAAGGTACCACTGTACTGGAGAAAAATTATGGTTTTTGTTTTTTTTTTACCTTTTTTTTTTTCTTTTTGAGACAGGGTCTCGCTATGCAGTTCAGGCTGGCCTTGAGCTCACCTTGTAGCCCAGGCTGGTCTCAAATTCACAACGACTCTCCTGCCTCAGCCTCCCGAGCCCTGGGATTACAGGCGTGCGCCGCCACGCCCGGCTGGAGAAAAATTATGAAAGGAGAGACTGTGCATTTGGGTCACTGTTCTGAGGGTTCGGTCCATGGTGCTCTGGCCCTGTTCCTTGCACAGTGGCGAGGCCGAGGGTCATGGCAGGCGGTAACACGGCCCCCTCGTGCCTGACCCCCAGAGCTCCGGCCTCTGTTGTATTCTTCCTGCATCGTCTCTTCCCAGCCCACGGTGCAGCTGCAGGACTATTGCGCTGAAAGCACAGGTCATTTGGATCCCACCATTTTTCCTCCCTGTATGATGAAAAGACATGCTGAAGCCCCAGCCCTGGTGCCTGTGAATGAACATCAGGGAGAAAGTCTGCACCAGCGGGATGAAGAATCTGTGCCAGCAGGCTGAGGGATCTGCCCTGGATCCAGAAAGCGGCGCTCAAAGTAAGAACCAGAGCTCCCTGGAAAAGTACCACAGCCACCCTCAGCAACAGTGCGGTCTCGAGCTCCTCCTATGATGGGGAAGACCAAGTTCCAACAGGAAAGCCAACATGACAAGCTTCTCCTCTGGAGCCAGGACGCGATGCTCAGAGTGAGGACCAGAGCTCCCCCAGCGAACCACAGCCATTCTCAGAGACAACGAGGTCCTGAGCTCCTCCTCCTAAGAAAACGGCCGAGTTCATCAGGAAAGCCAGCATGACGAGCTCCTCCAGGGAAGCCAACAGCTTTCTACAGCTTCTCAACAGCTTCCAACAGGCTCCTAACAGCTTCTACCAGCTCCCAACCGCCTCCAAATTTCTCCCGTTCTGCCTCTTCTGCTGCTGGCAACAGTCCTGAAGTGGCCCCCCACACCCAGCACCGCGCCGACTCAGTTCAGCTGGGTGTTACAAGCTGACCACCAGTTGTCAGTCCACCACACTTGCCCTCCGGCTGTCACAGAGGGGCCCGGGAACCAGACACTACATCACGCTTCCATCGCCCTTTGCTTCTGCCCCAGCAGAGCCGCAGAGAGGCCCAAGCCTGGTGCTGATTAGTGACTTCCTCGATCTTGTGACAAGGCCCTGGCCCGCTGTCCTTCTGCCTCCTCCGCACGCACGTGTGGACGGTCGGGAGCCCAGGAAGGGTTAGAACTTGAGCTGGCAAGCTCAGCCGAAGGACGCACGGGCGCCCGATGAAACCCGAGAGCAGCAACTCCGCATCTGCAGAGCTCTGCAGAGAGCGGGGCTGGGGAGGTGGGGGGGGCGCTGGCCCTCAGCCACCAGCTGGGAGGCGTCTCTAAGGACGAGCTGATAAGTTTGACTCGGACTGTTCCACTTCTGTATGGGGGTCCACAGAGGTCCAAGGAGCCGCACACAGGGAAAGCAGGAGACTGGCGCAGGACACAGGGAACTCCTCCCCGTCTCACCGCTCTGAGGGAACCCGCAGCCTCGGGCTCTAGCCTGAGTGAATGCTGACCCCTCCTCCCCGCTGTGGCCCAAGGTCAGTGTCCACCCAAATTCCTGAGTTAAAACTTAGCCCTCAGTGTAATCGTGTTGTGAGGTGGGGCCTGTGGGAGGTGAAGTCGGGAGGGCTGCCCTCTCTCAAACATGACTGGGCCTCAGAGAAGAGGCTGAAGGGGGCGCCCGGCCCTGCTCCACCCAGAGAGGATGTGCCAGGGGCGCCATCTTGGAAGCAGGCAGGGAGCCCTCACCAAACACAGACTCTGGGGTGCCTTGACCTGGGACTTTTCCAGCCTCTCAAAGGAGAAAAATAAATTTCTCTTTTTAAATCAGATGTTATTGGTACATTTTAGATAAACATAATGATCACAATCATCACAGAGAATTTGTACCTATACATGGTATAACTTGGGCTTTTTTCTGCATGCCCCCATCCACCCTTCAACCCCTCCTCCCCTCATTTACAAAAGCTCTGTTTCCATGTTTTCCTTCTTTTCTCATTTATTTTTTACTTTTTCCTTCTTTCCTTTCCCCCTCCCCTCTCCCTTGTAAATTTCTGTTATTATAAATCCCCCAGTCATGGCAGCAGGAATGGGCTGACACTCCCACTGGCCACCCTCAACACTGGGCTCCACCGAGCTACAGGTGAGAAGCCGTCACAGTTTCTCCAACAGTTTAAACAAGATTAGGGGCTGGGGATTTAGCTCAGCGGCAAAGCATCTGCCTGGCAAGCCCAAGGGCGTAGTTTGATTCCTGGTACTGGAGGAAAAACAAACAAACAAAAAACAACAAAAAAATAAACAAGATTGAGACCACTTTCTGGGTCGCTCTATCTTTATAACCTTTTGGGGTGAAGCTGGATGGGCATCTTACAAGTAAGAGAAGGAATGGTGTAAGGAAGTGTATTAGTCCTTTTCTGTTGCTACAGGAAGAGATCTTAGACTGGGTACTTTGCAGTAGGGTGCATGTGGCATGATTCAAGGGGCTGGGTGTCCTGGTAGCATGGTACCAGCACCCGGCAGGCACCTCCTGGCTGCATCACCACTCGGTGCTAGAGCAGAAAGGGAAGCCACCATGTGTGAAGGGACCAGTCTGTGGGGCGGCCTCGTCATCCACAGCCCACTCCAGCCAGAACCCACTCCATGGGGCACTGTTAATCGATCCTCTGGGAGGGTGGCATCCGGGAGGGACCCAGTTACGTTCCATGCAGCCCTATACCCTGAACCCCACCCCAGCGTGGCCCAGGCCCCCAGCACAGACCCTTGGGGACACGCAGGCTGGAAGAGGCTGGCCCAGGCGCAGCGCGATACTTCCCTAGGTCCGTTCCTGAGCGGTTTCCCGTTGCTGCTGTAACACCCGCCACGCGCTCGGGGGCTTAGAAGAGCGTGAGCTTGTTGTCTTACAGCTCCCAAGTCAGAAGAGAGGTAGGAGTGTGCAGGGCTGTGTTCCTTTCTGCAGTCTGGGAGGGACAGCTGGTCTCCCTGCCCCTCAGCCCCCCGCATCCCTTGGCTTGTGGTCGCTGCTCCACCTCAAATCCACGGTGAGCTGAGTCTCACCCCTGCTCCACCTCTCCTGCTGCTGTGTCTGTCAGTGTTTAGGGCACTGTGAGGACCCCCAAGACAGCTTCCTATTTTAGGGTCAGCAGATTAGCACCTCATTTTTTTTTCAGGTTTTTGTTTGTTTGTTTGTTTGTTTCCGGTACCAGAAATCTAACTTATGACCTCGCACTTGCCAGGCAGGCGCTGTGCTGCTGATCTAAATCCCCTGCCCCCGTTTTTCAATTTTTTTTTTGGGGGGGGGTACTGGTGATTGAGCTCAGGGGTGCTCTACCACTGAGCTTCTCCCTTGCTCTTTTTATTTTTATTTTTTAAATTTCAAGACAGGGTCTCACTGCATTAGCAGCCTTGACTCTGTATGCTGCTTGAATTCCCTTCCGTGGCCTCAGGGAGGCACAGACCCCAGGGAACGCAGC